>NC_064629.1:644568410-644874744 GCF_023864275.1 Schistocerca cancellata
GGTTGTTTACATTTATTCCCGCTATTTTAATTCCTGTTTCTCCTTCATCTAGCCTCGCATTCCTCATAACATGTTCTGCATACGGATTGAATAAGTACGGTGACAGTATGCAGCCTTGCCAGACCCCTTTCCGAATCTTTATCCATTTCGTTGTTCCATACATAGTTCTCACCGTGGCTTCTTGGTCAAGGTATAAACTCCGTATCAGATGAATGAGGTGATCTGGTACACCCATGTTTTTCAGTACGTTCCATAATTTGTTGTGATCGACGCAGTCAAAGGCTTTGGCGTAACCAATAAAGCAGAGGTACACATCTCTCTGGAATTCTCTTGCTTTTTCCATAATCCACCGAATGTTAGCAATTTGATCTCTAGTTCCTCTTCCTTTCCCAAATCCAGCTTGTTCTTCTGGTAGCTCTCGATCTAGATATTGGCGAAGTCTATTTTGTAAGATTTTCAACATGACTTTGCTAGCATGTGAGATAAGTGCGATTGTTCGGTAGTCTGAGGATTCTTTAGAACTTCTCTTCTTTGGAATGGGGATGAATACTGATCTTTTCCAGTCTTCTGGCCACTGCAGCGTGATGCATATTTTTTGACATATTGAGTGCAGCACTTTCACTGCATCCTTTCCAGTGACTTTAAACAATTCTACTGGTATTTCATAATCTCCACTAGTTTTGTTATCAGCCATATTTTCAAGGGCCCACTGGATTTCGCTCTCCAAAATATCTGGCTCTAGTGCTTACATTCAGGTAAAATTTATTACCTTAGTTACCGGTCTCGCGGTCTTTGCTGGTTTATTGCGAAGTTCAGTACAGCAAAAACCTACCGTATGGCGTCCCAAGTAAATGAGTATAAGCTTCCAGAATGCGTCGCTACCTGTAAATGATCTATGTTTTCTTTATTAAATCAAGTCTGTAAACAAAAACAGAAGGGATAAAAGTAAAGAACCTCATAATAAGAACATCATGTACTTGGTTATTGCGGGGACAAAAACACATCACATTTTCAAAAAGAGTTCGAAACTTTCACCGTTTTCATGAATGCAGGTAATACATCACTCAGTTGTCCCATCAGGACGAGCATACGTAATCAGGTACGTCATATGCTCAATACTTGTCATCCACTTTTCGATATTTCCCGACATTTGCAACCCAATGTGTCTCATATTACATCACTTACTTCAGTGTCATTTACGTCGCTAGAGGGATTTTTAAACGTTAATAAGAAACACCCTGTATATATGACTCAGAATCAAAATGAATAAAACTAAGCAATCGAACAATTATTATGAAATTAGTTTAAAGAATTTTGATTTACAATTTAATGATGCTAATCACTCTGAAGAGCAGCGTGTCTGCTGCAAATTTTCTTCACGGTCTCAGTTCCAACTTTGAAATCCAATAAGCCATAACAGCGATGTTAATCATTAATTAGCCGTATGATACTTCTTTAATGACGCACTCATTCATTTACACTGCATTTGTGAATCGCAAAATAAAAATGTTCAAAGCAAATCAATATCTGGCACCAGCTACAGGTTAGAAACCGCGCATTCGACAAAATGAACAAAGCATGTCACCCGTGTCAAAATAGCATTTTACAAAAATCTTACTCCCTCCACTTTACAATACTTCGCGCCAAGGTATTAAGTGACTATAGTGGGCCAGAGCGAGTGACAGACAATCGGTGCGCGAAAAAGTTTAAAAGCTGTACTTTCAGTAGATCATAACTATGTGCTGTCAGAATTATGGCCCAGATTTTCGTGCGGACTCGCCTGCTGGGGCTGATACTTTCCTACTATGCTTTTTCTCCTTCAGATATGAGGTCGAGTCGTGATGTTTCCTCGCAAGTTTGTGAAAGCACGTCTTCAGCTATGTGCATAACTAAAAGCTCTACTGTTAGAATTTCCCACTAACATTTACGCACTATCATAAATAATGAAGTGAAATGAACATCATTATTACTGAAACTGAAAATTCACAACCTTCCACGTCTGAATTAACGTACGTTTATGTAGCTCAGAATGAAAACCTTTATAGAAGGTTTAAAATGTTCACGCGACATTTACATAAATGAACGACCTAAAGCTTCTACAGTTCCCTTCCGCTGGGAGCAATATTAATTTATAACCAAATCTACGCACAACCGACGCTTAGGGCGTACGTGACGTGAGAGAATTTGCATAAAGTGCAGCAGTGGCGAAATCAGAGCGAATGTTGCGCCGTTTGCAGTGTGTGGCTGCGTAGCGTCGCTGGCGTACATATCTGCGGCTGCGGTCACGAGGCATCCGGGTCTAATAGCACAGTTCTGCTCCAAATTGCGATATAAATTACAGTTAAACGATTCACGCGCGAATAATTGCGCTTTGAGAGTAGCGGTGTTATGAGGCATAACGGTCCTCATGAATTCTGTGCACAAGATGTGATACCTGTCCCACTTTGAGTCAGCTGCAATCTAAGATTAACTGTTACAATAATGGTTTCATGGGAGTCAGACCCGTTGACTAATTTTCCACGTCCAGAACTATGCCAACGTAATATAACTTTGTGGTTTAATAAGTCAAAATAAACGACGATATTATTTTTTGTTGTCCTTCTGTAAGGCATTACAGTATACACTATCTGATTAAAACTATCCGGATACCACCTGGTAGGCATTAATGCGCAGTGTGTCCACCTGTCGCCTTTATAATGGCTTGAATTCTGCTGGGGACACTTTCAAAGCCGTGTATGAATGTCTGTGGAGGAGTGGCAGCCCATTCTTCCTGAATATCCGAAAACAGAGGATGTATCGATGTTGGACGCTGGGATCTGGAGCGAACTGGACGTTCTGACTTACCCCAGAGGTGTTCCATTGGTTTCAGGTACCGGTTCTGGGCATACCAGTCCATTTCAAGAACATTATTATCCACAAACCCTTACCAAACGTATGCTCCTTTATGAAAACTTGTGCACTGTCATGCACATACAATAATGATCTCTCAGCTGTTCCTCAACTGTACGCAGCACACGACGCTGTAAACTGTGTTGTTCATGAACTTCCGCATTTACCGGTTTCTTAACCGCAATAAGGGGACCACAACCTATCAACGAAAAAGCCTCCATACCCTGACACCGTAGACAAGATTCCATTAGAACTACTGATAGCCTTGGGAGAGCCAGCCCTGACAAAACTCTACCATCTGGTGAGCAAGATGTATGAGACAGGCGAAATATCCTCAGACTTCAAGAAGAATATAATAATTCCAATCCCAAAGAAAGCAGAGGTTGACAGATGTGAAAATTACCGAACTATCAGTTTAATAAGCCACGGCTGCAAAATACTAACACGAATTTTTTACAGACGAATGGAAAAACTTGTACAGGCCGACCTCGGGGAAGATAAGTTTGGATTCCGCAGAAATGTTCGAATACGTGAGGCAATACTGACCCTACGTCTTATCTTAGAAAATAGATCAAAGAAATGCAAACCTACGTTTCTAGCATTTGTAGACTTAGAGAAAGCTTTTGACAATGTTGACTGGAATACCCTCTTTCAAATTCTCAAGGTGGCAGGGGTAAAATACAGGGAGCGAAAGGCTATTTACAGTTTGTACAGAAACCAGATAGGAGTTATAAGAGTCGAGGGGCATGAAAGGGAAGCAGTGGTTCGGAAGGGAGTGAAACAGGGTTGTAGCCTATCCCCGATGTTATTCAATCTATATATTGAGCCAGCAGTAAAGGAAACAAAAGAAAAATTCGGAGTAGGAATTAAAATCCATGGAGAAGAAATTAAATCTTTGAGGTTCGCCGATGACATTGTAATTCTGTCAGAGACAGCAAAGGACTTGGATGAGCTGCCGAACTGAATGGACAGTGTCTTGAAAGGAAGGTATAAGATGAACATCAACAAAAAGCAAAACGAGGATAATGGAATGTAGTCGAATTAAATCGGGTGGTGCTGAGGGAATTAGATTAGGAAATGAGACAATTAAAGTAGTAAATGAGTTTTGCTATTTGGGGAGCAAAATAACTGATGATGGTCGAAGTAGAGAGGATATAAAATGTAGACTGGCAATGGCAAGGAAAGCGTTTCTAAAGAAGAGAAATTTGTTAACATCGAGTATAGATTTAAATGTCAGGAAGTCGTTTCTGAAAGTATTTGCATGGAGTGTAGCCATGTATGGAAGTGAAACGTGGACGATAAATAGTTTAGACAAAAAGAGAATAGAAGATTTCGAAATGTGGTGCTACAGAAGGATGCTGAAGATTGGATGGGTAGATCACATAACTAATGAGGAGGCATCGAATAGAATTAGGGAGAAGAGAAATTTGTGGCACAACTTGACTAGAAGAAGGAATCGGTTGGTAGGACATATTCTGAGGCATCAAGGTATCACCAATTTAGTATTGGAGGGCAGCGCGCAGGGGAAAAATTGTAGAGGGAGACCAAGAGATGAATACACTAAACAGATTCAGAAGGATGTAGGTTACGGTACGTACTGCGAGATGAAGAAACTTGCACAGAATAGATTAGCATGGAGAGCTGCATCAAACCAGTCTCTGGACTGAAGACCACAACAACAACAAACAACCCTGACATCACCTCCACTGTACTTCACTGTTGCCACTAAACATGGCGCCAGGCAACGTCCTCCAGTCGAAACCTTCCATCAGATTGCCACAGGGTATAGTGTGATTTATTACTCAAAATCACTCGTTTCATGTTACCCACTGTCCAGTGGCGTCGCTTTTTACACCACCTCAAGCGTGGCTTAGTACTGAGTTCAGAAATGTGTGGCTTATGTGCAGCTGCTCGACCAGTGGCTCCATTCCCTTGAATTCTCTACGCACAACCAGTTTGCTAGCTAGACTGTTGGTAGCACTTTGGATCTCACGAGTGATTCCTTCCGGTTGATTTCATCCGACTTTTTGCAACCACCCTCCAAAATGCTTGGCGGTTCCTGTCCGTCAGTTCTCGAGATTTGCCAGATATTGGTTCAGTTGTGGCTGTTCCTTCTCGTTTCCACTTCACAATCACATCACCAGCGGTTGACTTAGGAAAATCTGGATGGGTTGAAATGCCCTGCATGGATTCGTTGCTCAGGTGGCATTCAGTGACTAGTCGACGTTCGAAACCACAGAACTCTCGCATGTGGTGACGGGAACTGGTTAAAAAAATGACTCTGAGCACTATGGGACTTAACATATGAGGTCATCAGTTCCCTAGGACTTAGAACTACTTAAACCTAACTAACTTAAGGACATCACACACATCCATGCCCGAGGCAGGATTCGAACCTGCGACCGTAGCGGTCACGCGGTTCCGGAGTGAAGCGCCTAGAACCGCTCGACCACCGCGGCCGGCTCGGAAACTGGTGGGTAGCTAACTGTCGTTTATAAATTCCCCTCTCAATAATCAGTTGGCAGATAAGATGAAACTTGGTGAGTCTCGTAATATAAAGCAACACTCCTTGTAAGAAAAAAAATCATTTTGTAAATTTCACGAAGTAATGTTTTAAATGGTTTACATACATTGTGCAGTAACACACTCTGAAAAGAATAACGTCGCACCACGAAGGAACTTTGTAAATTGGTAAGAAACTGATATTCATACAGGTATCGATGGAAAGTGTACAATTGTAAATTGGCGGCCAGTGGTTGACTGTGTGACGCTGCAGCACCATTTCACCGCACAGCTGGCAACGATAGTAAACAGGCGACTTGTCGGTACCAGGGCATAGAATCATTTCAAACTTCATTCTGTGTACTCAGTTGGACAGTACCTATGAGTCGCAGACAGACGTAGGAACAACAAACTCAGATCTTCACTTAAAACTTCCTGGCTGATTGGCTGTGGTCGATGTATAAAACTCTCCCCTGACGTTTCGTCTCCCACTGCGGGAGACATCCTCCGAGGTAAAGCGGCGTTCTGCAAAGAGAACTCGACAAAGCGCTGATTATACAGGCAGTGCAGAGAGTGCCACTGTCCATCACGTGGTGTCGCCTATGAGACTGTCTCTGGTAATGCCAACATTAGCGATTGAAAGTAATAGACCGTCACGATTCCGGTGCAACGCTGACATCCAAATTTTATCCAGTTTAACATCTTCCTCTTTCCTGTTAAAATTATTACGGTGTTTATCAATCTCGATAGCTTCTCTGTACATGCGCGCATAATAATGCGAGGTTTGAGATATGACGCTAGTCACGCTGAATTTTATTTCATGGTTACCTAGCTGGTAAACATGTTCTGCTTCGGCCGATTTATCCGTGTGACCCAGGCGGTAATTCCTCTTATGTTCAACAAGACGGGTGTTAACACTTCTCTTTATGGTACCGATATAAACCTGTCCACAACTACAAGGAATTTTATGTACCCCCGGTGTAGCCAAAGGATGTCGTGCAGTTTTGGCGATGTTAAATATCTTTTGATTTTCCTGGTGTGTCTGAAAATAGTTTCCACCCCATACTTGCTTAACACTTTTCTAATGCGATCTGTGACCTTACTAATGAACGAAAGAGAAACCTTCCCGTTGGGCGGCTGTTGTTCGTCGTTGCTCCTGATTTTCTTCCTAGAGACAAGTGCTCGATCTGTCCCCTTGCTAGAATAGCCATTCTTCAAGAAAGTCGTCCGTAGATTTTCAGTCTCATCTTTTAAATAAACAGGTTCACAAATTTTGTACGCCCTGTCTACCAAGGTTTTTATTACACTTCATTCTTGTCTAGGATGGTGGTTTGAATCTTTATGCAGATAACGATCAGTAAGAACGTAAAATCCTAGCTGTTTCCATCTTAATTACATCAGCGGACTGCTGTGGAAGCTGACAAATGCCTACCTCACTATTTGCTATAATATCCTCCGTGGGTACGTTTCGTTGCGTCACAGGAAAATTGCCTCCTTTGGCTAGTATAGAAATTTCAACTTCTGACAAATCTTTGTGAGACAGTTTAATAACAGTTCAAGAATTGTCCTCAACTGAACCTCCTGAAATGTTCTTTTGAAAGTTAGTGAACTTCTTCTGTCTATTTACTGATATTTCTGCACTAAATTCCATAGTTTTAAATGTTAGACCGTCAGTCTTATTCCAACCACCACGCTGCGTAGTATTACTAATAACCAAGTGGAGATGAAAAAGCTTACTGCTGGTTTCCGTCGGTGTTCACCACGTTTGATGAATCCTCTCCTGTAACATTGCAGATTCCCTACGGTTGTAAATACGATGACCCTGAGCCGAGCGAAACATCCTATTCACCTTCAGAGGCAGTATACTCTAGTTGATTGTGATGTGTGTTTAAATAGACTGAAAGGAGACAAAAATTTCTTTACAGTACATGGATTGAAAAAAAAACGCATCTAAAACTACGCTAACCAATGTAAATACGCGTGTGTGGACTCGGAATGTGGTGTTATTTGGACCTAACTGCCGTTCAGAGCATAATTTATCGAATGAATGCGGGACACTGTAAATTATGCATCTGAAGAATTGGAGATGAGTGATACATAATGTAATAAGCAGAATAATTTAACAGAAAACTGATGAAGAGACACGGAAAACCTTTCTACAAGAGAAATGTCTGCCACACGATACCTACGATCAATTCCTAAATAATGTGGTTTAACAACATGTAAGGTACACTCATATTCAGAAAAAAACAGAACACCTTGAACGACTAGAGACAGGACATTCATATTCACAGGGCATGTACATTCGTATGTTCTGCAGAAATGAATAGCATTTCGCCGGCCGATGTGGCCCAGCGGTTCTAGGCGCTTCAGTATGGAACCGCGCGACCGCTACGGTCACAGGTTCGAAACCTGCCTCGTGCATGGATGTGTGTGATGTCCTTAGCTTAGTTAGGTTTAAGTAGTTCTAAGTTCTAGGGGACTGATGACCTCAGACGTGAAGTCCCATAGTGCTCAGAGCCATCTGAACCAACTAGCATTTCATTTCAACTATTTTCATCATGTGTACTACTGCCTAGTAGGCACGGGGTCCGCCATGGGCCCTGATAATTTGTTCCATGCATGATAGCGTCGACGCCTATACGGCACAAATGGCCTCCATGCTGCATTCACCTGCTTTCGAAGTTCATCTGTGGTGGTGAGCACTGGATCACAGCTCCGTACCCGGCGTTCCACCATATCCCACACATTTTCGATTGGCGGCAAGTGTGGGCATATTGTGGGCAAGGGCAAAAAGCTGACATTCTGCGAGAACAAGAACGTACTTGTTCACACAGCAACATGTGGTCGTGCATTGTCTTGCTGAAAAATGGCGCCTGGGAAGTTGTGCAGAAGGGGTGTAGCTACGGATCGCAGGATGTCATTCACGTAGGTTACATTTGTCACAGTTCCCTGGACATGCACCAGCTGTGATTTGTGGTTGTACTCAACAGCACCCGACCCCATAAGGCCTTGCGTCAGCGCTGTATGTCTTGTGCGAATGCCGTCACTGTAATGCGGCTCTCCCTGTCTGCAGCGAACCAAAATGTGGCCATTATTTTCAAAGAAGCAGAACATGGATTCGTCCGTAATCACTATACGATTCCATTCCTATCTCCAGTGACGTCGTTCCATACACCATTGTCGTCCATCATCTTTATACACATTCGTCAAAGGGAGGCGGAGAAGTGGACAACGCGTGCACGTAATTCATGCCGTAATAAACGGCGACTGACTGGCACCCCTGATTGTGTACTATGTGTTACGCTGTTCCACTGTTACGCCAGAGCCGAGAAGGACGCAGATCTGTCCTGGAATTCCATTCGGCTGAGGAGCCGATCTTCCCGGGGGGTGGTCTGGGAGGTGCGACCTGGTCCATCTCGTCGTGTTCCACGGCCTTCCGTGAACCATTCTGCACACTCCCCTTGCACTGCCGAAATACTTCGTCTCACAAGAGCAGCAATTTCCCAGATGGATGCCTCACATTCTCTCATGCCAATAATGCACCTTCTTACAAACTCACTCATTTGATGGTATGATTCTCGCATGCGCCTACGAGGCATATTGCACTTTCCTTCAGGTCACACTGCTCCATTATGTTCGGTTTATAGCGACAACGACAGTCGCAGACACATTTTACCGGTAAATGGTGCGGCGCCGCGATATCGATGTTGACCTTGAATCTGGGGGCCGACATGGCTTAAATGCTAATCATTGCTGCAGAACATACTAAGGTAAGTGTCCTGTGAAAATGAACGTTCTATCTCTACTCGTTCAAGGATCTCTGTCTTTTTTTTCTGAACGTGAATGTACTTAGTCACCTCTACAGCGATATTAACGTATTATCATTGTGGAGAGGAGGTGGTCAAGATCTGACATACTTACAGTGAAAAAGAAATCAAGGAAGCGAGTTTTAGAAGAATAAAAATGAAATGGAGAAGAAATTACTAGAAACTGTTCATACCATACGAAGAAATGTTTGAGGAATGACAATAAAATTAAAATTTTTTTTCTGATATCGTCTAGTTTTCTACATATTTCACGTGCATGAAATATAACTAAATACTTTGAAAAGTGTCAATGCACAATTAATTATGAAAATTATTGGACGCCCTTTCTATCTTCTGAAAACTTTGTTTCTTTATTTTCCTTTCATTCACCTAGGGGGCTGATAGTGAATTGTTAGCGGGTAAAATCCCACTCTTCAATCTAATGTAATTAAAATACATAAAATCGGTACAGTATAACTGAGAAGTTGAAACATATACATGTGCTTTTAGAATAATAATTATAGGATTATTTTCATTGAAGGTATTAAAAATGGAACTGTTAGATTTTCCTCATTTTTAAATTAAATGAAAGAAAATAAGTTGTGGAGGACTTGGGCTTAAAACGGATGGGGTAGGGGAAATAAGGTTAGAGGCTAAAAATGGCTCTGAGCACTATGGGACTCAACTTCTGAGGTCATCAGTCCCCTAGAAAAAAAAATAGTTCAAATGGCTCTGAGCACTATGGGACTCAACTGCTGAGGTCATTAGTCCCCTAGAACTCAGAACTAGTTAAACCTAACTAACCTAAGGACATCACAAACATCCATGCCCGAGGCAGGATTCGAAACTGCGACCGTAGCGGCCTTGCGGCCTTGCGGTTCCAGACTGCAGCGCCTTTAACCGCACGGCCACTACGGCCGGCAGTCCCCTAGAACTTAGAACTACTTAAACCTAACTAACCTAAGGACATCACACACATCCATGCCCGAGGCAGGCTTCGAACCTGCGACTGTAGCGGTCGCGCGGTTCCAGACTGTAGCGCCTAGAACCGCACGGCCACTCCGGCCGGCAATAAGGTTAGAGGTTCCGTACAGTCGTTGCTCGTGGCTATAAACAAAGAGATCAGGAGAATTGTAACATGTTCTTGAGCGGAATGAAATACAGACCAGGAATGGGCCTGGCTATAGTGTGAAAGGCCGGCCTGTGTGGCCGTGCGGTTCTAGGCGCTTCAGTTTGGAACCGCGTGCCCGCTACGGTCGCAGGTTCGAGTCCTTATGTTAGTTAGGTTTAAGTAGTTGTAAGTTCTAGTGCTCAGAGCCATTTTATAGTGTGAAACGAAACGAAAAATCACTTGAGACGTAAGCGTCGGCACTGTAGTGGGTCCTAGCAAGCCTAGATTTACTTCTGGAAGAGTTCGAGCAGATACTACAAAGCGCACATATTATTAGATTACTTTATTATAGTTTGGACGATGTAAAGTAATTAACTTGGAAACAATCCTTGTCCACAGGAACGTTTATGTATTTGTTACTGTCGCTGAACTCTTATAACTTATCACTTGCTATAATACAGAATGACAGTCTCATCTCGATGTATAATATGCCGTAAACTTTGATATACATTTCTGGCTTTTAATACCACTCGCAGTGCTGCATCTGAAGCAACACGATCCTGTCGTCGTAGGCGATGATTGAAGAGCTGGGGTGAGTGGCGCTGCGCTCGGACGTGCGTAATCTTCCAGCAGTGGTGGCGGATGGGACCTCTTGAGACTGTGCTTTCACCGACGTCTCTCATTCGTCACTGCGAATGGCAGCGACTGTCCTTGCTTGTGTTTCCGTCGTGAAGTACCAACTGTGACATGGGACCTCGTTCTTCGGACGACTCCACACAGGGTATGAGGGGAAAAAATGGGTAAATATGATAAGAGAGGAGGGAGACGTGATGTTGAGTGGGATGGGGAGGGAAGAGTTAGAGCTAACGCAACAGATAAATAATGGTGTGTATTCCATTGTCTGGGAGTGGGAGTAAGTGGGAGAGGGTACATGGGGAGCGTAGGTGTAGGGATGGCGAGAAATTTCACTGTAGACGTGGCAGAAGAGAGTGAATACAGTGGAGTTTTAAGAATCGAGTTTACAGGTAGTGTAAAATACACAGAGATGTTTATTGACGTCAAAGTTGGATGAACATTTGATGATATTGTAAAGGATCCATGTGGGGTTAGGTAAACGAATGCAGGAGGCAAGGCCGAATACATTGCGTTAAAGGATTAGAAGAGAAGATAGAAACTTCATGGTGCAAGTATCCAGGTCACATTGATGTGTGAGAGAATAGGTTTGATTAAGATTATGTAGGTCTGAAGCACAATAAATTGTTGCAAACTTCATTGTAAGTTACTGGTTTTAGACTAGTATGGCATGTTTGATGGCTAGTAGGTGGTCGAATATTAATCCGAGGTATTTTAGTGTGTTAGTTAATTTGATAGGATCTTCGTAACTGGTTTTGGCTACAGAAGCTGCAGGTGGTTTGTTTGTTGGATGGGATTCTTTAGGGGTTATCTCGATGAGAAATTGGTTAACCTGAGAGGAACTTGTTAAGATGAAGTTGGAGGGACAAAAAAAATGGCTCTAAGCACTATGAGACTTAACATCTGAGGTCATCAGTCCCCTAGACTTGTGCTGTTGTTGTGGTCTTCAGTCCTGAGACTGGTTTGATGCAGCTCTCCACGCTAATCTATCCTGTGCAAGCTCCTTCATCTCCCAATACCTACTGCAACCTACATCCTTCTGAATCTGCTTAGTGTATTCATCTCTTGGTCTCCCTCTACGATTTTTACCCTCCACGCTGCCCTCCAATGCTAAATCTCTAATCCCTTGATGCCTCGGGACATGTCCTACCAACCGATTCCTTCTTCTAGTCAAGTTGTGCCACAAACTTCTCTTCTCCCCAATCATATTCAATACCTCCTCATTAGTTACGTGATCTACCCATCTAATCTTCAACATTCTTCTGTAGCACCACATTTCGAAAGCTTCTATTCTCTTCTTGTCTAAACTATTTATTGTCCATGTTTCACTTCCATACATGGCTACACTCCATGCAAATACTTTCAGAAACGACTTCCTGACACTTAAATCTATACTCGATGTTAACAAATTTCTCTTCTTCAGAAACGCTTTCCTTGTCATTGCCAGTCTACATTTTATATCCTCTCTATTTCGACCATCATCAGTTATTTTGCTCCCCAAATAGCAAAACTCCTTTACTTCTTTAAGTGTCTCATTTCCTAATCTAATTCCCTCAGCATCACCCGACTTAATTCGACTACACTCAATTACCCTCGTTTTGCTTTTGTTGATGTTCATCTTATACCCTCCTTTCAAGACACTGTCCATTCCGTTCAACTGCTCTTCCAAGTCCTTTGCTGTCTCTGGCAGATTTACAATGTCATCGGCGAACCTCAAAGTTTCTATTTCTTCTCCATGGATTTTAATACCTACTCCGAACTTTTCTTTTGTTTCCGTTACTGCTTGCTCAATATACAGATTGAATAACACCGGAGAGAGCCTACAACCCTGTCCCACTCCCTTCCGAACCACTGCTTCCCTTTCATGCCCCTCGATTCTTATAACTGCCATCTGGTTTCTGTACAAATTGTAAATAGCCTTTCGCTCCCTGTATTTTACCCCTGCCACCTTGAGAATTTGAAAGAGGGTATTCCAGTCAACATTGTCAAAAGCTTTCTCTAAGTCTACAAATGCTAGAAACGTAGGTTTGCCTTTCCCTAATCTTTCTTCTAAGATAAGTCGTAAGGTCAGTATTGCCTCACGTGTTCCAACATTTCTACGGAATCCAAACTGATCTTCCCCGAGGTCGGCTTCTACCAGTTTTTCCATTCGTCTGTAAATAATTCGCGTTAGTATTTTGCAGTTGTGACTTATTAAACTGATAGTTCGGTAATTTTCACATCTGTCAACACCTGCTTTCAAAAAATGGTTCAAATGTCTCTGAGCACTATGGGACTTAACATCTATGGTCATCAGTCCCCTAGAACTTAGAACTACTTAAACCTAACTAACCTAAGGACAGCACACAACACCCAGCCACCACGAGCCAGAGAAAATCCCTGACACCGCCGGGAATCGAACTCGGGAACCCGGGCGTGGGAAGCGAGAACGCTACCGCACGAACACGAGATCAACACCTGCTGCCTTGGGATTGGAATTATTATATTCTTCTTGAAGTCTGAGGGTATTTCGCCTGTCTCGTACATCTTTCTCACCAGATGGTAGAGTTTTGTCAGGACTGGCTCTCCCAAGGCCGTCAGTAGTTCTAATGGAATGTTGTCTACTCCCGGGGCCTTGTTTCGACTCGGGTCTTTCAGTGCTCTGTCAAACTCTTCACGCAGTATCGTATCTCCCATTTCATCTTCATCTACATCCTCTTCCATTTCCATAATATTGTCCTCAAGTACATCGCCCTTGTATAGACCCTCTATATACTCCTACCACCTTTCTGCTTTCCCCTCTTTGCTTAGAACTGGGTTTCCATCTGATCTCTTGATATTCATACAAGTGGTTTTCTTTTCTCCGAAGGTCTCTCTAATTTTCCTGTAGGCTGTATCTATCTTACTCCTAGTGAGATAAGCCTCTACATCCTTACATTTGTTCTCTAGCCATGCCTGCTTAGCCATTTTGCACTTCCTGTCGATCTCATTTTTGAGTCGTTTTTATTCCTTTTTGCCTGCTTGATTTACTGCATTTTTATATTTTCTCGTTTCATCAATTAAATTCAATATTTCTTCTGTTACCCAAGGATTTCTACTAGCCCTCGTCTTTTTACCTACTTGATCCTCTGCTGCCTTCACTACTTCATCCCTCAGAGCTACCCATTCGTCTTCTACTGTATTTCTTTCCCCCATTCCTGTCAATTGTTCCCTTATGCTGTCCCTGAAACTCTGTACAACCTCTGGTTTACTCAGTTTATCCAGGTCCCATCTCCTTAAATTCCCACCGTTTTGCAATTTCTTCGGTTTTAATCTACAGTTCATAACCAACAGATTGTGGTCAGAGTCCACATCTGCCCCTGGAAATGTCTTACAATTTAAAACCTGGTTCCTAAATCTCTGTCTTACCATTACATAACCTATCTGAGGGACAGTTAGGACTTCTGTAGAGTATGTTAGACGGCTTAAAAAGCGGTGGCACAGCATGCACACGGAAATGTACAGGAGAAGGCAGCACAGGCGTATTGACAAAAAAAATTTCGACATTTGTGGTAAGGTCTTACGGGACCAAGCTTCTGAGGTCATCGGTCCCTAAGCTTACACACTACTTAGTCTAACTTAATTAACTTACGCTAAGGAAAACATACACCCATACCCGAGGGAGGACTCAAATCTCCGACGGGGAGAGCCGCTCGAACCGTGACAAGACGCCCGATACCGCTCGGCTACCCCGCGCTTCGTATTGGCGATGTATAAGATATACAAGAGAGTAAAAAGGACAGAACCTTGGGACACATCTGCAGGAGCAAGAAATATACAAGAAATGGTGTTGTTAATAGTGACTAAGGCTGAGCGATTAGGCAGAAAGGATTCAGTCTGCTGGAGAAGCTAATCCGGGGTGCTGACTGAGCTTAAAGTTTCGACTGGAATGCCGTATGCAGTCACAGGCTTTCTTGACGCCAAGAAACGTACAAATTAATGATTTTCTGTTAAGGTGCCGAGAAAGAAGATGGATGAGGTACAGGAGTTGATAATCACAGCAGCAGCTGGGACAGAAGACACTATAATTAATAGGAAGGTCTGGGGTGCTGGTTCATGTGTTCATGGATGCCTTGAGAGAAGAGTGGATTCAGACTCTTGCTAAACAACATGACGAGACTCATGGGGCGACAGGAACAACTAGCGCTAGAGGGTGTTGGCAGTTTGAGGAAAATAAAATTTTTGAAGTGTGATTTTAGGCTTTTCCAGTGAATCAAATGTTTGCACTATTGTCGGGTATCCAGGCAGGCATAGTCGTTTTCGTAACACGATATTTCGACAGTGTACCCTGCCACCATCTTCAGGTGTTACTTGTAGAAGGAGCGTCCCGCTGCGTACAGCGTCCTTCATTCTCTTATCGTTCCCTACCCTTTCTGCACTGCCTGCCGCAGCAGTGGTGTTGGGGGGGGGGAGGGGGGAAAGGCGCCGCCGAAAGCTGGGCACGCACTATGGTCCCTCAGTACTACTGTGGCCCGCGTCTGGTGCGGAAGTCGCTTTCGGCCGATTCTGTGATTTTAGTGGGCTGAGAGCTGGGTCCGAAGCTGTACTGAGAGTCAACCCAGTGTCTCTGTTGACCACCCACTCATGCATTAATAACCTCCTACAGAACACAATTCCGAAAGGACGAGGTTTGTCTTAGCACATCCGTGTCTTCATACTTCATGGAGTCCTCTACAGCCATACAGTGTTCTGCAACAGCAGATTCCGTTGGTTGCTAACTTTCGGTGTGTCTTCTGTGTTCCTTGCATGTTCCTTCAATTGTCCGTACAATCTCCCTGATATACATTTGAACACATTTACATGGAATACGGTAAATACCTGGTTTACTGAGCCCCAAGTAATCTTTCACCGTACCTAATAGGGCATGCGTTCTTGGAGGGGACGGAAAACGCATTTATTTTTACGTCGAACCAGGATTATGCCGATTTTGTTCGATTCTTTACCGGCGTCCGGCAAATACGTCATTGTCTTTTCCTCCTCGTCGTTTTCTATCTGCTGGATTTGTACTCTCTGCCTGAAAGCACATCGGATTTGTCTCTCGTCGTGTCCGTTCTTCTTGGAAACGTGCTAAAGGTTGTGAAGATCCCTTGGTAGGCTTTCTTCGTCCAATTTTGCTCGGGCCCTGTGTACCTGTGTATGCAGCACGCCCTCACGCTGTGAAAGATGGTGGCAACTGCCAACCTGGAAAGACAAATCAGTGTGGGTGACTTTTCTGTGCAAACTGTGTCCTATAGTGCCGTTCGTTTGGCGCTTGACTAAGACGTCCAAATAGAGGAATTCACCATTCTCTTCCACCTCCATCGTGAATTTGATACTGGAGTGCAGAGAGTTCAGATGTTGGAGGACCTCCCGAAGTGGCCACACCACAAACGTGTCATCAACATATCTGAAAAAGAGTGCAGGCATCAGTGCAGTTGTTTACAGAGCTTTCTCTTTGAAGTCCTCCGTAAACACGTTTGCCGCAACTGGTGATATAGGGTACATCGTGGCGACGCCATCTGTTCGTTCATAATAGCAGCCAGTAAAGAGCAAGAATGTTGATGTGAAGACAAATGCGAAGAGACTAGTCATTGTCGATTTGCGTTCCTCCCTGATCAACTTGAGGTAATCGGCAAGCGGCACGCTGATGAAGAAGGATCCCATGTCAAAGCTCACCATGAGGTCTTGGTCACTGAGATGTAGTTCTTGCACCGGTTGAATGAAATGCACAGAGCTCTTGATGTGATGCTGACATTTACCAACTTAGAGGCTTAATACTGCCGCTAGATGTTGGGCCACGTGGTACGTTGATGTACATATATTGCTTACTATAGGACGTAGAGGAAGGTTCCGTCTGTGGACTTAGCCTTGATAGTGCAGCAGCTTGTGGTCGAAGATTCATGATGATTTCCTTCGGCAGGGAGTGGCGCAGAAGCTCAATAATCTTCTTCTTCACTCTGTTGCTCGGGTCTCCCGTCAATTTTCTGTATGCTGGATCCTCGAGTAGGTCACACACTTTGCTATTGTACTGTTAAAGTGTTACTACTACCGGCATTGGTGGAAGGGGTCGCTTTCAAAACTTCAAATTATTACAAAAGTTGATTATAGAGTTTCGAACGACGTCAGTTACTTTTCAACTTTTATATGAAACACATTTTTTATATATCATGGTTTCGAAGATATTCCCTCTAAACCTAATATGCTAAATTACCTTTCGTGGTGTGTTTCACCGCTTAAAAGTGAAATTAGGCAAGAACGAAAAAAATACGTATTGTGTTATATTGACCTCTCTGCATACCCGTCAAGTTTAATTAAGAGCGTTTATTTACACCTGGGAACGTTCCCCTATTAGTGTTTATGGTGTCATATCTTCAGAACTATATGTCGTACAATAATATATTTTTGGAAGTGCATTCAGTGGTATATGTGAATACTGTCCGCAAAATGAGTTGCAAATACTGTCAATTGCAAGGAAGTAATAAATTAAAACGTCATACCTGATGCAGTAGTTTTACTGCACGAACAGAGCAAATGTAGTACGGGATAAACAATTTTATTTTCATTATTTCGTAGAAGGAGCCAGCGAGAAAAAGTTTCGTAAACATTCGAAATTATGGGTAAACTTTGTTGCAAGCAATTACGTGCTCTTATTCTCAAATATTATATGAATATAGTCTGGCTGTTTGCGCGTAGTGAACTACGATTTTTCACCCCACCGTCACTCCTTTGAGGCGTAGATGGTTCTTACCCCCACAGCGGTTCTTTCCATGCAGTAAGTGATATGTGTAACAAGTTTGGTTGAAATCGATTCAGTGGTGTAGGAGGGGATGTGGAACATGTACACAGCTGCTTTTATGATATGAATGGATTCAATGCGTCTTAGTTATTTCAATGAGAAGTCCTTATCGGTATACACCAGAAAGGGACGTATGTCTGCCAGCAAATCTCGCTTCGAGTGGGCAGGGAATAAAATAACAACAAAGAAAGAAGGCAGAAGGAAGGCCTGTGGTCCCTTGCCATACAGCAAACTGTTCAGTGCCACTCTCCGAAGCTTCTGTATAGCGAAACAAGTGTGCCCTGCGGCCCTGTCGTGATCGCCGAAGGGATGATTGCCGCCGACGTGCCGCGACTGCCACAGTACACGCTGGACAGCTTGTGGGCCTCAGGAAGTTATCGCCGCCGTCGCTGTCGCCCTCGCCGTCGCCGCCGCCGCCGCCACCGCAGCAGCCTCTGGGCATCACTCGGGCCGTTGTCGTCCAGGGAGCTATCAACGCCGCCTTCGACCAGCAGTCGTCGCCTCGCGGGCCCTGTAGGAGGGGACGCCCGCCTCGCCGTAGCTGCTGTCGCCCAATTCGATGCGATCCACACGGTTCGTCTTCGGCCCATCGTTGCGTATACCTACTTGGTGCAGTCCGCTGTGGAAGAACTCTTACCGCATGCCACTAGAAAAACTTTCAAACTTAATAGTAAATATATAAATAAGTAAGTATACAGGGTGTTACAAAAAGGTATGGCCAAATTTTCAGGAAACATTCCTCACACACAAATAAAGAAAAGATGTTATGTGTACATGTGTCCGGAAACGCTTAATTTCCATGTTAGAGCACATTTTAGTTTCGTCAGTATGTACTGTAATTCCTCGATTCACCGCCAGTTTCCCCAATTGAAGGAAGGTAATGTTGACTTCTGTGCTTGTGTTGACATGCGACTCGTTGATCTACAGTACTAGCATCAAGCACAGCAGTACGTAGCATCAACAGGTTAGTGTTCATCACGAACGTGGTTTTGCTGTCAGTGCAATGCGGAGTTGGCAGATGCCCATTTGATGTATGGATTAGCACGGGGCCGTGGCGCGGTACGTTTGTATCGAGACAGATTTCCAGAACGAAGGTGTCCCGACAGGAAGACGTTCGAAGTAATTGATCGGCGTCTTAGGGAGCACGGAACATTCCATTCTTCGTGCAGTTGACGATAACCCTAATGTCAGCGTCAGAGAAGTTGCTGCTGTACAAGGTAACGTTGACCACGTCACTGTATGGAGAGTGCTACGGGAGAACCAGTTGTTTCCGTACCATGTACAGCGTGTGCAGGCACTATCATCAGCTGATTGGCCTCCACGGGTACACTTCTGCGAATGGTTCATCCAACGATGTGTCAATCCTCATTTCAGTGCAAATGTTCTCTTTACGGATGAGGCTTCATTCCAACGTGATCAAATTGTAAATTTTCACAATCAACATGTGTGGGCTGACGAGAATCCGCACGCAATTGTGCAATCACGTCATCAACACAGATTTTCTGTGAAATTTTGGGCAGGCATTGTTGGTGATGTCTTGATTGAGCCCCATGTTCTTCCACCTACGCTCAATGGAGCACGTTATCATGATTTCATACGAGATACTCTACCTGTGCTGCTAGAACATGTGCCTTTACAAGTACGACACAACATGTGGTTCATGCATGATGGAGCTCCTGCACATTTCACTCGAAGTGTTCGTACGCTTCTCAACAACAGATTCGGTGACCGATGGATTGGTAGAGGCGGACGAATTCCATGGCCTCCATGCTCTCCTGACCTCAACCCTCTTGACATTCATTTATGGGGGCATTTGAAAGCTCTTGTCTACGCAACCCCAGTACCAAATGTAGAGACTCTTCGTGCTCGTATTGTGGACGGTTGTGATACAATACGCCATTCTCCAGGGCTGCATCAACGCATCAGGGATTCCATGAGACGGAGGGTGGATTCATGTATCCTCGCTAACGGAGGACATTTTGAACATTTCCTGTAACAAAGTGTTTGAAGTCACGCTGGTACGTTCTGTTGCTGTGTGTTTCCATTCCATGATTAATGTGATTTGAAGAGAAGTAATAAAATGAGCTCTAACATGGAAAGTAAGCGTTTCCGGACACATGTCCACATAACATATTTCCTTTTTTTGTGTGTAACGAATGTTTCCTGAAAGTTTGCCCTTACCTCTTTGTAACACCCTGTGTAACGAAATACTGACACACCCATCAATCTGACTGCCAAAATACCCCAAGCGAAATATTGCAACGTGGATGTAAAACCCTCTCAGACCCCATCAACTCTCCCCCAACATTCCTTTTACACTCCAACCAACCATACCACTTACACTTTCCTTTTAACTAGGCTAGAAAAATTCGTAATCCTAAAGACACCTTCCTAAAAAAATTGCAAAAAACCCAACCACCCTGTTTTCCAAATAATCCCCAGGAGAGGCTGCAAGGGCTCGACGTCGAAATCACTGTGAATGAGGCCGTGTGGAAAATCAGTACCAATGCCAACCCATAGATCTGTTCTTCAGTCCACATCCGTAATAACCAAAGCTCTAATTCCCTAATTTATCTGTTCACAGAAGCTTATCCATAGCACAGCCTTCATTAACTTCTAATGGCACACGGTAGAACCATCTGGATCGCTTCCTCTAGCCACTTTATAACTCATTTGCCCAGAATATAACTGCTACCATACTACCAGTCGCTAGCCATACTCACCCTAGCATCCTCGTTCAACTAACTCCAATAGTTGAATAGGTAATAGATTTCGTATCCATATTCCTATAAAACACACTTCTTTTCCAAAGTCCCAAGAGCCTACACTGAAACTGATTTCCGCATCGAAGTAATAGCTACCTACTCCCACGGCTAAAAAAATGGCTCAGAGCACTATGGGACTTAACTTCTGAGGCCATCAGTCCCCTGGACTTAGAACTACATAAACCTAACTAACCTAAGGACATCACACACATCCATGCCCGAGGCAGGATTCGAACCTGCGACCGTAGTGGTCGCGCGGTTCCAGACTGTAGCGCCTAGAACCGCTCGGCCACCTCGGCCGGTCACTCCCACAACTAGTCTCACTCCATCTTCAACCGTTTATTCATTCTGGTTTCATCATTTCCACTTCCCACCCTCTCCTCCTCGCCCTCATCCCCAAAAAAGATATTACTTCAATAACTTTAATAAAGGCACTACAGCAGTGTAACATACTGTTTGCCGTCTGGGGTGGCCGAGCGGTTATAGGTGCCACAGTCTGGAACCACGTGACCGCTACGGTCGCAGGTTCGAATACTGCCTCGGGCATGGATGTGTGTGATGTCCTTAGGTTAGTTAGGTTTAAGTAGTTCTAAGTTCTAGGGGAGTGATGACCTCAGAAGTTAAGTCCCATAGTGCTCGGAGCCATTTGAACCATTTAACATACTGTTCTCTAGCATTCGCTCCCTTAACGCTAACAACACCTAGCTCCTCAATAACCTCATCTAGCAAGACATTAAACTTTTATTGTAAATAAAACTTTTCTTCAAAAACACAATAACCAGTCACATGTCGTCTTAGAACTTCAAGCGAACTGTGGTGGTGTTCCCAATTACTACCTTAAACACATTTCTGTTTGGCCACGACCTCTGTTCGTTCATGCTGCCGATCACATAATCCACACTGTCTATTTCACAACTTAAACAATTACGTGTTCCACCACCTATATCCACATCCATCATGAGATACAATAAAATATCTTTACGTAAATATACCTTCTCTTCTCCGGATATATTATTGCCACAGTCCTAAATATCCATCAGCCCCGGGTCTACGATGTTTCTGAACCGGGCCAACAACTTGATAGTGGCGTCCTCCCTCGAGCGCTTGAGATACGATGTCAAAAATTTAAAAAAAATTAAAAAATATGTTGATTTTGTAGCGTAAGCCTTTTTGAACAGTTTGATATATAAAAAATATGTTCGAAGAAATGTAAGACATGTTATGTGGTCGTAAGTGTGCCAGAGTGCTGTGCCACTTGTCTTCGCACAGCATTCTTCTACCGCACGTACTGGGTTTCGCTCTGTGGAATTCAAACGTGGATATCTTACAGTGGAAGCCATCAAACTTATATTCAGAAAAGTGGAGATTAAAATGTCCTGAGGTGCCTCTCCTGTTCCCAGTCGACCCGTTTGGCATTCTACCCCCCTTAAAGAAACTCACAACTAATAATGTGTGTGATTATTTGTGACAGGGAGAGTAAGAACTCTTTAGAAAATTTACGCTCTTTATTGCCTATTAGCTAATTACTTTCTCTTTCGTGTGACATAAAGTTAAATATAGGAAACATAAAACCAGTAAAGGAAAGAGGCAAGCCAAACAGTACACATTTCTCCAATCCTTAGTTCCCAGCATTTTTTTCTCTCTAATCTTGCCACAGCCTTACACGGCAATCTTTCCTTTCTGAGAATGAATCTCTTACCCCATCAAAGTTCGTCAAACGTTTGTTAATGAAAAATCAAAATGTCGTTGTCTAATACGAACAGTTCCAAAGACTGGTGTGGTTTCTCGATTTTATTACGTCGATTTTGTCACTGTCTGCTATATAAAACGAAATAGGCCATTCTAATACTGCAGAAATTGTAACACACGCCAAATAAGCGAGACTGTTTTGGTACAAATGGTCATTTTTATGTACCTTATTTACATAAATAACACAGACCCGCCAGCGTAGCCGAGAGCGCTAATGCGCTGCTTCCTGGACTCGGCTAGGCGCGCCGGCCCCGGATCGACTCCGCCCGGCGGATTAATGACGAGGGTCGGTATGCCGGCCAGCCTGTATGTGGTTTTTAGGCGGTTTTCCACATCCCGCTAGGTGAATCCCGGGCTGGACCTTAAGTTCCGCCTCAGTTACACGACTCACAGACATTTGAAAACGTTCGCACTATTTCATGGTTTACACTAGACGCCGACAGCTGGGGTCCACTACTTCCGTCCTGGGGGGGCTCGAGGTGGCAGCAGGAAGGGCATCCGGCCACCCTCTGCAATTAACACTGCCAAATCCGTCATAACAAAGCCGACCCCGCGTTGAAGCGGGACAAATGCCCGAGAAAGAAAGAAACAAAGAATTTACATAAGTAACACGGCAGAATGTAACTGACGAAATATCAATATCAAATGCCTATTCGGCCTACCACTAGCAAAAAGTTTTATCTCAGGAAATAGTTTCACATTCCATTCTTACATTCCAGTTTCCCAAGCATGAGATCGAAAAGTAGTAGTACACCATTTTCATATAAATCTGGAATCGTTATATTCTTCCATATAATTTGTGTGATGTACCCGTTTCTTCTCGTACCTGGTTCTAACAAACAATCTTGACATCAATAACTCTGTAACTATTGCTGCCATTGTCGAAACTTATTCTCCAGTTCACTTCACTAACCCTGCTAGAATGACCGGTTCTGATACCCCGCGTTTATTCTCCGCTAAGGCGTCATTACATGCTCGTACAAGTCGTTTTCCGTACTTTTGCGAGAATAGAACTTAAGTGTCTGCTAACTGGGGACTGTACAACTGATCCTTAGTAGTGTAACGTTCTGCAAAATTTCATTTTCTTCGATACACCGAGAAGATAATATGCAATATTTCTTACCTGTTATTCCTGTTAGTCGTTTATTTACAAACAAGTAGTGTGAATCTACGGCTTTCGCTAATAATTGTAACAACGCTGATCATTCTCACACCTAACCAACCACATAAGTAAACAGCGATTGGTATTCATCCGTTCGGGTTTATTTGGCTCAGCTCTCATAGCCCCGCCCCCTATATCTGCGGGAAAGTTTGTTATTTCTGCACGTGATGGGAATTCTCCTGGCAGAGATGTTACGTACACTGTGCACACACTCAAAAATCAACTTACGATACGCTCAGAAATGAACTGAGAATGTGTTCAAAAATGGTCAAAAACCAACTAGGTTTCAAAATCATATGAATAATCGATAGGCCAACGTGCACTGGATGCTAGGTGCTTTCTGAAACAAGGTTTTCTTCTTCAAGAATATGAATTTGGCGCCCCCTGAAATTGCCGCCCGAGGCAGATACCCCAGTTTGCTCCCCCCCCCCTCCCCCTTCCTCCCAGATCCCGGCCTGATAACCATAAACGGTGACAAGCTAAAATCATTTGGTCCTACAATTTGATTAACTGACTTTCTGGTGATAAAACCGCTATTCCACGTAACCAATCCTCACAAAAACTCCAATCTTGATCTCAAAATGGTATGCACACGCGATTTTGTTGTAAGCATCCAGACGTCCCACATACGACTGGAAGCGGCTACGACTTGTAGTACTGTCAATCCTAATCTATTCTCCCTACCAATGAGCCCTGTTTCCCAATACCATGACTGCTGAAATATCTGCCCAAGGCACATCCGTAAGTAGGTCAGAAACCATTCTGTAACCCTCCAAAAATCCAGGACTTATCTCTATCCCCCTCCAAAAAAAAAAAAAAAAATATAGACTGAAACTGGTATTACTCAACTATTCACAAGTCCTCCGTCCCTATCGACCCCCTGTCCTCTCACGATCTTTTGAAATGCTTTGAGAACTACGCCGGCTATACCGCTTATTCCTCCACATGCTTGGCTGGCATATATGAACACGCCATCACTAGTTACGATGACACATCCTCAATTTACTGAATGAAAAATGTCGCCAGGACTGGCAACAATAGAACATCAGTTATAAACTCCATGGAAACCCAGACATCTTCTGTCTTTCGCAATCTTTGTCTCCAATACCTAAACACGGCATCACAAACGAAATTAAATACACCATACAGCACTCAACATAACGGCCACTATTGCAAATAATCACAACACAACCCCTACCGTCGTACTATCTGATACTGCCACCTTATAGAAAATCCTTTTTCCTGCTTAGAAACCCTAATAAGTCTATGTAACACTATACTCTACCAAAAGGCGTGAAAGACCTTAAAAAAGACCCAAAAAACTTCTTAATGAAACCTCTGTCAGCAAACCAGTCAGCTTTACCTCAGTCTTCAGTAAGGCCATTGAATCTATTCTCTTCAAACGCATCCACACACATCTTGAACAACGCCTCCCTCTTTCAGTTAGTATGGTTTCCATTCCAACTTTTCTGCAGGTGATCGGTTTTTATACATAGTCTACCTTTAGTACTATCAACACGAACATTGATTCTCCCCTCCCTATCTTTAAACATTGAGGACGCTTATGACCTTTCATGGCACTCTGGTCTTCTGTTTAAACTCTGTTGGTACGCTGCTCCATCCAATTACTTCAGCGTAATTTCATCCTTCGTGACCAACCATCAATCTTAAGTAACAATAAATAACACCCAGTCATAGAATTTGTACCCATCTGCAAGCGTGACTCTAGGATCTGTCCTGTCATCGCTCCTTTATCTCCGATATTCAACTTTTTATGCCCTCACCATGGGAATTCTGAACCTGCCAATACCATGCGTCTACTTTGTCCCACGGTTTCATTTAAAAGGCGATCATGAACACTTATCTAAATCAAAAATTTGTAAAATTTGTACTATCAAAATAATTTTAGTTATGTCATGACATCACATACGTCAGCTTCGCCAACCAAACAGCCATATTTCAATCTAAACTAGATCTTACGGTAGCTACAAGTCAATATGTCACCACAACAAAGATGTTGTTTTTACTTTCGTTGGCTTTGTTAACTCCCAATCAAACTTTAACTAGCAACCTAGCCTAGAGCTCTTGCTACGCTACAGACCAGTCATTTACCCACACTTACTTCAAAAAACTACCATAGATGCAATAAAAATAGTGTCTGTGTTCCATTTTATCTCTGTTTGTGCACTTATGACGTTACACACCACAACAGTATTAATCACCAGTCAAAGTTAACGTTCAATATCAGTACGTTCAACCCACTCTCTCTCACTCAAATATATGCTGACAATCTGCCTTCTTTGCTGTCCATCCTGTCCCAAAAGTCCCTCCAATTCCTCCACAGTAATTTCATTTCCTGGTATAGCCCGAGGTACCTCTCCATCACTTTCAAAAACCCAAGTTAGGGTAGGAAAAAATCACCCTACCTTTCTGTCCTTGGGATGTCTACCTCACAGACCAAGCTTAAAAGCATTCACTTGCTAACCATGCAAAATAAAGACCACAATAGACTAAAACTACTAATCGGTCGAACATGGGGACTAAACACCCACAAGTTTTACCACTTCATATCACTGAATGCCAAGCATTCCACCAACTTTTCTACATAAATTTCCTGTGCCCTACGCATAATCTGAATCAGCTGATAAGGTTCACATATCCCATCAAAGACCTAGAACACCTTCACTAGTCCCATGTCTTCCACAAAACATAGTTCTGTCATCCCACTCATCATCCCCATCCTTGACAAACATAGTTTTGTCATCCCACTCATCCCCATCCTTGGCAAGCTTGGACTGTAGCTGCAGGTCTATACTGCGTTACACTTTTCTTACATTTACACACACACACACACACACACACACACACACAAACATGTCCTTTCCCAGGGTAAGTTCCCCTTTCAGACAGTGACATATTACCTGAAACCAGACCATGATTTTAAGTATCACTATCCTTTTTATTCCAAATCAAGGATCCAAACCGTCCATCCCATACATCACTGAAATCCTAGCAGACTCCTACCATCTACATCCTGTGACTCTTCTCAATACGATCAATACTGTTTCTCATCATTCTTCCCATCTGAAATCAAACCCTGTGCCTAGAAAATGTTTCCAGGAGTCCACAGTATCATCATCCTCACAGGTTTCACGACTACACTAGTCACAAGCATCTCATCAGGCTTTGTTAGATTGCTTTGTTTTTGTTTTATTTATAATGGCTTAAGAGTGCCTACACGTCTACTAAACCCTGCCTTCCACTGGATGAATGTGGATAACCAATTACATGAAATAAAATATAAACGTATACAGTATTTGTGTGTCCATTTGCTCACCCCAATACAATGCAGCATGCACTGCTGGACGTACCTAAAGATGTCATCTTATCGCACCAATTCTACATCTACATCTACATCTACATTTATACTCCGCAAGCCACCCAACGGTGTGTGGCGGAGGGCACTTTACGTGCCACTGTCATTATCTCCCTTTCCTGTTCCAGTCGCGTATGGTTCGCGGGAAGAACGACTGTCTGAAAGCCTCTGTGCGCGCTCTAATCTCTCTAATTTTACATTCGTGATCTCCTCGGGAGGTATAAGTAGGGGGAAGCAATATATTCGATACCTCATCCAGAAACGCACCCTCTCGAAACCTGGCGAGCAAGCTACACCGCGATGCAGAGCGCCTCTCTTGCAGGGTCTGCCACTTGAGTTTGTTAAACATCTCCGTAACGCTATCACGGTTACCAAATAACCCTGTGACGAAACGCGCCGCTCTTCTTTGGATCTTCTCTATCTCCTCCGTCAACCCGATCTGGTACGGATCCCACACTGATGAGCAATACTCAAGTATAGGTCGAACGAGTGTTTTGTAAGCCACCTCCTTTGTTGATGGACTACATTTTCTAAAGACTCTCCCAATGAATCTCAACCTGGTACCCGCCTTACCAACAATTAATTTTATATGATCATTCCACTTCAAATCGTTCCGCACGCATACTCCCAGATATTTTACAGAAGTAACTGCTACCAGTGTTTGTTCCGCTATCATATAATCATACAATAAAGGATCCTTCTTTCTATGTATTCGCAATACATTACATTTGTCTATGTTAAGGGTCAGTTGCCACTCCCTGCACCAAGTGCCTATCCGCTGCAGATCTTCCTGCATTTCGCTACAATTTTCTAATGCTGCAACTTCTCTGTATACTACAGCATCATCCGCGAAAAGCCGCATGGAACTTCCGACACTATCTACTAGGTCATTTATATATATTGTGAAAAGCAATGGTCCCATAACACTCCCCTGTGGCACGCCAGAGGTTACTTTAACGTCTGTAGATGTCTCTCCATTGATAACAACATGCTGTGTTCTGTTTGCTAAAAACTCTTCAATCCAGCCACACAGCTGGTCTGATATTCCGTAGGCTCTTACTTTGTTTATCAGGCGACAGTGCCGAACTGTATCGAACGCCTTCCGGAAGTCAAGGAAAATGGCATCTACCTGGGAGCCTGTATCTAATATTTTCTGGGTCTCATGAACAAATAAAGCGAGTTGGGTTTCACACGATCGCTGTTTCCGCAATCCATGTTGATTCCTACATAGTAGATTCTGGGTTTCCAAAAACGACATGATACTCGAGCAAAAGACATGTTCTAAAATTCTACAACAGATCGACGTCAGAGATATAGGTCTATAGTTTTGCGCATCTGCTCGACGACCCTTCTTGAAGACTGGGACTACCTGTGCTCTTTTCCAATCATTTGGAACCTTCTGTTCCTCTAGAGACTTGCGGTACACGGCTGTTAGAAGGGGGCAAGTTCTTTCGCGTACTCTGTGTAGAATCGAATTGGTATCCCGTCAGGTCCAGTGGACTTTCCTCTGTTGAGTGATTCCAGTTGCTTTTCTATTCCTTAGACACTTATTTCAATGTCAGCCATTTTTTCGTTGGTGCGAGGATTTAGAGAAGGAACTGCAGTGCGGTCTTCCTCTGTGAAACAGCTTTGGAAAAAGGTGTTTAGTATTTCAGCTTTACGCTTGTCATCCTCTGTTTCAATGCCATCATCATCCCGGAGTGTCTGGACATGATGTTTCGAGCCACTTACTGATTTAACGTAAGACCAGAACTTCCTAGGATTTTCTGTCAAGTCGGTACCTAGTATTTTACTTTCGAATTCACTGAACGCTTCACGCATAGCCCTCCTTACGCTAACTTTGACATCGTTTAGCTTCTGTTTGTCTGAGAGGTTTTGGCTGCGTTTAAACTTGGAGTGAAGCTCTCTTTGCTTTCGCAGTAGTTTCCTAACTTTGTTGTTGTACCACGGTGGGTTTTTCCCGTCCCTCACAGTTTTGCTCGGCACGTACCTGTCTAAAACGCATTTTACGATTGCCTTGAAGTTTTTCCATAAACACTCAACATTGTCAGTGTCGGAACAGAAATTTTCGTTTTGATCTGTTAGGTAGTCTGAAATCTGCCTTCTATTACTCTTGCTAAACAGATAAACCTTCCTCCCTTTTTTTATATTCCTATTAACTTCCATATTCAGGGATGCTGCAACGGCCTTATGATCACTGATTCCCTGTTCTGCACTTACAGCGTCGAAAAGTTCGGGTCTGTTTGTTATCAGTAGGTCCAAGATGTTATCTCCACGAGTCGGTCCTCTGTTTAATTGCTCGAGGTAATTTTCGGATAGTGCACTCAGTATAATGTCACTCGATGCTCTGTCCCTACCACCCGTCCTAAACATCTGAGTGTCCCAGTCTATATCTGGTAAATTGAAATCTCCACCTAAGACCATAACATGCTGAGAAAATTTATGTGAAATGTATTCCAAATTTTCTCTCAGTTGTTCTGCCACTAATGCTGCTGAGTCGGGGGGTCGGTAAAAGGAGCCAATTATTAACCTAGCTCGGTTGTTGAGTGTAACCTCCACCCATAATAATTCACAGGAACTATCCACTTCTACTTCACTACAGGATAAACTACTACTAACAGCGATGAACACTCCACCACCGGTTGCATGCAATCTATCCTTTCTAAACACCGTCTGTGCCTCTGTAGAAATTTCGGCAGAATTTATCTCTGGCTTCAGCCAGCTTTCTGTACCTATAACGATTTCAGCTTCGGTGCTTTCATGCCTGCTATACTCTAATTAGATGCTGTTCTGTGGTGCTGCATACAGAACTGTTTATTTCTGTTCACAGACTTGTGTATTACTGTGGTTGGAGTAATCAAGCAGGATATGATCAGTATTCTAGGGAAACTAAACTCTAAACTCCGTCCGAATAGGCCTTGGAAGGCCCATTGGTACCGACCTGCCGCCGTGTCATCCTCAGTCCACAGGCGTCAGGGGATGTGGACTTGGAGGGGCATGTGGTCAGCACACCGCTCTCCTGGCCGTATGTCAGTTTACGAAACCGGAGCCGCTGCTTTTCAATCAAGTAGCTCCTCAGTTTACCCCACAAGGGCTGAGTGCACCCCGCTTGCCAACAGCGCTCGGCAGACCGGGTGGTCACCTATCCAAGTGTTAGTCCAGCCCGACAGCGCTTAACTTCGGCGATCCGACAGGAACCGGTGTTACCACTGCGGCAAGGCCGTTGGCACTCTAGGAAAAGGACATGCCTTATTGCTATCCGGTGGCAGGTAGGGGTGCCGTAAACGATGATCTTCATGTTGAAGGTACATCAAGCAAAATATTTCGTGATGGAGAGGTGGTTCCTCGAGTTGCGTTGTCTTACGAAACTACCACAGTCCAGTTATGCCGAAAGTGATATCAACATGGGGAACAAGCAATCCAACTTTACGATTCTGGAAGCATGTGGCAGGATTTCAATCGAAATAACTGTGTAGTTTGACAGCTTCCCTCGCCGATATACAAAGAATTAGGAGTAAATTACAACCCGCTGCAACACTAATCAGAAAAATCACACATCCCTATGTAAAAACGGTGCTTCATGCAAGTAGCCCAAATTAATCAATTATATGCTGGTTAAAATTTCCATCCCTCGTCAGACTAAATATGTTCTTTCAATGACACAACTTCGGACCCTTGCAGACAATGCCAGTGTGTCGACATCTTGTAGGTACTCGCGAGATCTCAATGGTGCATGTGTGTATTCAATTTGTTGGGAAGTTTTTGTGCTACAGTAAAAGGAAACCAAATAAAGTATCGAAGCTTATTCGATATACAGCTGCATCCTCGGTGCTTCACTCACCACAACTACGTTTGAAAACAATTTGCGATGCGTCGGATTCCTCGACATCATCTGCTGTGACAATGTAATCGGGACCACCCACAGAGTGATGTTTCATTGTTTCTTGCCTGCTTGCTTAATTTTTTTTCGAATTCTGCATTATGGCACTTGCGAGCTCTATCAGTTCACTTCAGACTGTAAACTACGGTCACCTATTCGAATGTTCCTCGACTGCTTGAGTCGGTCATCCGGGTTTCTGGGTAGCTCTTCTACGAATGCTCATTTTTGCAAAGGAATATGATTCGAGTTTGTCGTTGCCGACGAGACTTCCCGTTCGAATGTGGTTCACAAGTGCCTCGGAGTTCATTTTGCTTTTGATAGCAAATTTACCAAATGCAAAAATATGCTTAGTTGTTATTTCATGCTGCTAGATCAAGCTACATGTGTCGCAGTTGTTCGCAAAAGGGCGGCCACGTAGGCGGAGGAGGAGATGGTGTGTGGGTAGCGGTTGCAGCTCGGTAAGCGGGAGCTTGCAGGTCGCAGTCAGGGTATCGACCGCACGGCGGCAGTGCAGTCTCTGGCTAGGGCCATGTGCTTCCCTAGCCTACTCCGCCTGCCTCAGTACCTACACCTCCACGACTCACAACAAACATGATGGTAAAAGGAAACGACGACTTGTCGCTTCCACGCCAAGACCATTAGAGACGATGCACTTGCTCGAGTTGAGATGGAAATCGACGGTCGCTTGTATATATAACCAACACGCAGCAGTTACGTCGACTCCCGTAGCAAAAAATGAAATAATCATACTCATACAATTTATTTTCTTATAATAGGCTACTATGAGATCCGAGTATTTTTAGCATTTGTCCTGCAACACAAAAATATACCTGAATATAACTATCCGCATGAGCTAACGTCTTTGGGAAACAAGGCATTCTTTTCTTTATCACTGACAAACAGTACATAAGGCAACCAAACAATAATGTCTGTCACAGAACACGATTGTCCATATTACGTTCAGACCAACGCTGACTGCTGCAAGATACCAGAACTTACTCTATGAGGAGGCATGTTACACCTAATGAAATTTCCAGTTACATCCCTGAAATGTTAGCAATTCAGGAGGCGGTTACGTAATGGAGTAAGAAACAGATTTAAAAAAAAAAAAAGGTCAGAATCGTAACAGGCTCGAAAAATACTCTACACTTAATAGAAATATCATATAGGAATGCGATTACCCCTGATTATATATTACATATAACGTGTTCGATTCATACCGTAAGAAAAGTTAACAATTACGCAAATTTAGTGTGGATCAAAGGAAACTGAGAGCTGAGTCGTCATAGGAAAGACAACAGCCGACAGAAAAAATAAAGAAGGCAAATTTCTGGGAATCAGACTCGGATACAGGAACCACGTGCAGAAAGCACAAGAAGAAAGGAGCAGAAAGTGAACAATAACCTAAAGAAACAAAAGATTTTAAGCCTGCATTCAGCCGGATGTACCGACCAATGTGTGGTTTGACGGTTCTAGAATGAGTAAGTACCACCAGAGCTCCATAATACGAATGCTGTTAGGACATTGCTGTTCCCTAGGCAACTTGATAGAATTAAAGTTTTACACTTCTCAATTTGCAGTCATGTTAGTGAAAAAATCCCGTATATTCCACGTAATATTAATATGTAAGTACGAAAGACAGCAAACTAAATTATACCCCAAGCTGAAACAGCTGAAGGTTCCGTTACCTACATACACTATTGTCATTTTAAGTACGAATTATATAAGGGTCTATCACACCATAGGAATATACCTACACTCAGAAGTCAATATTTAACTTTATTTCGTTCAGGAATACGTATATCTTCATGTACTCATGTTTGTATTTCGGAAGTTGCTACAATAATCATAAAATAACAGCGGTTCCCTCTGTGGGCCAATAATAGCCACAGAACAACAGAGGGTATGGAGTGCTCAGCTCCAACATACACCAAGAGTCATGGATGGAAACAAATAAAAGGATTCAATATTTCTAGAATTTTGTAAAAGTTTCTATTCATTACCCCACAGATTCGTTCTAAAGAAAATGCGTTCTATCTCAGTCTGCGACTGGACTAAAGCTTTCCTGACTGGCACATTGTAGCATATTATCAGACACAGAAAGTCGTCTGATGACAAAGAAATTCTACTTGGTGAGTGCTGTGGAAGTGTAACAGGGCTATCACTATTCGACCTACACACAAATGATGTAGCGGGAAGTATTAAGCTATAATCTTAGCCTTATTGCAGATAATGCGATTATTTGTGAAAAACTTTTATCCGATGCCAACTGTACTACATTCACATTTACATGAATACCATACAATTCACAATCAAATGCCTGGCAGAAGGCTCATCGAACCACATTCAAGCTAGTTCTCTACCATTTCATTCTCGAACAGCGCGCCGGAAAAACAAAGAATATAATGTTTCCCAACAGCTTCAGTTCCGCCAGTACCTCGTCTCGTACCTTCCAGATTTCGCAGAGGCTCTCCTGCGAACCTTGTAGAACTACCACTTCTGGAGGAAAGGATATTGCGGAGACATGGCTTAGCCACAGCCTGGTGGAAGTTTCCGAATGAAATTGTCACTCTGGAGCTGAGTGTGCGCTGATACGAAACTTCCTGGGAGATCATGCCTGTCCGCAGCTCGTGGTCGTGCGGTAGCGTTCTCGCTTCCCACGCCCGGGTTCCCGGGTTCGATTCCCGGCGGGGTCAGGGATTTTCTCTGCCTCGTGATGACTGGGTGTTGTGTGCTATCCTTAGGTTAGTTAGGTTTAAGTAGTTCTAAGTTCTAGGGGACTGATGACCATAGCTGTTAAGTCCCATAGTGCTCAGAGCCATTTGAACCATAGATCATGCCTGGCCAACAAGACCTCAGATCTGTCCCAGGTAGATCATGCGTTGGACAACCTGTAATGTCACCTCCATCCCAATGACAGCAACAACGAGATCAAGGACCAATTACAACAGTTATGTGACCACTTGTTTCAGCAGAGGATACAGTGGCTTTATAACAAGCTTCCAAACCGAAAAATGCTTCAGGCCAGAAGGGGTGCAACATCAAATTAAGAAGTGGACTCTCATTGCCAAATTCTCTTTTAAATGCGTGAACTTTCATTTCGTTTCCTCCTCCAGTTCTTGGAGCTTCACATTTTTGTTATCAGACAGTGATCTTAGTTAAGATATTTGTCTGATCACTGATCCTAAAAGCAGAGTTCATTAGTGTATTGTCTAAACGTTTTAGGCACGTTTTAATCTACGGAAGATGCCCACTCCTTACTGTGAATAATTACCGCACACATTCTGTACCAAGTCTGGCAAACTATCAGTTCCAGCAACAATATGTTGCCTGCACATAGTACGGTTACCCATCAGAACCCATCACTTCAGTAAATCCTCCCTGTTTTGTAGTTCCATATTCCTTTCACTATTGCGCTATACGCAGATGGTTAAACCTCTTAAAACCTGCATCGAGGTGCTTGCTGTTTCTTTAATAAGCGAACATTCCAGTTGGACATGGTCTATTTGAGACCGATGACCTCGCTGTTCGGTCCGCTCCACCAAATCAACCAACCAACCATGATATGGAGCACCCGATTCACTAATCACAGCTGGTCGTTGCTCTCCTGCTAATTCTGTCAGATATGTAGGATACAAGCCATGCCAGAGAAGTAGTGAAGCCGCTTCATACTTGGTTCGAAATTTCTTAGCTGAAGCCTCTCGTATACACGAAGAGGAAGCTGAAAAACTTCCCTTCTAGTGCTTAAGGCAGATACTTCTGCTGCCAATCAGCAAATATTAAATTCTTTATTCTTGCTGAAGTCATTCGTGGGTGTCGAAGAATGTCTTGCTGTTTTTTTCTTAAACCAACCGATGTCAAACCTTTTTATAATGTATAATTTCAAGGAAACTTATTCTCATTAGTAGAGACTGTACGCCTGTGAAGGCGGTGCTAAAAGCTCCACTACTGCATACATCGCTTAGCGCATAGTCTTAACACAGCAGCGAGTTTCGCCAGCCGTAACCTGTGTTGTGGAATGTAGTCGAATTGAATCAAACGATGCCGAGAGAAACAGAACAGGAACTGAGACGCTGAAATTAGTAGATGAGTTTTGCTATTTGGGCCGCCAAATAACTGATGATGACCAAAGTAGATATGACATAACATGTTGACCCAGACTGGCAAGCCGGCCGGAGTGGTCGAGATGTTTTAGGCGCTACAGTCCTGAGACGCGCGACCGCTACGGTAGCAGGTTCGAATCCTCCCTCGGGCATGGATGTGTGTGATGTCCTTAGGTTAGTTAGGTTTAAGTAGTTCTGAGTTCTAGGGGACTGATGACCTCAGAAGTTAAGTCCCATAGTGCTCAGAGCCATTTTGAACCAGACTGGCAATATCACAAAATTGTTTTTCTGACCAAGAGAAATTTGTGAAACCTGAATATAATTTTATGTGTTAGGAAATCTTTTTTTTATGTATTAGTCTGGAGTGTAACCTCGTACGAAAGTGAAACGTGGACGATAAAACGTTCAGACAAGTGGAGAATACAAGATTCTCAAATATGGAACTATCGAAGAACTGTGAAGATTAAATGTATATATCGACTAAGTAACAATGATTAACTGAGCCGAACTGAGGAGAAATAAAGTTATGGAAAACTTGACTAAAATAAAGGACCAGTTGATATCACACTCGTGAGGCATCAAATAATCGTCAGTTTGATAATGGTGGGAAGTGTGTGTGTGTGTGTGGCGGGGGGGGGGGGGGGAGGGTGAAAGGGGGGGAGCTGTAGAATTGTAGAGACCAGGGGATGAATACAATAAGCACGTTCAAGCAGATGTAGGTTGCATTAGTTATTTGGAAGGGAACAGGCTTGCACAGGATAGAGTAGCGTGGAGAGCTGCATCAAACCAGTATTAGCACTGAAGAAAACAACAAGTCATTTGTGTGCAAACACTGGCTCTGTAACCAATGAGCCGCGCGGGATTAGCAGAGCGGTCTAGGCGCTGCAGTCATGGACTGTGCGGCTGGTCCCGACGGAGGTTCGAGTCCTCCCTCGGGCATGGGTGTGTGTGTGTTTGTCCTTAGGGTAATTTAGGTTAAGTAGTGTGTAAGCTTAGGGACTGATGACCTTAGCAGTTAAGTCCCATAAGATTTCACACACATTTGAACATTTTTTGTAACCAACGATTTAACTTAATGTGAATTCATGGTGTAGCCTAATTACATCAACTGGCAAACAAAACCTTCTATGAAACTTTTAAGAATTTAATTCGTGATTAAATAGTCGTATCTTGCTACACATTCTATTTGGGCTAAATACTTATGTCTTCTATTTTTCGTTGGCCCATTTTAATAGATGGCGTCCTTCATCAGTCATAATATTAGAAACATATAATTTGTGTTTGTAACTTCAGTTGCACCTACGCGAAACATGCATGTAATGTTTTATGGAGTTTGCCGTAGTAATTAGACATGCACTACGAGAAAACATTCCCTCGCGCACGTTGCGGTTCATAATAGCTCTTGCCTACGTTGTAATCTCTCCAGTAGTGACCGTAAGTTAATATCCCAGAATTCGGGTTCGCACAAGCAATTCTGGGGACTTCACTTCGTAATTGCTTAGCAGTAGCTGTTGTACTGACACCTTTCCGTAGCAGACTTTACAAGAATCTATTGTCAACCCGCTTTCTACCGTCTTCTAAATTATGAAGACCATGATAAGCTGCCAAAAGTCACGGATATGTCTATCGTTGCTCCTATTATATATTTCACACCCACCGCATTCGCTATTTGTTTTCTACATGTTAAATACGTCCTCTACATATTTCTCTTTCCAGAATCTAAACTAAGTATTACTTAATTCTCTCAGAATTAGTTTGTAGTTAAACTATTGATTAATGCTATTTCTGGAATTTTATTCATTACATTTGTTAATCACATAGAACGGTACGATTTCGTGAATCGGAGCCCTTTGCCCTTTCATTTTCTTTATTATGAAATTTTCTTCTGTTTCCCACAATTTTGGAAAATATTTCTGGACTACGCGTTAATTCATGAATCTGCACATGTGAATAATCATATTATCACTCCCTCTGGCATGCCATCGGAACTGGGAGCTCTGTAACTTTTTGTTCCGCATATGACTTTAACAACTACTATACCTACAAATGAATATATCGCTGCTTTATTGTCGTAAGAGTTTTGAAGATTTTGTGTTACGTGTTACTGAAATACATTTCACGCTCCTTGTCGTCATCTGGAAGAAGAACCTGAAGGAATTCATTGCACTTCTTCCAGTTTGTTGTCATTCAGCCTTCCACCTGGAGTGTAGACAGACAGTAGGATTAGTTTTCAGGAGAGAATACATTTTCGTTATTTATATCTTGAATGTTCATATTTTTGCTTTCTTCTGCTTTTTATCACCGTTTTAATATTGTCGTGAAACTTGTGCACTATCTTGCGATTTTCACCTTTGTTTAGTGCCATAGATATTACCGTGTATAACCAATGTGCACTCCGTGTGCATACCGGGGGGAGTCATTCCAGATGTGGAAAGGGTTCTTCCGGATGCCATGAAGGGTACAGGGTGCACCCATCTGCAGGTGGTCGCTCATGTCGGCACCAATGATGTGTGTCGCTATGGATCGGAGGAAATCCTCTCTGGCTTCCGGCGGCTATCTGATTTGGTGAAGACTGCCAGTCTCGCTAGCGGGATGAAAGCAGACTCACCATCTGCAGCATCGTCGACAGATCTGACTGCGGACCTTTGGTACAGAGCCGAGTGGAGGGTCTGAATCAGAGGTTGAGACGGTTCTGCGATGGTGTGGGCTGCAGATTCCTCGACTTGCGCCATAGGGTGGTGGGGTTTCGGGTTCCGCTGGATAGGTCAGGAGTCCACTACACGCAACAAGCAGCTACACGGGTAGCAAGGCTTGTGTGGCGTGGGCTGGGCGGTTTTTTAGGTTAGATGGCCTTGGGCAAGTACAGAAAGGGCAACAGCCTCAACGGGTGCGGGGCAAAGTCAGGACACGCTGGGACCAAGCAGCAATCGGTATTGTAATTGTAAACTGTCGAACCTGCGTTGCTAAGGTACCGGAACTTCAAGCGCTGATAGAAAGCACCGAAGCTGAAATCGTTATAGGTACAGAAAGCTGGCTGAAGCCAGAGATAAATTCTGCCGAAATTTTTACAAAGGTACAGACGGTGTTTAGAAAGGATAGATTGCATGCAACCGGTGGTGGAGTGTTCGTCGCTGTTAGTAGTAGTTTATCCTGTAGTGAAGTAGAAGTGGATAGTTCCTGTGAATTATTATGGGTGGAGGTTACACTCAACAACCGATCTACGTTAATAATTGGCTCCTTTTACCGACCCCCCGACTCAGCAGCATTAGTGGCAGAACAACTGAGAGAAAATTTGGAATACATTTCACATAAATTTGTTCAGCATGTTATACTCTTAGGTGGAGATTTCAGTTTACCAGATATAGACTGGGACACTCAGATGTTTAGGACGGGTGGTAGGGACAGAGCATCGAGTGACATTATACTGAGTGCACTATCCGAAAATTACCTCGAGCAATTAAACAGAGAACCGACTCGTGGAGATAACATCTTGGACCTACTGATAACAAACAGACCCGAACTTTTCGACTCTGTATGTGCAGAACAGGGAATCAGTGATCATAAGGCCGTTGCAGCATCCATGAATATGGAAGTTAATAGGAATATAAAAAAGGGAGGAAGGTTTATCTGTTTAGCAAGAGTAATAGAAGACAGATTTCAGACTACCTAACAGATCAAAGCGAAAATTTCTGTTCCGACACTGACAATGTTGAGTGTTTATGGAAAAACTTCAAGGCAATCGTAAAATGCGTTTTAGACAGGTACGTGCCGAGTAAAACTGTGAGGGACGGGAAAAACCCACCGTGGTACAACAACAAAGTTAGGAAACTACTGCGAAAGCAAAGAGAGCTTCACTCCAAGTTTAATCGCAACCAAAACCTCTCAGACAAACAGAAGCTAAACGATGTCAAAGTTAGCGTAAGGAGGGCTATGCGTGAAGCGTTCAGTGAATTCGAAAGTAAAATTCTATGTACCGACTTGAGAGAAAACCTAGGAAGTTCTGGTCTTACGTTAAATCAGTAAGTGGCTCGCAATAGCATATCCAGACACTCCGGGATGATGAAGGCATTGAAACAGAGGATGACACGCGTAAAGCTGAAATACTAAACACCTTTTTCCAAAGCTGTTTCACAGAGGAAGACTGCACTGCAGTTCCTTCTCTAAATCCTCGCACAAACGAAAAAATGGCTGACATCGAAATAAGTGTCCAAGGAATATAAAAGCAACTGGAATCACTCAACAGAGGAAAGTCCACTGGACCTGACGAGATACCAATTCGATTCTACACAGAGTACGCGAAAGAACTTGCCCCCCTTCTAACAGCCGTGTACCGCAAGTCTCTAGAGGAACGGAAGATTCCAAATGATTGGAAAAGAGCACAGGTAGTCCCAGTCTTCAAGAAGGGTCGTCGAGCAGATGCGCAAAACTATAGACCTATATCTCTGACGTCGATCTGTTGTAGAATTTTAGAACATGTTTTTTGCTCGAGTATCATGTCGTTTTTGGAAACCCAGAATCTACTCTGTAGGAATCAACATGGATTCCGGAAACAGCGATCGTGTGAGACCCAACTCGCTTTATTTGTTCATGAGGCCCAGAAAATATTAGATACAGGCTCCCAGGTAGATGCTATTTTTCTTGACTTCCGGAAGGCGTTCGATACAGTTCCGCACTGTCGCCTGATAAACAAAATAAGAGCCTACGGAATATCAGACCAGCTGTGTGGCTGGATTGAAGGGTTTTTAGCAAACAGAACACAGCATGTTGTTATCAATGGAGAGACGTCTGCAGACGTTAAAGTAACCTCTGGCGTGCCACAGGGGAGTGTTATGGGACCATTGCTTTTCACAATATATATAAATGACCTAGAAGATAGAGTCGGAAGTTCCATGCGGCTTTTCGCGGATGATGCTGTCCACAGAGAAGTTGCAGCATTAGAAAATTGTAGCGAAATGCAGGAAGATCTGCAGCGGATAGACACTTGGTGCAGGGAGTGGCAACTGACCCTTAACATAGACAAATGTAATGTATTGCGAATACATAGAAAGAAGGATCCTTTATTGTATGATTATATGATAGCGGAACAAACACTGGTAGCAGTTACTTCTGTAAAATATCTGGGAGTATGCGTGCGGAACGATTTGAAGTGGAATGATCATATAAAATTAATTGTTGGTAAGGCGGGTACCAGGTTGAGATTCATTGGGAGAGTCCTCAGAAAATGTAGTCCATCAACAAAGGAGGTGGCTTACAAAACACTCGTTCGACCTATACTTGAGTATATATATTGCTTCCCCCTTCTTATACCTCCCGAGGAGATCACGAATGTAAAATTAGAGAGATTAGAGCGCGCACGGAGGCTTTCAGACAGTCGTTCTTCCCGCGAACCATACGCGACTGGAACAGGAAAGGGAGGTAATGACAGTGGAACGTAAAGTGCCCTCCGCCACACACCGTTGGGTGGCTTGCGGAGTATAAATGTAGATGTAGATCTTAGTAGATACCTTTGTTTAAAGTTTCCTGTCAGTTTTTGATAAAGTAGGTGGCTTTAGTTCGTCACTATCACGTACCTGTGGCTGTTTCTTTTCTGAAAATACTGAAGTGGTGTCTGTTGCTGGATTATGAGGTCAAGGTAGTGTATTGTTTCTTCTCTTTCCATCGCAGCAGTGAAATAAATGTTGTGGTGCTCCTTATTTATCAGCATTTTGAAATTCAATATTTTTTTCTGTTGTAGCTCTATAACTTTCATAATATCATCCGTATACGAGTACATGTGGCTATATGAGCGCATTTATTTCTATTATTTCTGCAAAAATTCGGTTACCGTCGTAGTTCAATTAAATTGTTAACCAGTCTGTATCAAATTTGGCTTCCCACTGAGAGGTCTTCCCTTTTTTTAGGTAGACTGAATTGTAAAATTGAACGTAGTATTTTTCCGTGATTATTTTGATAACTTGCATGGAATCTTCTGTGGTGGTGGACGGAATGTTTCGACCTTCTTTCAGTTGGTCCTATATGCTTGCTACAGTGTCCCAGAATGAAACTGAAATGTACAAGTCTTTTACATCAAAGGATATCAATTTTGCTGTTGAGAATGGGTGTGCATAGTTAATTTTTTTTGTTTGAATTTAAGCAATACGACATACATCTGTCGTCCTCTAAAGCAATACGACATACATCTGTCGTCCTCTAGTTCCTAAAGTAACATAAGCGATAGTGAATACTGAGTGAAATTGATTACATCTCTTATGGGGATAATCGGCCGGGGTGGCCGAGCGCTTCTAGGCGCTGCAGTCTGGAACCGCGCGACCGCTACGGTCGCAGGTTCGAACCCTGCCTCGGGCATTGATGTGTGTGATGTCCTTAGGTTAGTTAGGTTTAAGTAGTTCTAAATTCTAGGGCACTGATGACCTCAGACGTTAATTCCCATAGTGCTCAGAGCCATTTGAACCATCTTGGTTTTACATATTTTGGACTGGCTACCTAGAGCTGATGCTGATGGATTCTTTTGTGTTATGGTAAGTATAGTTTCTGTGTTCTTGAGAGCAGATTTTTTGACATTTTAGTATTAGTTCTACAGATTATTTTTCCGTAATATGTCCTTTGTTATAGTTTTGTATACTTCTTTATCTGTGACCTCGATAGTATTACTTTAATATACTATAAGAGAATATAATTAGTCGTTTCTGCCCATGTATTCACTATACGAGACTGTTAACATTCATCTCACATAATAAAAATCGAGACAGAATGTTTTGCAGGGATATTTCTTCTGATAGTTTGCTTCACCGGTACCTGAAAAGGCAATTTCTGTCAGGTGTGCATCGGCGAATACTGTTGCTGGTGAGGAAGCATTTCACGACAGGCCATTCATAAGTCAGTCATCTTTATAGTGTGGCATACTCAGTCAGATTAATGGCTGTAGAAGACTGGCGCTTTTACCACGATTACTCCGCACTTCAGTTGATTGATAACCATGGCATGACATCAATGTTACGTCCACAGTCTGGCTGTAAACTACACCCGTGCCATCAATATGAACCGTCCACACCTGCGCAGCTAAGCTTTAATGGTACGTTTACCCTAACACAATAGCAAATAGATGGTGTAGAATGTATTCATTAGGAGTGTTTCACTGTGCAGGGGAGAGCTAGTTCGATGTCTCAAATCAGTGTGACTGGCAACTCTATGTAACCTTATATCTGATGAAGCTCCATAAAGTAATATGAGAGAAGTCAGGAAGTTTTAAACCGTGAATTTGCTGTATAACAAGCAGTCGTAGCATTAACTCAAGAAAAGTGCTGTTTATGGCGGCAGCAGAATACTTTGCTTATAAACTGCTGTCTAAAAATAACCTGAATAAATTTTTACATCATACAATAAAGAAAAAGTATTTTGAAGGAGTACCTGCTACAACAAAACATACTGCGTGATGATTTGGTTCATGTGTCTAACATTTTCTTTCCGAGGCACAGGGCGTTGTAGAAAACTTCGTACGTGAGTGGCGGAGTGAATCAAAATCGGAGCCGATGTACTAATTCATGCCTAGTGATTTTGATGCCGATAGGACATTAATCTACAAAAAAAAAAAAAAAAAATGTGGAGTTGGTACTCTCGATGCGTCTGTTTCCTCGACTCGCTCCACTATACAGATTTTACCCTTTGTTTAACCCAGTTCGGCTCCCTTAGGATTAAATACCTCAGATCAGACTCAGTCTATTTCAGACTAAAGTACAGTAGGAAGATAAAGGGATTATTAGCGCACTTTTGATATAAAACTGATATAAAATTACTGAATAATTAATTAAACTGATCAATTAATTATCCCTCTCACTCTAAGAAATCTACATGTGCTGAGGAAAAGAACAATGTGTCGAACAGACTTTAACCATTCCCTATTAAGAAAATCACTTGCCTAAATGCAGTTAGTGTACTATGTGCACGGAAAAGGAAACTGGACATCGAAGTCAAGAAACGAAACCTGGAGTATATAGCGAAAACAACCGCCATAAAGTAAGAATACAAGTTGTAGTTGGAAGAAGAAGTAGCTATTTCCGATGCACACGGAAGGTTTACATATAGCTTTAGCCACAGTGTATGGGGAAATCTGGCTACGACTGGTGAATGTAAAATATCTGGCTCTGAGCACTATGGGACTTAACATCTATGGTCATCAGTCCCCTAGAACTTAGAACTACTTAAACCTAACTAACCTAAGGACAGCACACAACACCCAGCCATCACGAGGCAGAGAAAATCCCTGTCCCCGCCGGGAATCGAACCCGGGAACCCGGGCGTAAAATATCTGCATTTATAGTAAACAGCACTGGAAAGTGGTCACGAGTTGGAGTGCTGCCTGAAATCAATGGAATCGAGAATGTTTACTACATTAAAAGATACACGAAAGTGTGTTATAAACCTCCATTATCATTTGGACCAGCTTAAAAAGAATAGTTCTATTACACTAGTACACAGGCCTAATATAGTGTAGGGCTTCGCAGACACGCAGAAGTGCCGCAACACGACGTGACATAGACTCGACTAATGTCTGAAGTAGCGCAGGAGAAACTGCCCCATGAATCCTGAAGGGCTGTCCATAAATCCGTAAGATTACGAGGGGGTGGAGATCTCTTCTGAACAGCACCTTGCAAGGCATCCTAGATACGCTCAATATTGTTCATGTCTGGGGAGTTTGGTTACCAGCGGAAGTGTTGAAACTCAGAAGAGTGTTTCTAGAGTCACTCTGGAGCAATTATAGACCTGTGAGGTGTCGCATTACCTGCTGGAATTGCCTAAGTCCGTCGAAATGCACGATGGACCTAAATGAATGCAGGTGATCAGACAGGATGCTTATGTACGTGTCACCTGTCAGAGTCGTATCTAGACGTATCAGGAGACTCATATCACTCCAAACGCACACGCCCCACTCCATTACAGAGTCTCTACCAGCTTGAACAGTCCCTGCTGACATGCAGGATCCATGGATTCATGAGGTTGTCTCCATACCCGAATACGTCCATCCACTCGATACAATCTGAAACGAGACTCATCCGACCAGGCAACATGTTTCCAGGCGCCAACAGTCCAATGTCGGTTTTGACGGGCCCAGGCGAGGCGTAAAGCTTTATGTCGTGCAGTCATCAAAGCTACACAAGCGGACCTTCGACTCCGAAAGCCCATATCGATTATGTTTCGTTGAATGGTTCGCACGTTTACGCTTGAGGATGGCCCAGCATTGAAATATGCAGCAATTTGCGGAAGGAATGCGCTTCTGTCACGTTGAACGATTCTCTTCAGTCGTCGTTGGTCCCGTTCTTGCAGGATCTTCTCCGGCCGCAGCGGTGTCGGAGATCTGATAATTTACCGGATTCCTGACATTCACGGTACACTCGTGAAATGGTCGTAGGGGAATATCCTTACTTCACCGCTACCTTGGAGATGTTGTGTCCCATCGCTCGTGCGTCGACTATAACGTCACGTTCAAACTCACTTAAATCTTGATAACTTTCAGCAGTTACCGATCTAACAAGTGCGCCAGACACTTGTTGTCTTATATAGGCGTTGCCGACCGCAGCGCCGTATTCTGCCTATTTACACATCTCTGTGTTTAAAAACGCATGCCAGTACCAGTTTCTTCGGCGCTTCAGTGTATATCTAAATTGGCGAACTGGATGTTGCGCACCTAGCAGCCGAACAGCCATTTTTGGAGCTTAAAACCGGTGCGACTTCTACATTTAATAGTCACTTGTTTGCAGAATATGTAAACTTTAAGTTCTATAAAGGAATTTCTCAAGAGTATGTAGGTCAAGAGCTGTTGGCGTACATACAAGAAGATGTGAAGTGCTTTAACAATAGTGTTGTGGAGGAAATAAGAGGTAAAATTAAAATCCCTCTTTTGTAGAGAAGCTTAAAGAAGGACCAGAGCTAATTGTTAAAGCCATAAAGGAGATAGTTAACAGGAACAAAAATGGATATGTAAGAGCATTCGAGAACATACCTTGTTTTTATCTGTCAAATTGCTGGCTGGAGAAAGAAATGTCAGATTCAGATGTGGACTGAAGTTAAGTTAAAAATAGAGCGAGATATTAAAACTACACGCAACAAACATAAAGAAGGGGTTGTTTTCTGTGTGTAAATGTATATGCAGAAATTAATAAAAAATTTATACGAGAACATTTGCTTTTCTTATTCGCTAACCTGCCAAAAATGCTAAGACATTTCCTAAAAAATGTTCAAATGTGTGTGAATTCCTAAGGGACCAAACTACTAAGGTCATCGGTCCCTAGACTACACACTACTTAAACTAACTTAAGCTAACAATAACACACACACCCACGCCCGAGGGAGGACTCGAACCTCCGGCGGGAGAGGCCGCGCAATCTGTGATATGGCGCCTCAAACCGCGCGGCCACTCCGCGCTGCACATTTCCTATTTACAATGTTTTACGTTTACGTTTTTCGGTTGGAACGGGCGTGTAGTTGGATGATCTTGAAAGGCAGCTGAAACTAGGTAGGTGAAGGCCCAGCGACCCCCTTGTCATCTACAGCTGCTGTCGCTACATTGATATGCATAGCTACGTTTGTCGTTGAATGACATGCATCAGTAAACTGTAACATCGATTAGACCGCTGAAAACTACATAGCTGCTATCATCAATCACGTGAGCGCACATCTGTTCGTGTTACATGGCTGACCCGTGATGCAAAAGTATCATGTGGATTGTGCTAGGATTGTAAACGTTGGCATTCTCCATTCGAATATGTAACGGGAAAAATATATCTGGGAAAGACGAATTATTTCTCCCGGAAACATACGGCTGGATTAGGGTATGTATCAAAGTACACAGCCATTTTTTCACTCTACCAATGCATGAGATTGGGATGGAAGGATAATCTATAATACTGGTACCATGAACCCTCCACCAAGCATTCCGTATTTGTTTTATGCGTAGAATGTTCGCAAGCGTTAGAGATGCCTGCAAGCAGGAGGGAAGATGTATGGTGGTGTTGATGGCTGACCTGGGCGTAATTAAATCTATTGCACATCATTAGGAATAGAAATACAATACACTATCATCGCAAGCGTTAACTACAGTAAAATACCAAGCAATAAGCATCTGGAGCGAGCTGAAGGTCGCAGGTTCGAATCCTGCCTCGGGCATGGATGTTTGTGATGTCCTTAGGTTAGTTAGGTTTAACTAGTTCTAAGTACTAGGGGACTAATGACCTCAGCTGTTGAGTCCCATAGTGCTCAGAGCCAGCGAGCTGAAGAAGAATGCGTATGTCGGGTCGGATTTTTTTCTGCAATCGTAAGGGAAGTATAACTCAAGCACTAAGAACTGACGAGTTGGTGAGCTAAAGCAGAGGAATACGTCAGGCTAAAATTCGTTTGCATGGACATCTAACGAAGGCGTAATCCGCCCACTAAGAAGTGACAGTGTAGGATGCGAGTGACCACAAACCCCGTCGATATATTACTGTTTCTACGCAGTTCATATCGAGGTATATGGGGTACTATGACGACTGCTGTTGCAGGAGAAAGCATTGACATTCATTTGGTGTGACTTGCACTTGTTGGTTAATTAGCTCTCGATTCACGATAGTTGGGTAAGCATGTAAGTACTGGGTTTGCTCCTAAATAAATAACTACCACTATGCGTATGCGTACTACCAGTGTGGCTATACCCTGCTTTAGGCAGAACACAGTATCATGGTCAGTCCGTTTCCGAGTAGCATGTGGGGGTAAAAATGAACAACGCTCCCGAATCTTCCCCTATTCTTACAGTAACTCCTAATTACGCGTGAAGGTGTGAGACGCACCAGTATAAGAAATTCAATGGATACTGTCAGATTCGTGTTATGGATATACACTCCTGGAAATGGAAAAAAGAACACATTGACACCGGTGTGTCAGAGCCACCATACTTGCTCCGGACACTGCGAGAGGGCTGTACAAGCAATGATCACACGCACGGCACAGCGGACACACCAGGAACCGCGGTGTTGGCCGTCGAATGGCGCTAGCTGCGCAGCATTTGTGCACCGCCGCCGTCAGTGTCAGCCAGTTTGCCGTGGCATACGGAGCTCCATCGCAGTCTTTAACACTGGTAGCATGCCGCGACAGAGTGGACGTGAACCGTATGTGCAGTTGACGGACTTTGAGCGAGGGCGTATAGTGGGCATGCGGGAGGCCGGGTGGACGTACCGCCGAATTGCTCAACACGTGGGGCGTGAGGTCTCCACAGTACATCGATGTTGTCGCCAGTGGTCGGCGGAAGGTGCACGTGCCCGTCGACCTGGGACCGGACCGCAGCGACGCACGGATGCACGCCAAGACCGTAGGATCCTACGCAGTGCCGTAGGGGACCGCACCGCCACTTCCCAGCAAATTAGGGACACTGTTGCTCCTGGGGTATCGGCGAGGACCATTCGCAACCGTCTCCATGAAGCTGGGCTACGGTCCCGCACACCGTTAGGCCGTCTTCCGCTCACGCCCCAACATCGTGCAGCCCGCCTCCAGTGGTGTCGCGACAGTCGTGAATGGAGGGACGAATGGAGACGTGTCGTCTTCAGCGATGAGAGTCGCTTCTGCCTTGGTGCCAATGATGGTCGTATGCGTGTTTGGCGCCGTGCAGGTGAGCGCCACAATCAGGACTGCATACGACCGAGGCACACAGGGCCAACACTCGGCATCATGGTGTGAGGAGCGATCTCCTACACTGGCCGTACACCACTGGTGATCGTCGAGGGGACACTGAATAGTGAACGGTACATCCAAACCGTCATCGAACCCATCGTTCTACCATTCCTAGACCGGCAAGGGAACTTGCTGTTCCAACAGGACAATGCACGTCCGCATGTATCCCGTGCCACCCAACGTGCTCTAGAAGGTGTAAGTCAACTACCCTGACCAGCAAGATCTCCGGATCTGTCCCCCATTGAGCATGTTTGGGACTGGATGAAGCGTCGTCTCACGCGGTCTGCACGTCCAGCACGAACGCTGGTCCAACTGAGGCGCCAGGTGGAAATGGCATGGCAAGCCGTTCCACAGGACTACATCCAGCATCTCTACGATCGTCTCCATGGGAGAATAGCAACCTGCATTGCTGCGAAAGGTGGATATACACTGTTCTAGTGCCGACATTGTGCATGCTCTGTTGCCTGTGTCTATGTGCCTGTGGTTCTGTCAGTGTGATCATGTGATGTATCTGACTCCAGGAATGTGTCAATAAAGTTTCCCCTTCCTGGGACAATGAATTCACGGTGTTCTTATTTCAATTTCCATGAGTGTATGCTCTATTTGGAGAAAAAAGGTGATGTATTTCTCACGAAACACGAAGGCGAATGCCGTGACGGTATTTTTGAAAGGGTACCGCTGATTTCATTTCCCTTCCTTCCGGAACCCGAACTTGTGTTCCGTCTCTAGTGACCTCTACGTCGGCGATACGATAAATCCTAACCGTCTGTCCCTCCTACCTTCATCTCACCTTATAATTCTCCACACGAGGATGATATCTCCAGCCTGGACTACAACGTACTACAAAGGAAGATCCATCGCCTCCTCAGAATGTAAAATATCACATGAATTATTCACTCTAAGACAAAAAAAGACGCCTCACGAAGAAATTATTCGAATGAGACGAAAATCGGTAGGTGTGATATACATGTAAAAACAAAAAACTATTACAATTTCAGAAAAAATGACGATTTACTTAAGAGAATGAGCTTCAGAAACTGAGCAAGTCAATAACGCGTTGATCCACATCTGGTCTGTATACAAGCAGTTATTCGGCTTGGCCTTGATTGATAGACTTGTTGGACCTAACCCTGAGAAATTTCGTTCCAAATTCTGTCCAACTGGCACGTTAGATCTTTAAAATGCCGAGCTGGTACCAGGGCCCTACCAATAATGCTGCAATCGTTCTCCATAGGTGAAAAATTCGGATACCTTGCTGGCCGAGGTAGGGTTTGGCAAGCACAAAGACTAGCAGTAGAAACTCTCACGGTGTGCTGGTGGGCATTATCTTGCTGAAATGTAAGCCGCGTATGGCTTGCATGAAGGGTATCTAATCGGGGCGTAGAATATCGTCCACGTACCGTTGTCCTGTAAGGGTGTCACGAATGACAACCAAAAGGATCCTGCTATAAAAATAAATTGCACTCCAGGCCATCACTCCAGGTTGTCGGGCCGTAGGGCGGGCAGTAACCGGGTTGGTAACCCACTGCCCTTCCGGGCATTTGCAGACATGTCTTCGGCCTGGAATCTCATTGATTGAACTAGAACTGTCTTCAGCGATGAGTCCCGTTTCGAATTGAGCCCCGATGACCAGAGAGGACGCATCTTGAGACGCCCTGGACACTGGTGGGATACCAATCTAACTGACACCATGCATAAGCACTACCCGCCACACAATTTCTGCGCTCTGTCACAATTTCTGCTCTTAGCCGCGCGGGACTAAGAAACTAAATGCCAGGATGGTTTTGGATCCGCTGACTGTAGGACACAAGACCTTTTCTAAGACAAAAAATAATCTAAACTATCATTCGCGATCTGGTGACCGTCAACAACGCTCTATTCTCAACACTGAGATAGTATACAATCAGATAACTATCGTCTTCCAACTTAACAATAACAGTTTGAATTCTGGAACAATACTCGACGTAAGTTTTGTTAAGTCACTTCTTCTGAGACTGCAAAACACTGTCATCACCAAATATACTTTAACAACACCAGTAAAAGCACTTTCTACGCGACTGTTCTTAATCAGACATTGTCAGCTTAAAATGAACAAAGGCAAAGTTTGTTACGAAAGTAAGACGGAGCTGCCATTTGACACACGTCCTTACCTTGGTCATCAACCAATTGGTTCTCCCCAAACTTTCTTGTCCTACAGTGACGACAAACAATCCACTTTATTAATATTTTCCCTTTTCCTAAATATAAAGTTCTACGTCATTTCCTGGAGTGGAGACACTCATATAAAAGTAATTTTCCATTCAGGTTAGTTCTTACCTAATAATTTTGTGAGGAACAATTTTTCCTTCCTTGAATTGCGCAGCCTGTAATGGATCCACCTGCATGTCACCAAGGGCTGTCTTTCCCTGCAAACTGAGTCGAACTATTAATTCTTCCTCTTTTGGTATCCTTATGGCAGCCATCCAGACTTTCCGACGCCGTAATGTCTTGACGTTTTCGGGTGCTCCGCCATGCGACAACGGCTGCTTGTGGCCGTCGCTCATTACCGTCCATTCTGACTATAGGGTTCAATCTAAATTCAAATACCTCGCGATCCCGTACTCGGATCACAATGTGGTTTGTATCACTCTCTCTTAAATAAAAATCTGCATCCACACAGCTTATGCTTCTGATTTACTATTTTAATGAACTATTGTACTTCAGAACTTTGGAACTTTGAAATGAGAGATGTTAGTGAGAGGACATATCATTGCCATTTCCCAAGCCCACGTACCAGTGAGAGGTTTCATCCAATCTGGTTTGGACGCATGCGCTGCTTTCGGGGTGGAGAGGAAGGGTGTCATAAAGACACTGTATCATATCCTGAGGCAAGCTGGCCCACAAAAAATTGTTGTAACTTGATATCCTGGATGCTGATAGTTGAACAGAGTTGACGCCTGAACTGATCCCACATATATTCTATCGAGGTCAGATCTGGGGAATTTGCTGACCGCCGGAGTACCTCAAAATCATGTAGGCAGCTCATAGAGACACGTATCATTTGAGGACGAGCATTGTGCCATCAGATATCCCTAAATCCCTAGCAGTAACCTGAGGTCATACCTGATGGATCCCCACGCCATTAAGCCAGGAGTAACACCACTATGCCTCTACAAAACATTGGAGGAATTAGACCTATCTCCAGGTCGCCGTCAAACTCGTTAACGATAGTTATCCAGAGTAGTGCATTCTTTGCTATACACACTGCGACGCCACTCATTAGCAAAATGGCTCTGAGCACTATGGGACTCAACTTCTGAGGTCATTAGTCCCCTAGAACTTAGAACTACTTAAACCTAACTAACCTAAGGACATCACACACATCCATGCCCGAGGCAGGATTCGAACCTGCGTCCGTAGCGGTCGCGCGGTTCCAGACTGCAGCGCCTGGAGCCGCACGGCCATTCATTAGCAGTCCATGCTTCCTGACCACGGTACCACACCATACACATCCGTTTGCGTTGTGGTGTTAACAACAGCCCACACATATATTTAGGTAATTCCCTAGTCCGTCTGGTGCTGGTCTCCGACCAACGATATGGGATGATAGAGAATATTTCTGGGAGCCCACTACTTGTTATTAGATGGCAGACATATATGAAGGGGCTACGAAGCGCTTGATGAATATTATGGTGATTCTCCCTCGTCACGGTAAGACGTGGTCGACAAGAACCTTCTTGAGAAGTGTGCTTGTCCCAAGTTCCCATGCAGTCAGGCACTGGGCCACTGTCACATACGAATGCCCCATAAATCTGGATAGTGCACGATTCGACCAGCTGGCCAAATAGAGATACAAAATGAATACTTTTTTTAGACTCTGTCAGATGCTGGTAATGGTGTCTCACATAAGTACGCATCCTCTCCGAATGGTTCAAATGGCTCTGAGCACTATGGAACTTAACTTCTGAGGTCATCAGTCCCCTAGAACTTAGAACTACTTAAACCTAACTAACCTAAGGACATCACACACATCCATGCCCGAGGCAGGATTCGAACCTGTGATCGTAGCGGTCGCGTGGTTCCAGTCTGTAGTGCCTAGAACCGCTCGGCCACTCCGGCCGGCCATCCTCTCCGACTCCTCCACAGTGGTTGCTCTACATCCGACACTGTACATGGCACTCCCCTTGTATAGCATTCCAGATGTGGTAACGAAGCTTAGCAGTAACAACACAAATGCATTATGGTGGCACAGAGAATTGCAATTACAGTCATTAACATACCCGCTGGTGATCCAACTTTGTCCTCTGGGTTCCTGACTTTTTTTTTTCTCAGGCAGTGAATTTCATGTTTGTATCAGTCTGTAGTGTTACACTTAGAGAATATGTAAATCTTTTCACTTATTTCCACATTCCAGAGCTTGTCCGCGTGAGATACATACCATACGATGCATTTAATGTAATGTAAATACACATCCATTTTTATGGAAAAGGAAGGAGAGCGTTTTATTGTGCAAAATCTGTTGAGAATGTATATATTCTTTCTTCTGTGATATTTGGTATTTTCACTGTTCTTAAACTGCCACAAATCAGGAATGAGAAGTAAGAGTAACATACGCCCATTGCTTGATGAGTATGACTGATACAGTCCATCCACACTGGTATGTATTGCAAGTCTGTTGCAGGATGGGCGCTGGTGATAACGTTCGAGTAACTGCTCCGCTACGTTATTTTCGTATAGCTTCCGTAAGTACAAAACTGTAGCGCCTACTCTCGGAAATTATTTGATCGGAACCTTATTCGAACAACCCATGAATTTGTCGCGTGTTCGACGAGACTCGTCGTCGCAGTTCGGAGATACAGCAGCCGTGTGGAAATAAATACATAGTGGCCGTAATGGACGTCCTGTAACCAATAAAGTAAGGCCAAGAGAATGGCCGTCCTGATCTGCTGGAGAGAGAATGACAGATGAAGCCCCGGCGGGACGGCGGACGGTCACTAACCTACCGCGGATGTATAAATAGCCCCACCGGCTGGAATAAAACGAGCAGATAGCGCCGGCTGGCGTATTTACGAGCTGGCGTAGTCGTGTCCCCGGTGTAAACTTCCGTGGCAACCAGGTCACGCGGCCCGCCGTGCTCGGAAATGACTATCTGCGGATCGATCGCTCTCCCACTGGCTTTACTGCTTTTCTCTTCGACGAATAACGGATTCATCCCACCGCCAGATCGATAGTGCTGGCTGAAACAGAGAAAAAATAGCGTAACTTAGAAATAACATTTCGTTACAAGGGAAGACGGATAACGGAGGTGAGCTGTGTGTTGATCTTTTATCATCCGCGACGTCTAGAATAATGTGATGCTGAGAGGAGCGAAATGATCGATTGATATGTCGTAGTAGGGAATCCGCTTGACTCATTTTCAGGAGTAGGAAGTTTCATATAAAATCGCCTCCCTTCCTTTCTCTCGGAACATAACTCACTTTATCTTGCATTACGTTAAATTCATATGTTCTATGTATCTCACAGAGATGCGTTCCTGGAGTGTGAAATGCTGTCTAAGAACTACATATGCAACGGTACAAAATGTTTTAAATCACGAAATACTGAAATACACTGTTTGAAAAACAGGTGGTCCAAAGTAACTTCTAGAAGAAACTTGGACCATACATGGAAAGAACATCTACAATATACTGAGGTGACAAAAATCACGGGATACCTCCTAACGTCGTGTCGGACCTTCTACTGTCCGACACCGTGCAGCAATTCTACATGGGATGGATTCAACAAGTCTTTGGAAACCTCCTGCAGAAATATTGAGCCATGTTGCCTCTACAGTCGTCCAGAATTACGACAGTGTTGTCAGTGCAGGAATTTGAGCAAGAACTGACCTCTCGATTATGTCTAACTAAGGTTCTATGGGATTCATGTCGAGCATCTGTGGGACCAATCATTCGCTGGAATTGTCAAGAATGTTCTTCAAACCAATTGCAAATAATTGTGTCCTACTGACGTGGCGCTTTGTCATCCATAAAAATTGCATTGTTGCTTGGGAACATAAAGTTCATGAATGGCTGCAATTGATCTCCTAGTAGCCGAACAGAGATAGCCGTTTCCAGTCAATGATCAGTTTAATTAAACCAGAGGATCCAGTCAATTCCATGTAAACTCAGCCCAGACCATTACTGAGTCACCACCAGATTGCACAGTGTCTTGTTGACGACTTGGGTCCGTGGATTCGTGGTGTCTGCGTCACACTCGAACCCTACCATCAGTTCTTACCAAGCAAACTCCGGACTCATTTGACCAGGCAACGGTTTTCCAATCGTCTAGGGTCCAACCGATGTGGTCGCAAACCCAGGAGAGGCGCTGCAGGTGATGCCGTGCTGTTAGCAAAGGCACTCGCGTCGATCATCTGTTGTCACAACCCATTGACGCCAGATTTCACTGCACTTCCCTAGCGAATACGTTCGTGGTACGTTCCACATTGATTTCCGCGGTTATTTCACGCAACGTTGCTTGTCTGTTAGCACTTACAACGGTACGCAGACTCCGCTGCTCTCGGTCGTTAAGTGAAGCCCGTCGGACACTGTGTTGTCCGTGGTGCGAGGTAATGCCTAAAATTTGTTATTCTCGGCACACTCTTGATTCTGTCGACGGTAGAATATTGAATTCCCTAACGATTTGCGAAATGGAATATCCCATGCAATTAGCTCCAACTACCATTCCGCGTACCTTGCGTACGTTATACTAACCCCATCTGTATATGTGCGTATTGCTTTTGAATGACTTCTTTTTCACCTCAGTGTAAAGTAAAGAGGGTAAATTAAAGAAATATGCGATGAGACGAAGAGAAATGACGCTTTTATTGAAACGTTATAACTGCACTGAAGTCATCGCGATTCATGATTAAAAAAGGCGGCACGTGGCGCTTAATAAAATGTGTGATCACCATCGACAGCAGTGCACGTTCTGCAAGGGCGTTCTATTGCTCCATCAGCTCGTTTGACAGCAAGTGGATGGTCACTGGTGCATGTGGACGTGCTGCAGTTACGTCTTCCCAGCGCATCTCATGTGTGCTCAATGTGATTTAAGTCGTTTGCATCCATAAAGATGAAGACCGAATACACCCCTGAAAAGACCTACATGGTGAAGCAGTACAGTTTCACGATAATGGTGACTGGCGACTGTACTGTATTCAAAGATATGGAGGCCAGTAAGCTCGTACAAAATTATGTCTCGCCACAGCGTAACACCTGGACCATCAAAACAATCAGTTTCGACAATTTTCATTGGTGCATTACGGGCCCCAACACTCGACATATGAGGGTACGTCCAGAATCACTACTCAAACTGTATCTGCTGTTATGCGAGAAGAGCACGCGACCACACTCTTCGTTGCTCCAGTCCGTATGCTCTTTACACCATCGGAAATCTTACCGCCGATGCAGGTGTCAATGTAGCTCGACGTACTGGTTGTCGCTCATAGACACATCCAAATTTCAGTTCACGACTGGGAGACCTCTGACCAAATGTTTCCGCACTTTGATTCATTTCCACCGAATATTTATCTGTTTCGCCCTTAATTTTTTCATAGCAGTGCATAACAGTGTAAATTGTAACTAACTATATTAGTCTGATCAATCTAAATGAAGATATTCATCAGTGGAGTAAAAGTGTCACAATCGAACGCATTGTAGTTCCCTTAAAACTTCGTTGATTACCCAAACGATATTTTATATGGTTTTTAATTAGGAGATATATTTCTCTTGAAAATAAGGTATAACTTTTCCTAATTTTCATATTTCAGATACCCAACAGGACCTAATGATTTTCATTTTACGTGGCTTCCCTAAATCAATTTAGGCCAGTACTCTTATGGTTCTATTAGTTTGATCGAATTCAGTTTGGGAATTAGGTCATTTTAGTTGTATATCGTTTTTTAACGGCAGACATATGGTTGAGATTCTCTGGCATGACTTGAATCAGAGAGAGAGAGAGAGAGAGAGAGAGAGAGAGAGAGAGAGAGAGAGAGAGAAATAAGAACCGCAGCCAGTACTTGTGCGGTATGCCTCTTCTGCCACTGTAGATTTAGTTTCATTAATGTTGTCTTCATTTTTGCTGGAGTTTTGCTGCACCATACATTTGGTTTCTGCCAGTACTTCCCTTGCACAAGATATTCTAAGATAGATTGTAGCAACTTCGTTTGAATATATGAAGTGATGACTTACCAGACTGTCCCTTTTATTGTAGATGTAGTGAATCTGTCCGTTTGCAGTATGTGTATTCCAAATATAGAGAGACGATACTGTATTTGTCGCACGTGAGCGAATTCGTTGCAGTATTGGAAGATCGCTGCTTTTAAGATCGGCGATTCCGTCCGGTTACCTGAATATGGTGGCCCAACTAAATGAGCCTAGCTTCATAACTCAAGAAACAAAGCACCCATACACATAAATTGCAGTTAAGGTTCCGCTGAACCTTCCTGTGATTATTTAAAGGGGTTTCTTTCTTGGTGGTGCTTTTTTTATCGTCTCATTTGTGTGGGAGCGCCAGGACAGAGGATGTCTTTCTCTCATGGTGAAGGCGTTGGTTATTCAGTTTGATTCCACTACCGGAGTGCAGTGAGTTCTATTCCAAGACTGCGTGACCAAGGACCTCGACGTCCATTAAACAATGAACTCTATCGATAATCCTTATTCTGAATTTCATGAAATAATCCACGTTCCATCTCTGCACGGAAGAGGAGCGGTGTCCCGCAGAAGGCGTTCGATACAGTAGTACACTGCCGTGTAGCGAGCGAAATACAGTCGCATGAAATATCAGGCCAGCTCTGTAAGTGGATTTAAGAGTTCGTAGCAACTAGTGTGACATTCTCAATGGCGAGAAATCTTCAGAGTTAAAACTAGGGTTCACAATATGAATGACGTAGCGGATGACGTCAGAAGTTCTAACAGGCTATCCGTGGGTACATTTATGTTGTATATAGAAATGTCGCAACGGTATTAAACTGAAGTGACACACAGGAAGCCCTGTAGAGGATAGAAGCTTGGTGCAGGGATTAACAGTTGAGCCTTAACAGTGAAATATACTTCCCCAAAAAGGCTGGAAGTCCTCGTTATTGTCTTATTACACGATTGCCGAACATTCACTGGAAGCAGCCACACCCGTTAAGTATCTAGGAGCTTGCGTACGGAACGAATTAAACTGAATCGACTTCATAAAACTAATCGAATGAAACACACAAGGGGCTATCAAAAAGCTACGGTTCGAATTTCGTACAATCCAGAATCGGTATGCAATCGGGCAAAATCGTCGTTAGCATTTAGGCTTTTCATCCCACCGACTGTCCGCCCCCGGTAGTTGTGTGGTCCGACCCAGTCGGGAATCGAACCCGCGCCCTTAGGATTGACATTCTATCGCAGAATGTCAATCCTAAGGGCGCGGGTTCAATTTCCGGCTGGGTCGGAGATTTTCTCCGCTCAGGGACTGGGTGTTGTGTTGTCCTAATCATCATCATTTCATCCTCATCGACGCGCAAGTCGCCGAAGTGGCGTCATATCTAAAGACTTGCACCCGGCGACCGGCATACCCGACGGGAGACCCTAGTTAAAAATGGTTCAAATGGCTCTGAGCACTATGGGACTTCACATCTGAGATCATCAGTCCCCTAGAACTTAGAACTACTTAAACCTAGCTAATCTAAGGACATCACACACATCCATGCCCGAGGCAGGATTCGAACCTGCGACCGTAGCAGTCGCGTGGTTCCGGACTGAAGCGCCTAGAACCGCTCGGCCACCGCGACCGGCCCTAGTCACACGACATTTACATCCCACCGACAAAGTTACACTGGGGAGTTGCATGGTTCATTTTTTAAATAAATTACATAGATGGCTCCTGATTACATGTTTAAAAATTACCACACGCATTATTTTTGCGGTCCTGCTTTACCGCCCAATGTAGTAGGAACGAAGTGAACACTTACAAGTTTTTATTATGAACATTTGCTGTATTCCATTAGCGAACAGCGAGTGCGTTGGCTGGCATGGGAAGGTGCGTGTTATGTCTACACTTTCTTGAAGCACTGTACTTTCTATAGCAATTGCCACACGAGCTTAAATATTACACCTAGTCGTCGCATGTCATCAATCTCACCTTGTACATGCAGATTCAGGTAGATTTTTCAGCTGAAATAATATTATAACTTCACTGTATCCAGCGACCAACACCAGTGGCAAGGTAGTGAATGTGATCAGATTCATAAGAAAGATTACGTCTGTTCCATAAAGAGTATATCATTTCGTCAACAGTGCATTGTATAGTAACTTCCCTCTTTCAAAGTTAGTGATAATTATGCACTACTTAGCGTATCCATGTTCTAAATAACACGTGTACGTACAGAAAAATGGGATAGACTAACGCGATAACGTTACACATACTCTATACAACAAAGTTTAGGTCATCTGCAAGTACAAATCAAAGCCTGCCAGAAGACTTAAAAGATGCACGAAATATAGGAAGAAAGATTGCCTACATTACACATGCCAGTCCTGTTATAGAATGTTGCTACATGGTATGGAATCCTTAACAGATAGGAGTCATGGTTTCTTAGAGATGGACACAAGCGATTTAAGTCCCATCCTTACTTAATCCGCACTTGGGCTCCATGTACTGTTCACAACAGGAAACAATGTACACTCCAAATAGTATTTCCCTGATGATGCTATTGTCTATTCGAACACTGTACCGAAAAGCAAATGTCTAAGACCAACTTACCACCTTACAGTGTGTGGTAGAGAGTACTTTTGGTACAGCTGTCATTTAACAGCCACTTCTGCTCCATTCGCGAGTGAGGCGTGAAAAGAATGATTGTCAGTAAACCTCTGTATTAGCACTGATTTCTTGGACTTTCTCGTTGTGTTCATTTGCTGAGACATTTTGGAAATCAGCCTTATGCAAACACAATTAGTTTATTTTTATATTTCCCCAGATATCTTTCGACACCAATGTGTCATCTTCTGTGGGTTAAATTTTTATTTTCTGTAAAGTACAACATCATATTTGTAATAATTTAACTACTGTTGGCCTAAGAAATACAATATTTGCAATTTTCTTCGTTTCGTTTGGACACTCACCTTAAAATTACATAGCTAATTGAACTGTATTATTATACATCGATTTTAGTGCTCGTTTACGTCTTTTTTGACAGCATGCAGAAATTACTGCGTATTTGTGGTGAGCTGTTTCGAGGTTAGAGGTTATGTACGTTTCTGTACTTACATTTTCCGTCCTGTTTCGTGTCCCTGGTTGGTGCCTCAATCAGCTACTATTTAGTGCATTGATTTCACTCAGTTCTTCATAAATTTCCGCTCACTACTTCACCTCACATGCACTTACTCAAAATGTGGCGAAATGTGACCTGGCAGACACTTCTGACAATACACTCAGTGAGATGCGTCATGTTATTGTCATTGCTCACTTGTTCATCGTTGGTCTTGTGTGTGTTATGGCACTGATTTTGAATGTGTGTGTGTGTGTGTTCTCAGAGTATTTCCCAAGCATCTTCTGGGATCCAACAATACGCACCGCAGACATGTACTGCCGCCTCTCCAGGCAGCTCAAAAATGGTTCAAATGGCTCTGAGCACTATGGGACTCAACATCTTAGGTCATAAGTCCCCTAGAACTTAGAACTACTTAAACCTAACTAACCTAAGGACATCACACACACCCATGCCCGAGGCAGGATTCGAACCTGCGACCGTAGCAGTCCCGCGGTTCCGGACTGCAGCGCCAGAACCGCTAGACCACCGCGGCCGGCCCAGGCAGCTCACTCCACCACTACGGGAGATGCAGGATGAACAGTATTAACACAAAAGTAGCCCACCGTGTTCGTGGTCATCCGCATTCCCCACAGTCGCCACGGTAATACGTACCAGACAATCGACGCGGTTGTCTATCGAGACGTCGCCTAGCTGACCAGAGCCACTTCGCATTGGTAGTCGCTCCAGTCCAAGATCAGACCGCAGTCACCGTTCCGTCAAGCGGGGCTCTCTTCGTCCCAGTGCAGTCCTTCTATCAGTGTCGTGTCCGAGACTTCATTCGTGTCTCATCCAAATTCTCTACACCGGCCGTAAACGCCTTCGCTCTGAGCCGCGTCCCAATATTTCACTCTGCATCTCGTTACATTCTCCACAATGGGCCCGACGTAGGCCGCACCCGCGACTCGCCTGTGTGCATCTCACCATCATGCCCAGATCCGACGGAGTCCGTCTCTCTACATCAGGGCTTCACAACATACGTGCTCGCGGAGCAAGCTGTGAGCAGCAAGGCGCGAGCACGGAGCAGCGCGAGCACGCTACCCCCACTACCGGACCAGAGCGGAGAGTGGGGAAAGTCACGTGGGGCACGCAACAGCTGCCGCCAGTCAATGTAAATCCGCGGCCACCGGCAGGGATATCACTCACGAATTATTACTGCGACAAATGAAACAAATAAAGGAGAATGTACACATGCCACATAATTTTATTAGCTTAGTGTATGCCTCTACATTCGCATTAATTTGTGAACTGTTACACAATAAAAGGTGCCACTGAAGTGTGGGATTCTCGGTTATCTTGTACTTTTTGTCCTTTACAATTGCGTCTATGTTCGGAGTAATCGTTCTTGTGCATTTTAGGTGCAGCGTGCAGTTTAAATTTCGATCAGACAATACGTTTCTCAGGCGCGTCTTGTTACATTTCATTGCAGAGAACAGTTGTTCACAAACATACGTGGAACCGAACATTGATATTATTGTAGCCGCCAGTTTGTGCAAACGAGGAAATCTATCCTGAGGGAAGTGTCTGTAGAATTCCAAAATGTTTTTCTTGTTCTGAAAGTTGTCTCTGTATTCTCTCTCACACTGCAGGTAAATAATTTCTTGCTGCTGCTCAGGACGAATCTCTTAAATATTCGCTGAATATGGAGAGAACAGATCAAAATCACTGTCTAGTGCTGTCAGATCTTGAAAGCGCTGAGCAACTAAACTATGTGAATAACGTTCACAGTCTTTGTGAACACCTTGCATGGATGATAATTTAGGAAAATGAGCTAGGTTTCCTGTTTCCAGCTGACTCACCCAAAGTGTCAATTTCATTTTAAAAGCTCGTATTCGATCTATGAAATGAGTAATTAGCAGGTCTTTAGCTTGTAGTAAAATGTTCAAAGCATTCAGATGGCTAGTTAAATCTGCTACGAACGCGAGATCACATTCAAACGTGTGTGCGTATTTCCACTCCCTCCCCTCCCTCCCTACTCCGCTACCTTGCACCTGCTCGCGAGCACGTGCCTGAGCAGACGCGAGTACTCGCGCTCAAAACCGGCCAGTTGTTAAGCCCTGCTCTACATCGTCCGCAGCACACTACCTCCGACCGGCTACGAGCTTCCCGGGACCTCTTTCCTCATGTCCTACCACTTCCACAGGTATGGGCGCACTGACTCTCCTATCAAGTCTCTCTCATGACGACGTCAGTGAGTATTGGCAGACTGGAACCATGTGATGTTAATTCAAGTCAGAATGACTGTTTTCTTGTATTCCATTACTGACAGCAAATAAAGTTTGTTTGTTCTTGGTAATTGGGGCACGTTAATTGGCGTGGCTGTCTCACCCGCGACGCAGAATATTCACTCACTCTCTTTCCTTGTCGTTCTTTACAGTTTAGCTTCGGACCGGGACTTGATCTTCAAAACCTATAACTTTTGTTTTTTGTTGAGTTATAGCTCTTGGACGCTACACGTATTCGACAAAAATATGGAGACACCGCGAGAAAAGCAAGCTTGGAATCCAGATGCTAGCCAAACCTGCAAGTTGCGCTGTTGCATTTGAGCGCGAACTCCGCCAGTGCAATGTCTGCATCACGGTGCAAGTGTCAGTTGAGTAGCTGTGAGTCCAGTATGTCGCAGCTAAATGACTTCGAACGTGGGCACGTCGTTGATGCTTGTATGGTGGATGCTGCCGTAACCAAGGCAGCCGAAGTGTATGGTGTTTCAAGAGACACCAAATCGAAGATCTGTGCCGCATACAAGGAAAGTGCTCGAATACCATCCGTCAAGTCACAACGCGGACAGAGGTATGCGTTAAGAGGTCGTTACGGAAGGTCATTGAAGATGATTGTGACGAAAAATAATTGGACGAGAGTTCCAAAAGCCACTGCAGTTGAATGACGCACTCGCGAACCAAGTCAGCAGCAAAACAACACGAAGAGAGTTCCGTAAGCAGGTGATTAGAATGCGAGCTGGAATTCCAAAACCACTCATCTGTGATGAGTAAGTAATAGAACCCAGTACGTTGTCCTCGATGGTGAGTGTTCATCGGAGGTGAGGGAGTGCACCAGGGAAGTGTGGTAGGTCCACTGTTGTTTTCTACCTACATAAATGATCTTTTGGATATGTGCAGCTGTTTGCTGATGATGCTGTGGTGTACGGAAAGGTGTCGTCGTTGAGTGATTGTAGGAGGATACAAGATGACTTGGACAGGATTTGTGATTGGTGTAAAGAATGGAAGCTAACTCTAAATATAGATAAATGTAAATTAATGCAGATGAATAGGAAAAAGAATCCTGTAATGTTTGAATACCCCATTAGTAGTGTAGCGCTTGACACAAATGGTTCAAATGGCTCTGAGCACTATGGGACTTAACATCTATGGTCATCAGTCCCCTAGAACTTAGAACTACTTAAACCTAACTAACCTAAGGACATCACACAACACCCAGTCATCACGAGGCAGAGAAAATCCCTTACCCCGCCGGGAATCGAACGCGGGAACCCGGGCGTGGGAAGCGAGAACGCTACCGCATGACCACGAACTGCGGACCGCTTGACACAGTCACGTCGATTAAATATTTGGGCGTAACGTTGCAGAGCGATATGAAGTGGGACAAGCATGTAATGGCAGTTGTGGGGAAGGCGGATAGTGGTCTTCGGTTCATTGGTAGAATTTTGGGAAGATGTGGTTCATCTGTAAAGGAGACCGCTTATAAAACACTAATACGACCTATTCTTGAGTACTGCTGGAGTGTTTGGGATCCCTATCAGGTCGGATTGAGGGAGGACATAGAATCAATTCAGAGGCGGGCTGCTAGATTTGTTACTGGTAGGTTTGATCATCACGCAAGTGTTAAGGAAATGCTTCAGGAACTCGGGTGGGTGTCTCTAGAGGAAAGGAGGCGTTATTTTCGTGAATCGCTACTGAGGAAATTTAGAGAACCAGCATTTGAGGCTGACTGCAGTACAATTTTATTGCCGCCAACTTACATTTCGCGGAAAGACCACAAAGATAAGATAAGAGAGATTAGGGCTCGTACAGAGGCATATAGGCAGTCATTTTTCCCTCGTTCTGTTTGGGAGTGGAACAGGGAGAGAAGATGCTAGTTGTGGTACGAGGCACCCTTCGCCACGCACCGTATGGTGGATTGCGGTGTATGTATGTAGCTGTAGATGTGATGTAGAAAAACGTGGTGCTGGCGCCATAAAACCTGGACTATGGAGCAATGGAAGATAGTAATGTAGCGGGATGAGTCATGCTTCACACTGTTTCCGATGTCTGGCCAAGTTTATGACCCAATAGTGAAACACAGTGGAAGTTCGGTGATGATTTTGGCAGCTTTATCGTTGTATCCTATGGTTACTATGCAAGATCGCATTACTGCCAAGGATTATGTGGCAGTTTTGGCTGATCGGGTGCATCCCATTGTACAGTGTTTGTTCCGCAGTGACGATGTTGTGTTCAAAGATGAACAGAACCCCCGTCCACACAACTCGCATCGTCCCAGACTGTTTTTGTGATCATCTCCCCTGGCCACCACAGTCACCAGATCTGAATATTATTGAGCCCTTACTTTCGAAAGAAGTGTACTTGATCGCTATCCACCAACATCAACGTTACCGAACTTAGCACTATTTTGCAAGAAACGACTGGAAGCTGTTTTCAATACCAACAGTTTTCTTACACCGTATTAGACATGGTAATGTGTTGTGCTTGTCGTGTCTCCCTATTTTAGTCCACCTCTTGGATATTTAATTTATAAATGGCTTTCTGAAGGGTGTCCGCACTGTCTGCTATAAGAAGTTAATCATCAGCTATTTGTCATTAGGCAGTTTCGTTGGTTAACGTTATTGACGCTAAATTATATTTCTTTTAGCCCTTCTCCCAACCAACGTCTCACCATCAAATGGTGTGGTATGCCTGTCCTGTCTAACATTCCCCACAACATTCTATTGTCTATGTTGTCAAAGACCTACACGTAGTCAAGAAACGAGAGATGTTTTCTCTATTATATTTTAGTCTATGAACCAAAACGGGAACTTGTCAGTGTTGCATACATTTTTCAAGGAAGTATAGAGAGATTTGTGTGTAGGCATTAATTCGAATCGAGGCACAGTTTAGGGGTGCTGGTAGACCTACTGAAACACTGATGAATGATTCCTCGTTTCTTCCAGTGTAGTATACACAGTAAGTACTTGTGGCGCACTTATGGCTTTCGTAAGAACCCTTAGAATATAGCGACATTGTTTTTTTACTGATGAGAATGCAAATAAAATAACAGTGAACGTGAAACCCTTTCAAGCACATAACTTACATCTCCAGACATAACATCGTGGTTGATGTAAAGCGTAACACCTGCATCCGATGGATGGATTACCAACCACAGATTCTTAGACTGCCTCTACATGACACACTACAGAGAAAGAAAGGAGTGTTAGAGTTTAACGAACTGTCGAAAGCAAAATCATTAGAAACAGAGCACAAGTTCAGTGGGAAAGGAAATCAGCCATGTCTTTTTCAAACTATGTATCCCAGACTATGGCTTAATCGATTTGGCAAACCACTGTAAACTTAAATCTAACTGGTCAGTGTTAGTTTTGAATCCTGCTTCTTTCAAATGTGAAACCAGTCTCTTAACGAACGCACCTACCCGCTTGATGACACTAGTGAGAGGTTTAAAATAAGATCTGTGAGCCACTACATCCCTCCCCTTGTCACTCAAAGACCGATGAGGTAATTGTTTTCTACAACCAAAAGCTAACTGACTGCATTCCTGTTGAGCGCCGCCGCTCTAGCTGGCATTAGCGGTCTCCAGTGTCAACTGAAGTAACTTCTGTGAAGTATTTTTGCATCTGTTTCACTCGTTACAGCTTTTTACTGTCAAATGTAATTTTATTGTTCAAGCTTCTTGATCTCGTGAGGAACTGAATCTTCATCCAAGTTGATTAATTATAGCAACGTAATTAACCATGAAGGAAAGCCGATAGCTGCTAAGATGAATTAATTTATTTATGTGCCAGCTTCGATGACAAACGATCAGGCACAAGAACCATCCACTTAGCATCCCTTTGCGTACACAATCATGACTTCAGAAACGAATATTCGAGATTAACACTTGTATTCAAACAAAAATTGAGATTATTTCATTGGATTCATTAACTGCAGCTCCATTATAAAAACAAAAACGGCACGGATCATCCCTTTCGTCGATAAGTATAAATTTTCGTCGAAAAGGAAGATGAAAGCATGAAAACGGCATCATTATTCGAATAGCATTTCGTTCAAATGTATTGTAAAATGCAATACACACAGACCGAATTAAAATATCACGAACTGAAACCAATGTTATGTGTCGTCAATACAGTGAGTTTAGTAAACGGTGGCACAAAATGTCTCTGGTATCGTAAATTATTCCTTTGTCGTGGTAATAATCATCGGTACAACTCCATATATTACGAAATACTTGAGTCGTATAGTCAGGCCGGAAAATTTTATTTGAAAGAAACTAACGTTTCTTATGTTTCTTAAATAACTCTGGGCGAAACCTGGACAGTTTGTTAACTCGAGTCTTTTCTCATTTGCGGCATTTACTCCCACAACTGTTAATAGATGCACACCGTCTTCGGTGAAAGTGTCGTGAAGTTTCGTTAAATGTGAAACAAAACCAACAGATCGTAAGGCTTCATTTCTCCTCACTGCCTCCAAGTGTCCAGTCTTGACGAAACATCAACACAAACTTCTTAGATTCCCTGACTGGCAGTACATTTTCTTGATATTAAATGTGCCCCATTTCTCGAGTAACGAGCCATCAGCTCTGCATACCGATAAAATTTGTGCTCGTAAGCGAATAAGGCTGTACCAACTGTCATATATCAAAAGCAGCACTCTCCAACGTTTGTATCACTTTGGTTATATTCAAATCGTAGCCTCTTGTTATGGTCATCAGACTGGTTTGATGCAGCTCTCCACATTACACATTACTACATCCTGTGTAAGCAAAAAAAAAAAAAAAAAAAAAAAAAAAAAAGGTTCAAATGGCTCTGAGCACTATGGGACTTAACTTCTGAAGTCATCAGTCCCCTAGAACTTAGAACTACATAAACCTAACTAACCTAAGGACATCACACACATCCATGCCCGAGGCAGGATTCGAACCTGCGATCGTAGCGCCTAGAACCGCTCGGCCACCCTGGCCGGCTCTGTGTAAGCCTCTTCATCTCCAAGTAACTACTACAGCCCACATCCATTTGAACCTGCTTCATGTACTCATCTCATGGTCTCCCCTTGCAATTTTTACCGCCAAGACTCCCCTCCAATACTAAACTGACGATTAGCTGATGTCTCAGAACGTGTCCTATCAACGGATCCCTTCTTTTACTCAAGTTATGAAACACATTTCTTTTCTCCCCAGTTATATTTAGTAACTCGTTAGTTACGCGATCTACTGTAAGCCTTAAGCCTATCACTTTAAAATTTCATAACGTAATGCACTTTACTGTAAGTATAGCGCAGAAAAGCTGCCTTAAAATACAACAGAGCTACACAGATTCGGGGCAGCAATTCAACCCTCTGGAAGATGAAATAGTACAGGAAACACACACATGACGCTCAATTCTTCAGTGGCACATTATTAATAGAATCTTGTCCGCACCTCGTGGTCGTGCGGTAGCGTTCTCGCTTCCCACGCCCGGGTTCCCGGGTACGATTCCCGGTGGGGTCAGGGATTTTCTCTGCCTCGTGATGACTGGGTGTTGTGTGATGTTCTTAGGTTAGTTAGGTTTAAGTAGTTCTAAGTTCTATGGGACTAATGACCATGGATGTTTTTTTAAGTCCCATAGTGCTCAGAGCCATTTGAACCATTTTTAATAGAATCTTGTAAAATACAGATTAGTACATAGACGATGAGCGATGAAGCAGATTAATGTATAACGTCTCGTCGACGTCGTGGTCAGTAGTAAGTATGGAGCGCTGCCTCAGTTTAACAAACATAAAGAGTGAAATCTTGTTGAACGACACGTCAGGCATTTGCCTGAAGTAATTTAGGAAAAATATACAAAATGTATTTCTCTATTACTGGCCGATCATTTGGAACGCTCCCTTGCCAAGTAGCGGATGTTATGATTAAGGTGTAGCTACCAACAGAGGTCCAGAGTGGGCTGTCATTATCCAGCGAGATTTGGTAGATACTCTAATCCACTAATGTGGAACCGATTTACGCTGGAAAAAAATTAGTTCCGATCTTCGCCTCCAGGCGCAAATCTGACGCTATGAATGTAAGAAATACGTATACAAATGTTTCAGTGTGTAATGAATTAGGAACAGGATGTGGGCAGAAAAGGGCAAAAAAGCGAGAAAGATATAATGTTGATATTATTAACTGTCACTTACTCAATTTGTTCAGTATGAGCACCAGAGACGACGACGATATGCTAGATTTGCACGTGGTGGCCAAAATCGAAACTAACTTTTTCCCGCGTAGATCGGTTCTACAGCAACGCATTATAATATCTACCAAGTTTCGTCGCAATACGATAATTACAGCCCAACTGGACCTCTGTGAGTAGCTGCACTTTAATTACAACAACACGATACGGATCTAACGTATTAACTACGGCACTGTTTCACTTGATTACATGCAATAATTCTACGGGATATTATTTCGTACATCACGATTCATAGAAATAGATAATTATGGGCACTCATGAATCCGCTATTATTTACTACTGCAGGAACATACCACTGCGTGATGAAATTGAGAGAACATGCTGCTGTAATAACCGTTCGGCAAAATGTGCTACAGCTGGGTCATTTCCCCGTTAAATGCAGTAGACTGACAGACAGAAAGACTCGTGAATAAACTCTCATAATACAAACACATTTCTGTAGTTTCAGTTGCTGTGTTGCTCGAATTTTCAATGAATGTCTCTGGTTGTAGTAGAGAAAAGTAATATCCTAACAATTTCCACATAATAACACACTTAGGAAGACCTGAATTAAATACACGCACCTATAAGCGTGTAACGTCTCTTTTCGCCCAAATGACTGTGGCAACGCGTCGTGGCAAGGACTTTACAAAACTGTTGGGGATCTAATCTGATCCATAACCAATCAGTCTCCGCCTGCAATCCATGGAGATTGGTCGGAGCTGCTATTAAGCCGCCTATGTCTCATTCGATGGTGTCCGAAGTGTGCTCAGTTGACTTGAAAACATTTGACCTTCAGCGGTAGACAAGCACTGACATGTCTGCGGGGTGTTTCCCAAATCTTTCTGACACAGTTCGGGAATTACAGGATAGAGCTTCATCTTGCTGGAGATACATGGTTGGTTGCTTTAAAAGAGGGAGCGGGGGGGGGGGGGGGGGCAAACTGCTAGGTCATCGGTCCCTCGTTCCGATTAAAATAATTCCACAAGGGTGGGAGTAAAATAATCGGGACATACAAAACACCGCTGGAAGATATCAGAAAACCACGACAAAAGGGCAACAAACACTAAAATGCACAAAGTCTGACAAGAAAACCACAGAGAGAGACGCAAGAAACATGTAGAAGAGACCAAAACAAGAGAGCAGATTACCATGGCTGGCTGACCATGAGAATGAAAAGGGAGAACCCAGCCACTCTGCAACACATTAAAACCTCCACCCTAAAAGCACTAGGGGGGAGGACACAGAGGAACAAAGGACACTCGCTAAAACTTAGATCAAACGATAAAACCCACCCACACGAATAAAACGTAAAACTAAAGCTGCTGTTGAGGCATTGTCGCCCAACACCGAAGGTAGGGTGCTGGGAAAGTTAAAAGTCCGCCGCAGAGCGGCTAAAAGTGGGCAGTACAGCAAGAGGTGGACGACCGTCATTTGTAAACCACAGTGACACCGAGGTGGGTCATAGCGACGGAGTAGGTAACCATGCGTTTGCCACGTATGTCAAATGCAGAGCCGGCAGAGGACAATTGATTCCCTGTGAGAGGATCACGTGGAAGACTTCCACGCATTTGTAGTCTCCTTAACGACACCAAGTTTGTTGTGCGTACTGTTATGCCATTCCGTCTCCCAAAGCCGAAAAACCCTGCGGCGTAAGACAAATGCCCATCTCCAGAAGCGGATCCCGCGTAGCCTGTTTGGCCAGCCTGTCGAAAAATTCGTTGCCTGGCATTCCGGCATGTCCTGGGGTCCACACAAACACCACTGAACGATGGGACCGTTCCATGGCATAGACTGACTACTGAATAAGCGCTACCAAAGGATGGCGAGGATAGCACTGGATGATAGCTTGTAGGCTGCTCAAGGAGCGGATGTGCTCAAGAGCACGAGATATGGCCGCCAGCTGTGCAGTGAAAACACTGCAGCCATCTGGCAAAGAGTGCTCTTGAGTATGTCGTTCATGAACATACGCATACCCTGCGTCCCATCAGCCATGGAGCCGTCGGTGTACGGCCCCGTCCCCGGTACATGTCGAGAATCGAGAGGAAGTGACAGTGGAGATCCACAGTGTTAACGGAGTTCTTAGGGCCATGCGAAACGTCCAGAAGAATCTGAGGCCTTGGTGTACACAATGGAGGTGTACGTGAATGGACCTCGAGGAGAGGTGGCAACGGGAAGGATTCCAGTTCAAACAGAAGAGACTGCACTCGAGCCGCAATCGTAAGCCCTGACCGGGGCCGCCGATGCTGGAGATGAACCATCATGGTTGGGAAAAGGAGACGGTTATTCGGATGCGCAGGACTACGAACGAGTGCAACGTATCTGGCGAGCAGTTGTGCACGCCTAACCTTCACTAGAGGGACTCCGGCCTCCACCAGGACACTGGTCACCGGACTTGTTCTTAAAGCTCCCATCGCTTGGTGAACGCCACAGTGGTGCACTGGATCGAGTAAATGCAACGCTGAGGACACCGCTGAACCCTAAACCATACTCCCATAGTCAAGCTGAGATTGAACCAGGGAAGTGGTCACTACCACGTAGGTCATCATGTGCTCTCCAGTGGATAGATGGGAGAAGGCTAGGACTGCAAACCGAGAGATCAGTGGCCGAATATGTGCCATGTGCCACACTGAAATGTATGGGGTCACCTGTATTTAAGAGGCAGAGGTCGAGTTGAGACAGTAAATTTTCGACCTGCCTACCTCGGCCAGTAAGCATGGCGCCACCCCACAAGGGGTTATGTGTGTTAAAATCTTCCAAAAATAGGAAAGGTTTAGGAAGTTGATTAATCAGTGCAACCAATACGTTCAAGTGTACTGCACCATCTGGAGGAAAATATACATTGCAGACAGTTATTTCCTGCATCGTCCTTATACTGACAGCCACAGCTTCAAGAGGGGTTTGAAGGAGCACAGGTTCATTACATGCTGAGTTCAGGACATAGACACAAATTCCACCTGACACTCTATTATCGTCGCTACTGTTCCTGTAATATAGCCACAGAGAGCAGGAGTCCGCATTGCCAGGAACCAAGTTTCCTGGAGGGCAATTCAGAAAGCAGGTGTAAAGCTTAGCAGTTGCTGTAGCTCAGCCACGTGGTGGAAAAAACCGCCGCAATTCCACTGGAGGATTACGTGATCGTGAGACTGGGAAGGCATAAAACACTCAATGAGGCAGCCTACGACTCAGGTTCACCTGCTGCCACCAGATGAGTACCTGTGCGATCGACATTCATTGTGTCTGAGGGCCCAGCGAGATCTAGGTCCTCAGCCGATGCCCGAATCTCCACCTCATTCTCAGACACGGAGCTTGTGGGTAGTGGTGGTGTGGGTGCCACCGCAGTGCCTTGGTTCTTGGGGGTCTTTTTCTTTTTAGGTTTCTCTTGCTGCTCGTTAGATTTTTCCAGATGGGAGGGTTTCACTGATTCAGTCTCAGAGACTGAGGACGGCCGTGAAGCCCTACGAACAGCTACCTGTGGTTGCTTCAGCCACTGGTGGATGTCAAATTTGCCACTAGTAGGAACCTGGGAAGTGAGTGACACAAGGGATCCCCTCCTGTCGAGAGGAGCTGAAGAAGACTTACGCTTCTCCGGCTGGGAAGTGGGGACTGACAGCCCTGATGGTTGTGGGGGGGGGGGGGGGAGACTGTTGCTCCTGAAGTAGGTTGTGCAGGAGCAACAGGGAGGGAAGTACACCCCACCATGAAGGGGGCAGAAGGAGTCTGACGGCTCTGAGAGCCAACTGTGCGCAGCAGAACGGAAGATGGTAGAACCGTTGTCGTAGCGGCGGCGTAGGTTGACGTCATATGACAGGATGCAGCCTCTCATATTTTCTCGTAGCCTCAGTGTAAGTCAGTTGATCCAGGATCTTGTATTCCAACACTTTCTTTCTTTCTGGAGAATCCTGCACTCTGGCGAGCAAGGTGAATGGTGCTCACCGCAGTTGACATAGATGGGAAATGGGGCATAGGGAGTATTGGTACGTGAAGGACGTCCACAATTCCAACAGGTGACGCTGGAAGTAGAGCGAGAAGACATATCGCCGAATTTCCAGCACTTAAAGCACCGCATTGGGGGAGGGATATATGGCTTTACGTCACAGCGGCAGACCATCATCTTGACTTTCTCGGGTAATGTGTCACCCTCGAAGGCCAATATGAAGGCACTGGTGGCAGCCTGATTATCCGTCGGACCTCCGTGGACGCACTGGACGAAATGGACACCTCGCCGCTCTAAAATGGCGAGCAACTCATCGTCAGACTGCAAAAGAAGGTCCCTGTGAAATATAACAACCTGGACCACATTTAAGCTCTTATGGGGGGTGATGGAAACAGAAACATCCCCCCAGCTTGTCACAGTCGAGTAGTGACCCTGACTGGTCAGAGGATGCTGTTTTGATCAAGACTGACCCTGACCACATTTTGGACAAGACATCCACCTCCCCAAACTTGTCTTCTAAATGCTCCATAGAAAACTGAGGTTTCACTGACAAGAAAGATTCCCCATCAACTCTCGTACATATGAGGTACCTTAGCCTGGCGTTCCTCCCGTGGTGTGTGTGTGGGGGGGGGGGGCGAGGAGACGATTTTGGGTCGTATTTATTAGCATTGTAGTTAGAGCTTGACCGCTTAGAGACAGCTGGTGTTTCACCACCAGCAAGGGATGACGTACTACGCTTCATGGCGTGTCATCCATCCTGATGCCACCCACTCCGACGAGGGGCCCTCCCCACGGGCGCCACCTAGCCACAGCTAGGGCCTCCTGGCAGGATGGCCATTGCTGGGAGTCGCAATGCCCCCAGGTGGTGGGCACCTACTCCTTGGCATACGTCCCCGAGTTATCGGCGCATTTATCAGCAGAGCGATCCCTGTGTGGTCAGGGGGCTACAACCAACAGGGTACATGGCGGCTCCACCACAACGGACTGGCTACTGTGCTGGATATCAGGCGCAAACGTGCTGCACAGAAGATGGAGGAAAACGCACCCAGGAGGGTGACCTCACCCAGCAACTGGAGAATAAGCGGAAGTGCAGATCCACGTCGACGAAGGATGCGAGAGGTCTCAGTGCATGATGGACACTATGCACCATGTAAGACGCCCTTCCCAAATTCGCTAGCTCTTAAGGAAAATTTTGAAAACTGGAGGTCAAATCCTGCAGGGGACCTCACATAAAGGCCGAAACGTGCGAGACTCTTCTAGTCACCTCTTACGACAGAGAGGAATACCTCAGACCTATTCTAACACCTGGAACCGCAGGCGGAAGAGATGCAGGGCGAAATTGGTTTGTTGCAGGCTTAAAAATTAATCCATGTATGCCTCTATAGTCGTTCAAAACTGGTGCAGCATTTTGTGCACAAGCTGACCTCTTGATTATGTGCCATAAATGTTCGATGGGATTCATGATATGGATGGTTAAATCATTCACTCAAAATGTCCAGAACGTTCTTCATACCAGTCGCGAACAACTGTAGCATGGTGACATGGCACATTGTCATCCATAAAAATCCCACAGTTGGCTAGGAACATGAAATTCATTAATGGCTGGAAATGGTCTCCAAGTAGCCGAACATAACCATTCTCAGGCAATAACTGGTTTAATTGGCCCTGAGGACCAAGTCCGTTCCATGCAAACACAAAAATCAAAATGGTTCAAATGGCTCTGAGCACTATGGGACTTAACTTCTGAGGTCATCAGTCCCCTAGAACTTAGAACTACTTAAACCTAACTAACCTAAGGACATTACATACATCCATGCCCGAGGCAGGATTCGAACCTGCGACAGTAGCGGTCGCGCGGTTCCAGACTGTAGCGCCTAGAACCGCTCGGCCACTCAGGCCGGCCATGCAAACTCAGCCCACACCATTATCGAGCTACCACCAGCTTACACAAGGCCGTGCTGACAGCTGGGGTTCATAGCTTCGTTGCGTCTGCACCACACGCGAAATGTACCATCAGCTCTAATTAACGGAAATCGCGGTTCATCTGACCAGGCCACGGTTCTCCAGTCATCTAATGTCCTACCGATATGCTCACGAGCCCAGGAGGGGCACTGCGGGCGATGTCGTGCAGTTAGTAAAGGCACTCGCACCAGTCGTCTCTTCCATAGTCCATTAACGCCAAATTTCACAGCACTCTCCTAATGGACACATTCGTCGTTACGATCCACATTAATTTCTGCGGCTGTTTCACGCGGAGTTTCTTGTCTGTTAGCACTGATAACGCTGCTCGCGGTCGTTAAGTGAAGGCCGTCGGCTACTGCGTTGTCCACGATGAGAGGTAATGCCTGAAATTTGGTGTTCACGTCACATTCTTGACACTGTGGATCTCGGAAAATTGAATTCCTGAAGTTTTTTGAAATGGAACGTCCCATGTGTCTAACTCCAACTACCATTCCGATTTAAAAGTCTTGCGGCTATAATCACGTCGGACACCTTTTCACAAAATCATCTGAATACAAATGACGGCCCTGCCAATTCACTGCCCTTTTATACCTTGTGTACGCGATACTGTCGCCATCTGTATGTGTGCATACTGCTATCCCAGTACTTCTGTCACCGCAGTGTAAGATAGGATCATTAAAAATACGAGGTGTAGCTAATAACTGTTTCGGATCATACCTAACAGGTAGCAAATAAAGGATGGAGATAATATGAATCTCAAATAACACCAACTTTTAAGTGAAACACTTATGAGAACTAAAATACCATAGCAGAGGAATTCCTCAAGGTATCCTTTTAGGACCAATACTTTTCCTCATCTACATCAATGACTTTCACAATAATATTGTCGAAGAGAAAAAAATTCTCTTTTCTTCCGACAAAAAATTGTAGACACATATAAAACGAGATAACTTTTTGTAGAGAAAGCAAATTAAACCTTCAATTGAGTTCACAATGTGTCCAAATGTCATGAATTCCCTTTAAAGAGAGAAAAAGAAGATATTAAATTAAATGTAGATGGTAACTTTATAACAAACATAAAATCTCTAGGAATAAATGTTGGTTCTCAGTTAAAGTTGTATGAACTCTCAAAGATACTTGCAAATAAAATACCATCAGCATCTTATGTTCTTGGAATCCTCTTATCAGTGCGTAATAGCCAGTGTCTCTTAATTACATACTATTCATATGTGCACTGAATTCTTACCTTTGGAATTCTTTTCAGGGAACGAATGCACAAAATATGAACACACTATTGATACTACAGAAAAGGGCCACTAGTGTAATGACCAAAATTAGTAATCTGGCTCATTATAAAGATTCGTTCAAAACATTGGGGTTCTAAGTAAACAATGTTAGTCCATTTATCAGTCAGTTACGCGCTTAAAAAGTTTGATAATTACTACACAAACAGCTGCATTCATGTTCATCGAACAAGATATAGACTGGACTTATATGAACCAAGAAACAATAAACATAAAACTTTAAATAGCATTTTCTGGCTAGGAATAAATTGTGACATAACCTGGCCAATAACAGCTACATTATTTAAAAAGATAGTTAAAAAGTACCTTTCAAGCAACATATTATACACAGTAAAGGATTAAATAGATATCACAGAGAAGCATTTAGTAAATAAAATGTAACAAAAGTAAACAATAATAATAGTAATATATATATATCATTTTACACAATACTTTTGCATTATAGAGGATGTGTCACAATTCATGTTACACCCTTGTATAAGTCCTACGACCTTTGTATATCAAGTTTTGCATAGGAACCCATGTCCGGGAACATCATCCGACGACGTTACAGAGCGTTAAAGTTCTAGGCGCCAGCGCATGTCATTGTGCGTAACGGTTGTTACAGTTAAAAGCAGCCCGCCTCCCCTTTTGATGTGAATGGAATTTCGAATCCTCAAATGGAGTAAACAGCTACAACAATGAACAGTCTTATGCAGTAATTGATTGTTGTCATTTTTCTGTCAGCATCTCAGCATGTTTCATCAGTGAAATCATATTCATCAAAGAATTATTCAGAGCCCAAAGAAGTATATACGTAAATTGGCGCAACATCTGCCAGTAAGTGGGAGGGGTTTCGAGCGGATATCGAAAAGTCTTAATTTGAAGCCATATCACGTAATGGTTGTGCAGCAGTTCGGTAGGATGATAGCCAGAAACGTGTAGATTACTGCACATGGCTTCTGATTAACATCTAAGATGTTTTGTTAGACGCTTTCCATTATATCATGAGTGATGAACCATGGTTTCAATTTTCCTGTCACGTGAATTCACAAAACAAGAGGTATTGGGCAACAGAGAATCCTAACATTGTGTGTCAGCAACCACTATATGATTAAAAAAATCGGTATCTGGAGCAATGTCACAAGAAAGTGCATCATTGACACGATTTTTTTTTAAACTACCCTCAATACGGCTGCGTATAAGGAAATTTTTGATACGTTTTGTGCTCAATCTCTGAATATGAAAGACAATACTTCTTCTTCCAGCAAGACGGAGCAACATGCCACACGTCTAAAATATCCCTGGAACTAGTCCGTGATGTCTTCACTGAGGAAGGAACTTGCAGGAAACATTTGTGGCCGTGACGTTCGCCGGATGTAACAACATGTTAGTTTTCTATGTGGGGACGCTTGAAGAGCAATGTCTATGAAACGAATCCACACACAATACGGGAACTGAGAGACAACATGAGCCGTGAAGTTGCCACCATCGATAACTAAACTTTACGCCGCGTGTATCTGAATATGCTTGGACGTGTGTATTAATGTGGCAGGAGATGACGTCCATCGTCTACAAATGTACATTTCACTGTATTTTTCACTGTAAATAAATGGTAACTCCGTTTCAGCTCTTCTTTTCTGTAATTTCACTGAATTTCCTTTATACTCACGCGGGCTACCTTTATATGCGCCACCCTTTATACACAGGCTGTTAGCGTAATGATGTTACAACCTTTCAGGGATGATGGAAAACGATAAACGTATCAATCTGAGGTAAGGATCCCTGTACTGGAAACGAACGAGCCGAAAATTATATGCGAAAACCGTTCTGATATCTTTGACAGTGGAATACTTGTATTGGTACAGTTGTTGCTAATACTGTAGGGCAGGCAATTTTCAGAGATGGTAGTATGTACCAAAGCGAGGAAAAATGTGCGGGCTCTAAAATGCATACCGCAGGAGCTATGAGCACTTGTTCATTTTCGCCACTGAGAAACACATATTCTCTATTGAACAGGTGCCCATAGCTCTTAGGGTATGCATTTTAGAGTCCACGTTTATCAAACATTTTTCCTTGTTTTGGTCCTTACCTTCTCCATCATCCTTAAAATATTGTAACATCATCACGCAATCACACAGTACATGCATACATTTAAAGGCGTCGGCGTCTACAATTTTGACGCTCTGTATTATCGTTGGATGAAGTTTCCGCACATGCGTTCCTATGTAAAACTTGATCTACTATGTCCCCGTAACAACGTCCAGAAGTATGTAACATGGAATGTGAAACACTCTGTGTCTTTAAAATTTATCCTCTTTCTTCGCTTCAACTATCCAAGTACGTGCTCTGTCCAACCTAAATTCTCCACTTGTCGCTCACTACACATGTAGCAGCCTCTGTCCATTAAACTCATTCCTCACAGCTTCACCTCATTCCCTTAGGAGTTGAGACGTAGTGTGTATCCACACTGAAGGTATCATTATTCACCATCTAGGAGCATACACGTTATTTATACGTGTGATGTCTGTTCTTTTGTATATGTCCGAAATGAGTAATGAGGACAATGGACGGCAGACACTGCATGTGTAGTGTGCGACCAGTTGAGAATTTGGGTTGGACAGAGGGTGTGCGTGGATAACCAAATCAGTTAAGGCGACCGTTAGCGTAATGTGGGAAATCTAGGCTCGAGTCTGAGCCGGCACAGATGTTCACTTGTCGCCATTGGATTCATTTCAGTGCCCAATTTCAGCTGAGATACCTCGCATACCTACATCCTTAGCAGTGTCTTAAGCAAGTGAGCTTAGCGCAGCAGACGAAGATAGCGACTACCACGCTCACGGTGCGGGTTCATATCCTGCTTGGGGACTCTTTTCAGTTTCGTTGTACTTTTAATCTGATTAAATGGTACATGCCGCGCAAAATTATTCAGTAATAATCATTTTCGTCGTAGTAATTTCATTAATAAAATTATCATTACAACAATTTTTTTACAAAGTGTAATATTATTCCGTTTGTCACAGACTAGATAACAGAATTGCCTTACTCGCTATCACTTGCGCCGCTTGCTGCGCTAGAACAGAATTCCGGAAGGTGTTTGTCATAGAAGCAACCGAAACACAAATTCGCAGAGCGCCACGCACATTTAATGAAAACTGCTGCCTTGCTGCCACACGGATTTTTTCAGAAGGTGTACCAAAAGACACACTAAGTTCAAATTCAAAAAGACAGTTTCTTATATCCACTTCCATGCGAAACACGCACTTTGATCATTCTTCAGAAAGCAAGAGTACTAAGCTGATGCAAAATTAAAGAACGTAATTTTATGAAACCTTCCCTCGAAGTGATTTCTCTATTAGTCTTTAATAAGCTGGGAGGATTTTGAATTATTTTTTCATGAAAATTTTAATCTGCCTGTAAAAATAAACGTCTCTGGGTTCCCAAAGTGGAATGCATTTAGTGAGAAAATTTTTACAGTTCAGGTGCTTTCGTTTCTGTCGTCTACAAAGATTTGATCGTAAAGTGTCTGATCAGTATGCTCTCACCACGAATAAAGCAAACGTTACCCATATATTTGTTATTTTTAAGTAAGAACCACAACCGGAATATCCATTTTAAGAAAGTTTGCCGTGATGATTGGTATATAAATGAAATTTCTACAGAAAAAATACTATTTCTGAATAATTTTGCATTACATACACTATTGAATCGTAATCTTTACGACACAATAGAAAGAAAGTACATGGGCTGGATCTGGGTCTGTACCATCAGCGCGTTAGCCAAAAACCTTAACCGTTGCGGTACTTTCGCTTGGTCGTAAAATGTCTAACGTTACAATTATAGATGATACACATAAATCCTCACCATCAGTTTTCTAGGAAACTACGGGGCGTCGCACGAAAAATCGCCTACGAGGTACTCAGGGCGTACCTAAGACTCACCAAAATCTGTGATTAAAAGGTGTGATGGTCCCCTTGTCAGATACATGCTACGCAACCATGCAGAACACTTTCTGATATTTGCACACAGAATTTACTCAATACGCAGACAGATTGGGTACACTGCTTGTATCCCGGGTGATGAATAGAAAAGGATGACTGATGACCTTAGCTGTCTGGTCTCCTTAAACACTTACTCAGCATCAGTCTCAAATTGAAAGTTGCTCTCACGACACGTAGAAGTACTCTGACGCTGTGCTAACCAGTTAGCTGGTTTCCTCCTCCCTGGCAACCTCTATTGTTGCTGTCCTGTGTTGACTTCTGAATAAACGACTGTAAGTAAGCGTAGACCACACTAGCTTCCCTAGTAGCTTTGGTCAGTTAATGTCGCACCCACGTTAGCTGTACGTTGGGTATGTTGTGTACCTGTCGGACGTTACCTCATAACGATTACTTTCTTTAAGTGTGCGATCAGCGCAATACTAGATTTCCCTAAAAACCGGAAGCGGTGAACGGTCTAGATACTGAGTGAGGTTATATAAAGGGCCAGGTAATCTACGGAACATTTTTGGTCTACGTAGTTATCCTTCTGCCTGTCACTTAAGAATGAACAGTATTTATAGGAAAACTGAGATTTCCAATGTTTAATTCAGATTTTATTCGAAAATTGTTGATTTGTAATGTGAAACATAGGGATTTTGTAGTAAAAATAAAGAAAACAGTCCAGATTTATTATAAAGTGCTAGGAAACGCAGTTTTCTCGACATAAAGGTAAAATAAAAGAACTGCTCTACAGAAATACAGTATATTAAATATCACTTCAATACTTCATTTAAATTATACAAAACATATTTCTGTTATTCATAAATAGCTTTCGCATTTATCAATTGAAATAGGAAACTTATGCCTTTCATCATAATGAAGAACGTTCTACTCATTACGAAATAATAACAATAATTGTATACAGGGAGACAATTACTGAACTATATGAAAAAAACGTAAATTAGTTACAAACTACGGTGTGGACACACTTTATTCAACATGTAAACGTGACTATAGATTTTCGGATTTAGGTTAGGACATGTTCGATATGCCTGCCATCATTGGCGATGATGTGGCGCAGACGAATAGTGAAATTCTCCATGACCCGCTGAAGTCTCGGAACATCGGTGCTGCCGATGACCTCCTGAATGTCTGTTTTCAGCTCAGCAATGGTTTTGAGGTTATTATTGTACACCTTACACAGCCCCCTCCCCCCTCGCATGTGTTCCGATCCCGAGAATACGGCGGCCAATCGACGCCCATGGCAATTGCCTCTGGGTACCCGAGAACCGGAATGCTATCCTCATAGTGCTCCTGCAGGTCATTAAACACTCTCCTTCTTCGATAGCCACCATGCCATCAAGGAATATCGCACCTATTATTCCATGACTGGACATACACACCACACAGTCATCCTTTGAGCGTGAAGAGACTTTTCGATCGTTAAATGCGGATTCTCAGTCCCCCAAATGCACCAATATTGCTTATTGACGAATCCATCCAAATGAAAATGGCCGACAACAACAACGCGTATGCGCATGCGCATACGAATTCTCATCAAACCCCTCGTCTAACCGTGAAGTTTGAATGTCCTATCGCAAACCGTTCAGAAGTTATGACGATTTAATTTCATATAGCTGAGTAACTGTCACCCTGTATATTCTTTATGTTTGTGCAGGTAAACTCTACTTGCACTAGACGTTATTGCTTTGATTATATAAAAATACAGAATTTAAGTAATCAACAAAATTTTATTACTTATAAAGTCTAATTTATATTCTGTAAGGATTTAAAATACACAATGAACTAACACAGAATGATGTGCGGTTCTGATTATGAGCGAGACAACCAATCAAACAATTAAAAAACAAAGAGAAATCTTCAGAGCCCAGTTTCTCTCTTACACATTCATTTATGTCTTTTTCCCTACCAATGTTACCAGTGCTGCCGGCAATCCTACCATTTACCACGTCATTTATGTAGTGTACCAAAACTACCGGACCGTAGTCTTGGTAGAGCGCCACTCTACTTTTGAACTTCTGTTGTTACAGATCGTGTTGTCGTTGTGTCGCTCACAATAGTGACTAAACGTAAATGCGTGGTTCCCCGTGCTTCCAATAAAATCATACCAATAAAAGTTTTCAGAAATCACTGCAACAAGCCGTGTTTTACGATAATTCAAAAATGGTTCAAATGGCTCTGAGCACTACGGGACTTAACTTCTTAGGTCATCAGTCCCCTAGAACGTAGAACTACGTAAACCTATCTAACCTAAGGACATCACACACATCCATGCCCGAGGCAGGATTCGAACCTGCGACGGTAGCGGTCGCGCGATTAAAGACTGTAGCGCCTAGAACCGCTCGGCCACCCCGGTCGGCTGCGATGATTCGATTTCTATTTACCATGACAGGTTTCGAATCGCCAAGCGACTCATCATCAGATGGTACACACTTTTAATGAATGTTTGGAGCATTGTAGGGGTCTTGAAAACTAACAGACTTGTTGAAGGAACCTGCGTGTGGATCAAGCCTAGCTCCTAAATACGAGTCATGGGATACCTTCTAATACGGTGTCGGACCACCTGTTTCCCAGCAGACTGCAGTAACTCGACATGGCATGGACTCAGCAAGTCGTTGGATGTTCCCTGCAGAAATATTGAGCCATGCTTCCTCTATAACCGTCCATAATTGCGAAAGTCTATATGTTCGATAGGTGGCCAAATCATTCGCTCGAATCGTCCAGAAAGTTCTTCAAACGAATCGCGAACAACTGTGTCCCGGTGACATGGCGCATTGCCATTCATAAAAATTCCAGTGTTGTTTGGGAACATCAGGTTCATGAACGGCTGCAAATAGTCTCCTAGTAGCCGAACAAAACCATTCGCAGTCAATGATCGGTTTAGTCCATTCCATGTGAACAAAGCCCACACCATTAGCTTGCACAGTGCCTCGTGGAAAACTTTGGTCCACGGGCTAGTGGAGTCTGCGTCACACTCGAGTCCTACCATCAGTTCTTACCGACTGAAAGCGGGACTTATTTGATCAATACATGGTTTTCCAGTCGTCTAGAGTTTAACCGATATGGTCACGAGCCCAGGAGAAGCGCTGCAGGTGATGTCGTGTTGTTAGCAATGGCACTTGCGTCGGTCGTTTGCAGCCATAGCACATAAACGCCAAATTTTGGCGCACTGTCCTAACGGATACGTTCGTCGTTCGTCCCACATTAATTTACGCAGTGTTACCTATCTGTCAGCACCACTGCGGTGTCCTTGGTGAAAAACTAATGCCTGAAATCTGGTATTCTTGGCGCACTCTAGACGCTGTGGGTTTTGGAAATTTCGTAACGATCTCTGAAATGGAGGGTCCATGTGTCTAGCTCCCACTATAATTTCGCGATGAAAATCTGTTAACTCCCGACTTGCGGCCATAATGACGTCGGAAGCCTTTTCACATGCGCACTGCCATGTTATACCTTGTGTACGTGACACTACCACCATCTGTATATGTCGCGACCGCTACGGTCGCAGGTTCGAATCCTGCCTTGGGCATGGATGTGTGTGATGTCCTTAGGTTAGTTAGGTTTAAGCAGTTCTAAGTTCTAGGGGACTGATGACCACAGATGTTAAGTCCCATAGTGCTCAGAGCCATTTGAACCATCTGTATATGTGAATTTCGCTATCCAATGATACCTCAATCCGCAAGGGAACTCAAAATGAATTTATCGATTACAAACGGACATAATAATTTAATTCATAGAGATTCATTTACATGAACCGCAAAGAATGTAAAGTTCAATTTTTTTACATATTTTGTATAAATTGTGTGATTCCTAGTGGTCACGCAAACATCTCAGAGAAAATCCATTTCACGCCATAAGTTCTGAAGCATATGCTGAGTAAGCGTCACGAAAGCATTAGAAATGGGCAGTATGAGTTATGGAACTATTTTCCTCAAAGGATGCCTGTCACATAATCCCATAAAAAACCATGAGTGTCAGTTCTGGATATCTAGGTCACCGAAAGTAAAACAGAGCATTGTCATACCTAGTAAGACCACCCAACGGTTTGGAAGACAGCGATTTAAAAATGTGGACACCTACATACCGCAATGGGGGTGTATATGTGGTTTCCACGTCATTTTAATCAACCATCCACTATGAATTGAGACGCAAATGAATTACAGACATTGATTTAAATCAATGAGAAAAGTTGAAAATTTGTTCCCGACAGGGGTACGATCACAGCTCTACTGCTTACAAGGCAAATGCGCTGACCACTACGCCATCCGGACACAGTGATCAGCGCGGCGGCAACGACTATCAAAGCACGCCTCCCGTCATACCCAAATTCCTCAACTTATCCGCACACTACTAATGTAGTGCCCATTGTCCATTATTCTCATTACTCGCGGCATTTCGCCGATTCCCGTAAGAGTTCAGGCCTGGTGTGGATCTGCACTAAGAAATCATCAGCCGTCCTCGCCCTAATTATACACTATTGGTCATTAAAATTGCTACACCACGAAGATGACGTTCTACAAACGCGAAATTTAACCGACAGAAAGAAGATGCTGTGATATGCAAATGATTAGCTTTTCAGAGCATTCACACAAGATTCGCGCCGGTGGCGACACCTACAACGTGCTGACATCAGGAAATTTTCCAACCGATTTCTCATACACAAGCAGCAGTTGATCGGCGTTGCCTGGCGAAACGTTGTTGTGATGCCTCGTGTAAGGAGGAGAAATGCGTACCATCACGTTTCCGACTTTGATAAAGGTCGGATTGTAGCCTATCGCGATTGTGGTTTAACTTATCGCGAGATGGCTGCTCGCGGTGGTCGAGATCCAATGACTGTTAGCAGAATATGGAATCGGTGGTTTCAGGAGGGTAATACAGAACGCCGTGCTGGATCCCAACGGCCTCGTATCTCTAGCAGTAGAGATGACAGGCATCTTATCCGCATGGCTGTAACGGATCGTGCTGCCACGTCTCGATCCCTGAGTCAACAGATGGGGACGTTTGCAAGACAACAACCATATGCACGAACAGTTCGACGACGTCTGCAGCAGCATGGACTATCAGCTCGGAGACCACGGCTGCGGTTACCCGTGACGCTGCCTCAAAGACAGGAGCGTCTGCGATGGTGTACTCAACGACGAACCTGGGTGCACGAATGGCAAAGCGGTTTTTTTTTCAGATGACTCCAGGTTCTGTTTACAGCATCATGATGGTCACATCCGTGTTTGGCGACATTGCGGTTAACGCACATAGCAAGCGTGTATTCGTCATCGCCATACTGACGTATCACCCGGCGTGATGGTATGGGGTGCCATTGGTTACACGTCTCGGTCACCTCTTGTTCGCATTGACGGCACTTTGAACAGTGGACGTTACATTTCAGATGTGTTACGTCCCGTGACTCTACCCTTCATTCGATCCTTGCGAAACCCTACATTTCAGCAGGATAATGCACGACCGCATGTTGCAGGTCCTGTACGAGCCTTTCTGGACACAGAAAATGTTCGACTGCTGCCCTGGCCAGAACATTTTTCAGTTCTCTCAGCAATTGAAAACGTCTGGTCAATGGTGGCCGAGCAACTGGCTCGTCACAATACGCCAGTAACTCTTGATGAACTGTGGTATCGTGTTGAAGCTGCATGGGCAGCTGTACCTGTACACGCCATCCAAGCTCTGTTTGACTCAATGGCCAGGCGTATCAAGGCCGTTATTAGGGCCAGAGGTGGTTGTTCTGGGTACTGATTTCTCAGGATCTATGCACCCAAATTTCGTGAAGATGTAATCTCATGTCAGTTGTAGTATAATATATTTGTCCAATGAATACCCGTTTATCATCTGCATTTCTTCTTGGTGTAGCAATTTTAATGGCCAGTAGTGTATATATGTGATGTCTGTCCTTTCGGACTTGTCTAATGTGGGTGGTACTCCATCAAAATATAGAACTTTACGTTCTTTGCAATACTTACTTATTTATCGCAATGCATTTAATAGTTACAGCCACCTGTAATCGCTATATTCATTTTGAATTGCCACGCATATGTACATTTTTGTGTTTAATTCACTGTTTCTTTATTTTATGTTGCTATGTGCACCGGTGCAATATCTTGTACAATTGTTTTTATAATCGACGAGCTACTGCAATCGGACCTTGCGTCATGCTTACAACGGTGTACATTTTCATAATGGTCGCAGTCGACGGAAACAATAGGAAAGACCGGTGGTGTGTGGCGGCGGTAATGAGGTGCCTCCGAGGTACCTGGGCTCGCCTTGAACGACGCTGGTGCCTGTGCCAAGGCCAGCCAGCACTGCCGCTAGACGCGATCAATGAGCTTCGCCGGCGCGAGTCGGTCCCGCAGCCGCTCATCTCCCGCAACGCTTGCCTCGGCCTCCAAGCTGGCCTCTGGTCACCTCAAGACAGCGTTGCGAGGGCAAGTGACCGTGTGTGTTAATGACTGCAGACATTATTAATTGTCGTATCAAACCGCATAGAGGTGATGCAGTTACCTGCACGGCGGTCAGAAAAAGCCTAGTAAAGATGTTGCACGGTATGTTGTGCTGAGAAATAGTTGTTAAGAAAAAAACTTCGATGCGTTGCCCCGCTTCCGACTTAATTGGCATTGAAGTTAGCCTATCAGGCCGCTGCCCGTGCAAATTCAAGCTGCCCACCCGATGTAATTAGCGCCAGTTTTCGCATAGCGTAGGTGATAGCGCAAGTGACTACTCAGCCTTTGGCTCCGGTTCGATCGTTACTACCGTTTCACGTCCAGTTTTTGTATCGTTCTCTTGTTCCGTTTCAGAAAGCGAAACGAAGGCCGGGTTCGTTGACACCGTCTCTGGCGGCACACAACGGCCTGATTGGTTAGCTTCGATGCTAATTAACTCGGAAACCGCTCAATGTATCGAATTTTTTCTTCTCTGCACAATCTACCCTGTAAGACCCTTACAAGATTTTCAGACTGTTTCTGACCACCATGTATAATCAAGGACAATGAGATAAAAAGTATTTGTCTTACGCCAAATCTTGACAAAATCAGCCTTCCAACCAACTGCTAATGCAGAGATATGCAAATAAGGGTGCTTCATTAAAAGTAAAAACGTAATTGTATTGACAACGCGATTGGTGCAACAATTACAGATGGTCACGTAAAAAAATACCGGAAAGGAATAACGTGTCGATATATTAACCCTAGAAATACCAAGACATTTTCCATAATACGTACTACCAAGAGCGGAGAGGGAAGAGGTACTTTATGCCCCTCACGAAAAAAATTAAAAACCATATTTCCTTAATTACTGTTAACTTTTTTATTAACAATATCAGTTCTAAATAGGTACTGCTGTATAAATAGGGTCCAGAACCTGAAAATATTTTGTGGCACAATCTTAGCAATACCAACGTAGAGTATACGTTTTAAAGGCATATAAACGGTAACAAGGGTGCTGATCTTGAAAATATGAATATGACATTTGTTCCGTAAACTCTCGTTCACTACTAAGACATAAAGGTAAAACAATTAGAGAATCAGGTGTACTAAATCATTAAAAATAATTAACAATTTTTTACATATTTTAAAATATAAAGTACAGGACTAGATTCCAATATTTTCAAAAGGTGGGCATAAAGGACCCCCACCACCCGCCCTTTGGTATTGCGCGGATTAAGAAGAACGTTGCCATAGTCTTCTGTGAATGAAGGAAATTGTAGGCTTACAAGGGGACCGCGCCTACTCATGATCACCGACTTCATTTACATTCATAATATATGAAGGGCTTGGCAAGAAGTGAAAGTGACGGAAGTGAGAGATTCACATGGCGAGGTGTTTAGTAAAAATAACATTTTTTTCGTGTCAGATGACGCATGAGCTATTTATGTAGGGTCGAGCCACAATGCGGGAGGTCTTCTATTTTCAGTTTTTACATTACTTACACTGCTAATAAAACTAAATACGAATAAAGTCCCCCCCCCCCCCCCCCCCGGATTTAGCGCAATATGCTGTACCGCTTTTGGAGAATTATTGCCCACAGTATACGCATGCCTCCAAGAGAGTACTCACTCTCTTGGAGCGAGGAATCAAATCCGGTGGATGAGTACGCTCCAGAATATAGCGATGTCATCATCGCTTCTTCAAAATCTGAGAAACTTACAACAGCCTTATACAACAATTTTTGAAATTATGTGATGAATCCCTACGTGCAGAAGACCCAATTTCTTCCCTTAAATGACTCGGCGGGAAGACAAATCAAGAATTCTACGACGAGATTTTTCAAGGTGAAGGATTTACATCACACTGTGTTAAAGCGATTCCCACCAAATACACACCGCCAGTGCAGCTCTTCGATGCCTAGTATTATCGTCAGGTACAGAATTTCATCGAGAAGCTTCAAAACTACTTTATCTCATATAGAGAAAAAAGAAATCGCATCCCGAGAGGACTTCATCAAAATACATTCCAACGTTCATCAGCAGCTATCCTCGGCTATATGACGCGTTGCCATATTGTGGGATCACAGCGAACCTTTTATGAATGTAAACAACGTTCGCTTTTCTATACAAACTTTAAAAATATCATTTACTGTAAAAATTCGGCGTTTATAAAGGGTTCAAGATGTCGAGAAAATTACTGCTTCCTCTATTTTGACAATGAATATCACCCTAGCACGTGTAAATCATCAAAGATGTGCTTTGAGTCCTAAATTCTCCTTCGCCTCATCTTTTCATGCCTTTTATGAAAATATCAATAAATACAGTATACTGAACATTATTTCGGTTTATTTTCTGTGTAAGTAACGTTAGATGGAAAATAAAGAAGTTTCCGTATAGAGACTCGAGCCCAGACGACCCTCTAACGTTCTCTACTCTTTTCGCTGCGCCAACCGCCGACTGGAAACAATGCTAACATAAATGGTTGATGCCTCGTACGATCCGCGCCAAAAATGCTATTTTTCTCGAAACGCTTGCCCATCTGAAGTTCTCTCTTCTGTCACTTTCATTTCTGCTCAAAACCTGTTTATGCCATCAATTTGTACGAAATCGGTGGTGGCGAGTGAATGCGGTTTCCTCATTAAATACGAGGCGTGTTTTTTAAGTAAGTATCGTTTTGAAATTTAAAAAAGACGTGCTAAGATATCTCAATAATTTTATTTTTACATGAAATCCTGTACCTTAATCTACTTTTCTACATAATTTCCGTCAATATTGAGGCAATTGTCATAACGTTGTACCAGTTTTTTAATACCCTCCTCATAGAAGTCTGCCGCCTGACTTGTTAACCACTGCATCACCACTGTTTTCACTTCGTCATTGTCTTGAAGACGCTGACCACCCAGGTGTTTCTTCAAGATGAAACATGGGTGGCCTACGTCACACTAGAATCAAAGCAACAGTCCATGGAATGGCGACATTCAGATTCACCCAGAAAAGTGAAGTTTAAACAAACAATTTATGCCCAGAAAATCATGTGCACAGTTTTTTCGGACAGAAAAGGAGTACTGCTTGTGGAATTTCTGCCTCGTAATGAGACAATCAATGAAGCAGCTTACTGTAAGACATTGCACAATCTGCGCCGTTCAATTCAGAACAAGAGACGTGGAAAGTTGAGCAAGGGCGTCGTTTTTCTGCAAGACAATGCCCGTCCGCATGTGGCGAATAAGACCAAAGATCTCATCACATCTTTTCGATGGGAAGCTCTAGACCATCCTCCGTACAGCCCCGATCTTGCGCCCAGTGACTACCATCTGTTCCTCCACTTGAAGAAACACCTGGGCGGTCAGCGTCTTCATGACGAAGTCAAAACAGTGGTGATACAGTGGTTAACAAGTCAGGCGGCAGACTTCCATGAGGAGGGTATTCAAAAACTGGTACAACGTTATGACAAGTGCTTCAATATTGACGGAAGTTATGTTGAAAAGTAGATTAAGGTACAGGCTTTCATGTAAAAATAAAATTATTGAGATATCTTAGCACGTCTTTTTTAAATTTCAAAACGGTACTTACTTAAAAAAACGCCTCGTACATTCACAGAATGTTACGGAACGGCATTATACACTGAAGAGCCAAAGAATCTTGTACACCTACCTAATATCGTGTAGGGATCCTGCGAACACGCAGAAGTGCAGCAACACGACGTGGCATGGACTAGACTAATGTCTGAAGTAGTGATGGAGGTATGTCCATAAATCCGTAAGAGTATGAGGGGTGATCTCTTCTGAACAGCATGTTGCAAGGCATCCAACATATGCTCAATAATGTTCATGTCTGGGTAGTTTGGTGCCCAGCGAAAGTGTTTAAACTCTGAAGAGTGTTCCTGGAGCCACTCTGTAGTAAATCTGGAAGTGTGGGGTGTCGCATTGTCCTGCTGGAATTGCCCAAGTCTGTCGGAGTGCACAATAGCCATGAAAAGATGCAGGTGATCAGACAGCATGCTTACGTACGTGTCACCTGTCAGAGTCGTATCTAGACGTATCTGGGGTTCCATATCACTCCAACTGCAATGCCCCACACCATTACAGAGCCTCCACCAGCTTGAACAGTCCCCTGATGATATGCAGGGTCCATGGATTTATGTGGTTGTCTCCATACCTGTACACGTCCATCCACTCGATATAATTTGAAACGAGATTCGCCCGACCAGGCAACATGTTTCCAATCATCAACAGTCCAATGTCGGTGTTGACAGGCCCACGCGAAGCGTAAAACTTTGTGTCGTGCAATCATCAAGGGTAAACTAGCGGGCCTTCGGCTCCGAAAACCCATATCGATGATGTTTCGTTGAATGGTTCACACGTTGACGCGCATTGAAATTTGGAGCAATTTGGGGAAGGGTTGCACTTCTGTCACTCTGAACGATTCTTTTCGGTCGTCGTTGGCCCCGCTCTCGGACGATCTTTTTCCGGCCGCAGCGATGTCGGAGACTTGATGTTTTTAGCGGATTCCCGATATTCACGGTACAATCGTGAAATGGTTGTTCAGGAAAATCCCTACTTCATCAGTACCTCGGAGACTGTGTGTCCCATCGCTCGTGACCCGACTATAACACCGCGTTCAAACTCACTTAAATCTTGATAACCTGCCATTGCAGCAGTAGTAACCGATCTAACAACTGCGCCAGACACTTGTCTTATATAGGCGTTGCCGTCCGCAGCGCCGTATTCTGCCTGTTCACATATCTCTGTATTTGAATACGCATGCCTATACCAGTTTCTTTGGCGCTTCAGTATATCTACGAAAGAGACTGCTCACAAAATAACTACAAGATGTCTGAATACTATCCATGTAAGCTCAGCCCAGCAGGTATCTTCGAACGTATACTCACAAAGAAGGGCTGAATAACAGTCACATGATTGTTTGGTTAATTGGAGGGCATAAAACAACTACCGGTGAAATCAAATAGAATGTAGCCGAGAAAAGATATCTAATGTCTCTCAAAAACCTACCTTCTCAATTAATAAGTCACGCTTTCTGAATGGAATCTATAACGGGCGATCAAAAAGTTTCCATCTGAGTGCGTTGCTGTAGCGTATATGCAACGTAGCGTGACTCCTATGCGGGTATATAAGCGCCCTCATTTAGGTAAGGGATTAGTGTTGCATTCGTGTCTTTTCGATCGGCGTGCGGTAAAGTAAGAAACGTGAACTATGGGGACGATATTTCCAAATGTGTTCGAACAGGTCCAAAGTGCTGTTATTCTTTTCTTTGCTAACAACGGTCCGACACCGGTACACATCCATAGGAGAATGAATAGTGTGTATGGTTCAGCAAGTCCAATCGGAAACCACAACTGTGAAATAGTATGCCAAGTTCCATGCTGGTCGCGAATGGACACAAGGTTATTTTGTTTCATGTACGGCGCCCTTCATACCTGAAAATGGTGTAATTAGTCTGCGACAGTTGGAACTTATTTGACTTGCTTCTTTCTCTTTTATTGTTTAAGCTGCAAGCAGTATGAACAATGAGAAAAAGGCAATAAAATGGACCTCCAATTCCTATAGCTTTTTTTAATGTGTTCTGTCTGGGTAGACCACTAACTACGAACATCATCTTTATTGTCTGGCAGGGGTTCTCCAGTTATGCTCCGGAAGTACCTCTGGCGCGCAGAATGTTAGGAAGCACATAAGCAGTGCTATTTTCAGTTTAATAGCCGGCCAGCCTCTTGTTTACCCATACGTCTCTGAGTTGTAAACTAGCGATATAATCACTCCTGTGATTCATAACAGTCTCTTCACGGTCCGTCACTTCCTGTATATCTCACTCATTTCAAATTTTGTGTGTGGGCTTCCAACTCTGCAATAAAAAATCGAAATACTCCGAGTGAGATGGCCAAAGGATATGCATGATGCTAGAAATGCCACGGAAAATGTCGTCGTTTTGTAGAACGCACCTGCAGGAACAGTTTCAGGGTTGGATCTTTTGTCTGAAATCTTTATACATTGATGATACCGAGCAAACAGTGCGTAAGGCATCTTTGCCCAACTTTATGGAAGTCATTCATGTTCCAGATACATCAAAATAATGGAATTATGCTATCTTTTTAATATAAAGAAGGACAACAAAAAATAAAATAAATGGAAATATTATTACCTACTGATTAGATTAGATTAATACTTGTTCCATAGATCATGAATACGACACTTCGTAATGATGTGGAATGTGTCAGGTCAATAATAGATGTCTGTACAAGACATTACATTACACACAATATTGCATGACACTAATGTTTAAGTTTTTTTTCCCTTAATTTATATCTAAAAATTCAGCCAATGAGTAGAAGGAGTTGTCATCTAGAAAACCTTTTAATTTATTTTTAAATGTTAGTAGGCTATCTGTCAGGCTTTTGATGCTGTTTGGTAGGTGACCAAAGACTTTTGTGGCAGCATAATTTACACCTTTCTGTGCCAAAGTCAGATTTAATCCTGCATAGTGAAGATCATCCTTTCTCCTGGTGTTATAGCTATGCACACTGCTATTACTTTTGAACTGGGTTGGATTATTAACAACAAATTTCATATGCGAATATATATACTGTGAGGATCCCTAGATCCTTAAATAGATGTCTGCAGGATGACCGTGGGTGGGTTGCAGCAGTTATTCTGATTACACGTTTTTGAGCAATGAATACTTTTCTACTCAACGATGAATTACCCAAGAATATGATGATACGAAAGCAGTGAATGAAAGTAGGCATAGTAAGTTAATTTATTGAGATTCTTATCACCAACATTTGCAATAACCCTAATAGCATACGTAGCTGAACTCAGACGTTTCAGCAGACCATCAATGTGGTAGTGAGAGAATCGAAACGACTTTGAAGACGTAGGGTCTGTTTTAGAAACTAAGTTGAAATGGAGGTAAACACTACTGGGTGCCACACCTATCGTGGCCACACCAAATAACTTTTTGTCGAGAAGCAAAATGAAAATTTATATACAAACGTAGGTGACGAATGAAAATTTGTACCAAAGCCACGATTAGAATCCGTGTCTCCAGTTCACCTGCCACAGTGCTTTTCACAACTGCACAAACTATCCTAGTACGCCTGCTTCCTCAAACAAAAGTCCCATTCATCCCTCAACCCTCTTCGCAGTTTCCTTAAACTCAAACAGCATTGCAAAGGTGGAACAGCTGTATTGGAATAACACCTCAGTATCGAATGAAACGGGGGATCCCCTTGAATGCTGAGGTGCTATTCCAGTACAGTTGGAGTGCCTCTGCAGTGCTGTCTGAGTTTAGGGGGAATACCAAGTAAACATGGGTTCGAGTCCTGACGCTGTTACAAAGTTTCCTTCGTTGCTTCAGTCTGCATATATACGTCATAGATGTTTGAGACTTCAAAAGGTCTCTGGAACCAAAGAGATTCAATTGATATCAAGAAAATGTTACTTAGCTGCGAGGGGGTGTATTAACTAACTTGATTGCCTTTAATGCGTTCGTTACCAAGATATGAACAGTAATAATTCTTTTTTAAATAGCACCCTACATTTTCTATTTTATAATCCATTTTCTCTTCTGAAAATGTGTTCAAAAACTCATCACAATGTGCCATTTAAGTCAATATGACATTGTTAAAACCGTAACACAAAAGTGACTGTCTCTCCTGTACTGGCATACAGGGGAACGTAACTAATCGAATTGCTGGAGCTGACCTCACTGGAAACGCAATAAAACTGCACACCGGTTATTCAGTCAACTGTCTTCAGTTGGAGGTTTGTGCGACTAATATGTACAACTACGAAGAGAAGATAGAAATGATACTCATGGTTGGTTGGTTGGTTGGTTGGTTTGGGGAAGGAGACCAGACAGCGTGGTCATCGGTCTCATCGGATTAGGGAAGGAAGTCGGCCGTGCCCTTTCAGAGGAACCATCCCGGCATTTGCCTGGAGTGATTTAGGGAAATCACGGAAAACCTAAATCAGGATGGCCGGACGCGGGATTGAACCGTCGTCCTTCCGAATGCGAGTCCAGTGTCTAACCACTGCGCCACCTCGCTCGGTGATACTGATGTTTGGAGAATATATGTTACTAGGACAGTAACAGTAACAATGCTTTCTTATTTACAATATGGGTACATCACTGGTGCCTCTACTACAGCACCGTTTTTACTTTTAAACGGTATGTTGTGGATCATCGTTACTTTTCTTTTATTGTGGTTGAAGATATGCTAATGCAACACACGCAGAGAAACTCTGCGCAGAGCTATATCCCGACAAGCACCTACCTTCACGACGGATGTTTTATGGTCTTGTTCTGAAGCTTCAGGAAACTGGAGCTGCAACTCAAGGCAACGCAATCGTCATATAGATCGCACAGGCGAAGCCGCCGAAGTTACAGTTCTCTCTACTGTTTCCGTGAGCCCTCACGTGAACACACTATAGCCTGAACGGGAGACTGGAATTTCGAAAACCAGTGTATATCACACAGCAGTTCCATCCTTATCAAGTACACTAACACCAATAATTTCATATGAATGATTTCAGAACCGTGTACAGTCCTGTCAGCGGGAACAGTAGCAAATACTCGCCAACCAGAACTACTTCTCCCATGTTCTTTTTGTCGATGAATGTTCCTTCTCAAACGAAGGGCTACTAAATACCAAGAGCACGCATTATTGATATAGCGAAACCAACGGTGGCTTAGATAGAGGGAACATCAGCGTCAATGCAGAGTTAATGCCCGGTGTGGAATGCTTAGTACTGTGACTATTGACCATTATGTCACCAACGGTATCATAAACGATAGGGTATATGCCAAGTTTCCACACGAATTCCCTGTCGTCTTCTGGATGAAGTGCCGCTAAGAACCAGAATGTCTACGTGGTACCAATACGATGGATGTCCAGGACATAATGCCGTGATGCCTTGCGTGCACGTCGTATACTAAACGGCAGGTATTTTACTAGATGGATTGGCCGTGGAGACATAGTGGATTGACCTACTCAGTCGCCTGGCTTGACTCCTTCGGACTTTTGAACAAAAACGTCTATTGCGATATCCCATCTACTCCAGAGAACACGCCGGAAGTATCGTACTTGCTCGTAATTCATCCCAGCCGACAGTGGAAGCAGCTATCAGTTGTTTCATCCAACACCGTGGACCAATGTGTCACTACCCCCTATGGAGACAACCCTGAGCACTTGCATCAGTGACCACTTATAGCGCTTTTCATTATTTTAGCCCTTTTTCCCCACAATGGGCTACAGTACTACAGAGTGATATTAAACACTCCGTTTCTGTTTCTTACTAACTTGAATGTTGGGTGTACTTGGATACCTAATACGTTAGTGAACATTTCTTCAGGAAAAGAAGTGAATTGCCAATAAAAGATATAGGGCACTACTAAAAAAAAGACGTACAGCTGTTGATATCATTGTGATGAGCAAAGATAGAAAAAAGGCACTTACGTTGGTTAATGGCCCCTTGGTAAATAAACAACATTTTTAAACATTTTTGATTTTGCTTCGGGACAAAATGTGATTTAGATGGTCAAGATAAATGGAACAAAGAGGAAATTCCAGTTTTATATACGTTTCACACCATCATTCGTTATGATTAACGGAGTATCTATATGGATAAAATATTCCATTATGAATGGTCATTTTCGGATAAAACATGGAATAACTTTTTTTTTTAAAAAAAAGCTTACTACCGCACTATGCATTAGCTATTACGAGAGATTATATGCGCATCCAACTGCAGAAACGTTTACGCCAAGCAATTTTCTCTGTCACTGAAAGTGTACGTTGTTCTGTTTTACGCGTTCCATTCACCCTTCCATGGGTCACAAGCAGAGTAGCATCTGAAATGTAATATTTAGAAGAAAATCCAGAAAATGAATTTAAGTTATTAAATATTGTGAAAGTGCAAGGTTCGTGTGTATTACATTGTAACCGAATACATTAGTTTTATAAATTCCTGTTATGAAACTTCTCAATTCATTTGGAGGAGCAGGTCCACGGAAAATTCTTTAATTCACTCTAAAAACTGCATTATCACGTAACGTTTAATATACTTTTCGGGTCAAGAAAACTGACAACGGCCGGGAGTACGGTGTGCTGACCACATGGCCCATATCAGCATTCAGTGACGCCTGTAGGCTGAAGATGACACTGCCTCCCGAGGCCTGTTCGGACGGAGTTTATTTAATTTAATATACTTTGGGAAGTTGTTGGGTACATGTGCACTACTTTGTATCTCCGAAGCGTAGCCGCGCGGAGTGGCCACGCGGTTTTGAGGCACCATGTCACGGATTGCGCGGCCCCTCCCACTGGAGGTTCGAGTCCTCCCTCGGGCATGGGTGTCTGTGCTGTTCTTAGCATACGTTATTTTAAGTAGTGTGTAAGTCTAGGGGCCGATGACCTCAGCAGTTTGGTCCTGAGGAATCCACACAGATTTGAACATTTTTTTTAGCGTGCGGATCCATTTTAAGCCTTTGAATGAAGAGCGTTAATGTGTACAGGATGTATCATAATTAATGGCGTAAAAGCATACAGTTGAAAGGACACGATACTAGAAGCAAAAAGTCTCAGTAAACGAAGGGTCTAAACTGCATAGCTTACGAGCTACAAGCAATTTTTCCTCTTCGATAGTGTGAAGCAAATCTCTTCTACTGCAAGCTCTTTACGTTCCACATTTTGGGAAGTATTAGTATGGACCGAAACAAGGAAAAATGTCCAGTAAACATTTTCTCTAAAATGCGTTCTAGAGTTTGTTTACGACATACGTACACCCCTCGGATCCACTACGACATTTATAAGTGTGCTTAATAACGTGCTGCGAAGACCACACACGACCATGGTCCCAGAAGCTCCTCACGGTAGGAAAAGACATTCTTCTGTTTAAAAGTATGATGCTAAAATAAGGAAAATCGATGCCAGCATAGCACTGCTAACAAGGGAACCTCCCCATCGCACCCCCCTCAGATTTAGTTATAAGTTGGCACAGTGGATAGGCCTTGAAAAACTGAACACAGATCAATCGAGAAAACAGGAAGAAGTTATGTGGAACTATGAAAAAAAGCAAAATATATAAACTGAGTAGTCCATGTGTAACATAAGCAATACAAGGTGAATGATCGATTGAGAGTACCGTGGTCCCGTGGTTAGCGTGAACAGCTGCCGAACGAGAGGTCCTTGGTTCAAATCTTCCCTTGGGTGAAAATTTTACTTTCTTTATTTTCGCAAAGTTATGATCTGTCCGTTCGTTCATTGACGTCTCTGTTCACTGTAATAAGTTTAGTGTCTGTGTTTTGGGACCGCACCGCAAAACCGTGCGATTAGTAGACGAAAGGACGTGCCTCTCTAATGGGAACCGAAAACATTTGATTGCAAGGTCATAGGTCAACCGATTCCTCCACAGGAAAACACGTCTGATATATTCTATACGACACTGGTGACGGCATGTGCGTCACATGGCAGGAATATGTTGTCGACCCACCTAACTTGTACACTTGGCGAATGGGTAAAAAGATTCTTCTACCTTGCCCGATTTAGGTTTTCTTGTCGATGTGATAATCACTCCCAAAAAAGTGATCGCATCGGACGGACATATAATAATTGTCTGAAAATAAAAAATTAAAACTTTTCACTCAAGGGAAGACTTGAACCAAAGGCCTTTCGTGCCGCAGCTACTCACGCTAACCACGAGACCACGGCGCTCCTGAGCTTGTATTACCCTTGATGATGCCTATCTTCTCATGGATTACTCAGTTTGTATATTTTGCTTATTTTTTTACATAGTTCCATACAACTTCTTCCTGTTTTCTCGATTGATCAGTGTTCAGTTTTTCAGGGCCTATCCACTGTGCCAAGTTATAACTGAATCTGATGGGGGTGCGATGGGGAGGTTCCCTTGTAAGAAGACATTCGTAAAAAATTCGGCTCACATATCTTATCCTGAAGTAAAGAAAGAAATTGTCTCGTCACTAGGAAGTTAATTATTGTACACATGGAATAAAACTCACCAAAAAACGTCTACAGTTAATTCAGTACGTTCCAATTAACTCAAAGATATGGTTCAGCTTATACGCGACACTTTCAAATACATTGCACTTCAAGTTGATGTTATATCAAAAAACTAAGAATAATTCAACAGTATAACGTTAATGCCGAAAATCAAAATGACACAATTGCATTAAAAGTTAGTAATATGCATAAGCACTTTCAGGCGATAATGTGTAAAATATTATGAGCAAACATCTGATGAAGCAATGTGATTCATGTCTTAACTGCATTAAAATTTTCCTATGACAGCCTTTATCAAACTGTTTCCTTGCGATTCTGTTTGAATGAATTTACGTTTACTACGGCTGACTAAGACTAGTTAACTATGGCTGACTAGGACAACTGAATTTGCTGTCAACAGTGACAAATGTTTGCGCAATGTGTACGAAAACAAAACACAGTGCTTTCCTCTTTGTTTTTGAATCAACACTATACCTGCTTTGTGGGCAGGTTTGTTTTAAAATTAATTACAGTAGCATTTGCTAACTCTGTTTCGATACGCGCTGCAGGATCCATCCAATACGAAATTTACAACACATATTTCCATCATGGAATGTCCATATCTTTCCAACAACTTTGATTCCCAGTCGCTTTTATAAGGGGAGTGGAACGGTGACTGATGTTGTTTGAACTGCTGAAGACGAAGACCAGGTCTTTCAGTAAAGTATGACATCCTCCTGCCCTGCATCCTCTCAAGATCACAAGTGCCCTTGTCGTCGAAATGGAAACTCTAGCTACAAATTCCGCTCAAATATTCTCCTTCACAGACCCGACGGTATTTTCTGAAGGAATTTATGAAAACCACAAGAAATTTAAGTTAGGCTGTCCGTACAAGAAAATGAACACAGGTCCTCCTTTACTCAAAAAAATGGTTCAAATGGCTCTGAGCACTATGGGACTTAACATCTATGGTCATCAGTCCCATAGAACTTAGAACTACTTAAACCTAACTAACCTAAGGACATCACACAACACCCAGTCATCACGAGGCAGAGAAATTCCCTGACCCCGCCGGGAATCGAACCCGGGCGTGGGCAGCGAGAACGCCACCGCATCCTTTACTCAATTCCTTGATATGAACTTCTGGCTAGTTACTGTCCATTACGTTGTTGGTCACTAATCAATGACTTAATGCTCACATACAGGCTTGAGCTTTTTATCTAAAAACCACCACAGCAAGATTTACTCTTTCTTTAGCAGTCGTCGGGTAGACCGTTCGCCGGGTGAAAGTCTTTCGATTTGATGCCACTTCGGCGACTTGAGTGTCGATGGGGATGAAATGATGATGATTAAGACAACACAACACCCAGTACCCGAGTGGAGGAAATCTCCGACCCAGCCAGGAAGCGAACCCGGGCCCTTAGGATTGACATTCTGTCGTGCTGACCACTCAGCTACCAGGGGCGGACTCTTTAGCAGTTAGAAATGGATAGTGACTGTGTTTGTTGTGTGTGGGCAGTTGAATTGGCCTTCTTCTGGAAACAGCCGGAAGCGGCATTGGCTACGATAGACAGCATTCAGGCTGCTGTTCTAAACTGCAGTGATGTTTGGGCGCCAGTGACACGCACGGATTCCGACTGGTTTGTTCTTACTGCACGGGTACATGGCAAACATTCGTCGGTTTGCATACGTCTGGGTGGAAAATGAATGTAGGAATTGATCCGACAGCTTTCTCCTTACTCAAAATGGTTCAAATGGCTCTGAGCACTATGGGACTTAATATCGGAGGCCATCAGTCCCCTGCCGGCCGGTGTGGCCGAGCGGTTCTAGGCGCTTCAGTCTGGAACTGCGGGACCGCTACGGTCGCAGGTTCGAATCCTGCCTCGGAAGTTAAGTCCGATAGTGCTCAGAGCCATTTCATCAGTCCCCTAGAACTTAGAACTACTTAAACCTAACTAACCTAAGGACGACGACACACACATCCATACCCGAGGCACGATTCGAACCTGCGACCGTAGCAGTCGCGCTGTTCCAGACTGAAGCGCCTAGAACCGCTCGACCACGCCGGCCGGTTCTCCTTACTCCTTAGCTACAGGAACGATGTGCTCACCTGTTTTGATAACATATCTGAGCCATCACGGGATGCCTCGTCTATTGGGACAAAGGCAGATTTTCCTGCTAATTGCGGACAATTACAGGGGGTGAATTTGTTGGTCATTACAAGCTCGAACGTTGGTCAGGAAATGGAGACCCTCAAGAAAACAGCAGGCAGTTCGGGAAAGAAGGCCAGTGCGTGTTCGCTATGCTTTCCAGGAGGTTCCGTCCGAGATATGGAGGTGACTATGCCGGCGGCCTTTTAACGTAATGGGTGCAACTGGTGCAAGTAGCAGCTCATGTAAGCACGAACGACGCTCGTCGCCTGGGTTCTGAGAGAATTCTCGGTTCCTTTAGATTACTGGTCGAATTGGCGAGGACGGCTAACTTTGCCAGTGAGATGGAAGTATCGCTAACTGTTTTCAGCATCGGAACTGGAAAAGATCTCGATCCCTTGGTTTGCTGCTGAGTGGTAGCTCTACAGCAGAGGCTCATATGATTCTGATTTGATTTCAGATGTGGATTTCTCGAGCACCGTTATTGGCTGGAGAACTATATGGCTCCCCTCATTAGGTCAGGCAAGCGTTACAACATGGAAGCCGCTACTTGGGTAGTAGAATACGTTTGAAGTTCAAATTTTAGGTTAATAGAACCACTCCTTAGAGTCAATGATAAGGTATGAGGTGCCTGCTGGAAACGAAGAGATAAGCCACATTACTCAAAAAATGTTCAAATCTGTGTGAAATGTTATGGGACTTAACTGCTAAGGTCATCAGTCCCTAAGCTTACACACTACTTAACCTAAATTATCCTAAGAACAAACACACACACCCATGCCCGAGGGAGGACTCGAACCTCCATCACATTACACACAGAGGAGAACTTTCGTCCATGCGGATCGAAAAGAAAAAATATTGGTGTGATATTACAAAACTGCAGAAATATTACTGTTTATTAAAGGTAATAATGCACACACAGTATTATGAACAGAAAACTGGATGTAACCTGGTGTGAACGTGATTCTGAATTCATATTGGAATATACAGAGTGTTTAACTTGAGCAACTAAATATATGTAAACATACGTAGCTCTCGTAAAAAATGTTCTAGGCGAAAAATTAATATTTGTAAAGGGGACATCTGTCTGTGCTACTACTGGCCACCTCCTAACCACCCCTCTTCCGTGGGGAAAGGTCAACTTTGTATCTTCAAGTAGGAATTCCCACTTTTTATTGCATATTCGGGTTTACGCCAGAAAATACGTGTGGTTTATCAAACCGTTGTTTCCCATTCGTGGTAGATGGTACTATAATCTACGTATATCACGAATGCCTGTTTCTGCAATTAAAAATCGACGTATTTGAGTCCACATTTTACTTACAATGTAAATGTAAACTTTTGTGTTCTAAAGGTTTTTACATTTACATCTTCAATGAAATGCAGAATCAAATGCGTCGGGTCTTAATTGTAAAAACAGCTACAACTGATATTTGTCGATTACAGCGCCACCTACCACGAATAGGGAACAATGGCTCGGTAAGCCGTAGGCATATTTTGGCGTAGAGTCCGAACATGTAGAAAGGCAAGTACCCATTTGAAAATGCAATGTTGACTGCGTCCACACAGCAGAGGTGGTTAGGAGGCGGCCAGTCTAAGCACAGGCAGACGTATTCTTGACTAATATTAACTCTAGAACACTTTTTTCTTACTATGTGTAGCTTTCGAAATATTTAGCACCCTGTATATCGCAAAGGCAGGCTGGACGTCAATAGTAGTGCCATATTTACTGTCGTAAACAAATCGAAAATATCTACCTAGATTATAATAGAATTCCAATGTGGAATAATCTGGGCAAAGGTCAGCATCACAAGTGGATCAAACATGGTAAACGAATGCTTTTATAAATCACTTGCCTAAGGTGCAGTAGAGGATGTGCACTTCAGAGAAAACTTGGAGAACATGACGAGTATGTTTACCGCTCAGCCTATAATAATAGGAGACTTAAAAGTGCTAGCCATAGAATGGGAGTGTCATGGAATTGAAATTGCTGCCAGCGATTCAGTGATATTGTTTTGAATTTCTTGTATGAAAATTACTTAGTGCAGATAATTAGAGATCCTATTCGTGAAGATATACGTTTGACCTCCAAGTAACTAACAGTCCCAGAACTCTTCGAATCAGTTAATGCAGAGGAGGGCATTAATGATCATAAGGCTGTTATACGAGCATTGACTGCTAAAGAAATTTTAGGAAATGTAGGAAAGCATTTTCGTTTAGCCAGAGTGATTGCAAAGTATTTGAGTAGTCAGTATCAAAGAGTCAGCACTGAGGGCCACGGCGTGGAGCGAAAATGGATGAGATTCAGAGGCTTTGAACAACACACCTTAGACTTGTATGGGCTCAGCAAGGTTGTGAGAGAAGCTAAAGACTCCTCGTTGTTTACGAGTTGTTTTAGAAAGCTACTACGAAGGAAAAGAGATCTTCATCTCAAATATCAGCCAAACTGACAAACAAAAGCTGAACAAAGGTAAACTGAGCCTAAGGAAAGGAATGCGAGAAATGTTCAGTGTATTTCAAAGTAAAATGTTACCAAACATTCTGACTAAAAATCCTAACGGATGATCACAGAGAGAAGGCCAAAATGCTGGATTCGGTCTTCCGAAATTGTTTCACCACGCAATATTGTAGTACGGTTCCTCATTTTAATATTCGCACGAACGCCGAAATGATAGATACTGAGATGAGTAGTTGCCGAATAGCAAATGATTGAAGACCATTAAACACTGGAAAGGCGTCTGAACTAGGTGAGACATCTGTTAGATTCTACGGAGAAAATGTGATAGAATTTGCTCTCCTCCTAGCAGTGGTTTATGGTAGGTCACTGGAACAACGGAGGGTACCGAGCGATTGGAAGAAAGCGCAGGTCATTCCAGTTTCCAAGAAGCGTCGTCAAGCCGATGCACTCAATTATACATCGCTGGCGTCAATCTGTTGTAGAGTTGTGGAACATGCTTTATGCTCACGTATTATATCGTATCTGGAAAACGAAAATCTCCTGTACAAAACGAACAAATATTTCGCAAATAGAGATATTGTGAAACACAGCTCGCTTAGTTCGTCGATGAAAGACAGAGAGCCGAAGACAAAGGTGATCATGTTCCATGACTTCCGGGAGGCATTCGATGCAGTTCCTACTGTCGTTTAGTGAAAAAAGTACGAGATTACCGAGTACAGAGCCAGATTTGTGGCTGGATTTACGACTTTCTAGGAGACAGAACTTAAATCGACGGATGTAAGGGTAGTTTATGGAGTACCCGAAGAAAGTGTTATAGCACCATTACTGTTTAAGATATACATCAATGATCTCGTGGATTACGTCAAGAAGCTCCATTTGGCTTTTTGCATACGATAGTATTGTCTATGGGAAGACTGTAACGCCAAAAGACTGCACTGAAATGCAAAAAGACCTGCAGAGGCATTATCACTGGTGCAGCGACTGGCAGTTGACTCTAAACGTAAATAAATGTAACATATTGCGCGTATGCAAGTGAAGACGTCCATTGTTGTTCGATTGAGCTATTGGTGAAAAACCACTGGAGACAATAACAACCGTAAAATACCTAGCAGCAACCATCTGGAGTGACCTAAAGTAGAATGACCACATAAAACAAACTGTAGGAAAAGCAAATGCTACGTCGAGATTAGTTCGAAGAATTTAAAAGAAATTTAATTTACTCACGATCGAAGTGCCTTAATAACACTTGTTCAATGGATTCTTGAGCATTGCTCATGGGTCTGGGATATTTATCAGGTTTGATTAGTTGAAGACATAGGGAGGGTCCAACGAAGAGCGTAGTTCTTCGTCCCGGCTTCGTTTGACGAGCACGAGAGCGTTGCAGGAATGCTCACCAAACCCTAGTATCATTGGCTACAAGGGCGGTTTTTGGTATCACAGAAAGGCTTAATGTTGGAATTCTGAGAGCGTACTTTCGAAGAACATTCGGGAAACATATTACTTCCTCCCGAATATTCCTCGCGAAATGACCACGAAGAGGAAACCAAAGAAATTAGAACTCACATGCAGGTTTATCGACAACCGTTCTTCCCACACACCAGATAAGGGGAGGAATCATAGTGATACCGGGGCTACTCTCAGCCACACTATGGAGTATAGATAGCTGTAGATATAAACAGAAGCTGATATTACGTATAACGTGTGTTAATCATGTCACATTGGCACCATATTTCACCACGCCAACGCCACAGTGAACGTGTAACATCATGGGAAGGTCGACATAACTCCCATTTCTCACATCTTAACTGTTCTCTTGACGCCCTCCAACGGAGGTCTCAACTGCAACGCCCATCGTTGGTCATGTGATTTTCTTATGGGTGACCGAGGACAACATTTCGGACACATCGCTTCTCAGAATCGACATGAAATGGCCTCACGAGGCGTGAATAAAACCACCTCTTCCTTTGTGGAATCAAATTTCATACACTTCGCGGTCGGAAACGGCAGTTTGCAGTGTGTGTTCAACAGGACGTCGTTCTTGAAAACTTTTGACCTTGCCGACATCTCCCCAGATGCAATTTTTGCTCTGGTATGGAGGGTGGAATAACTAGTGACCGTTGAAAACCATTCGACGTAATATGAATGTGATACGAAGCTGAAAAGGTTGTTTATGCTTTTTCGTCTCTCTTTTGTCCCGTCCACCTGTGGCGTGTGCGCAAGGGGTGCGACATTAACACGTGAGTAAATAACACAGCAAAGAGTCACTGGAACACCCTCCATATGGGCAAAATCCTAGGTGCAAATTGCGCATCTTTATTGGACACTTTAAAAATGTTTCTCTACATTGACACCCACCCACCGATCCTTACCCTCCCAGCGCCATTTGGATAGATAACCATTCATATTTCACGGGCGGCTAGCACGATATAATGTCTAGTGAGATGTCTGTTTCCCCGGAATGTAATTATCCTGTGTATTTATACAAAAATATTTCTAAAAAGAGCCCAACAAAAATGTGCAGGCAGCACCGGTGGTATTTTCGAACTGGGGAGTCTTTCTTGGGTTCATTGACATTTTAATAACGTGTGTGTCAATGCCACACCCTTTCCACCTGCCACCACCACCCTCCCCCGCCGAGCACACGCCACATGAGAACGATAGCAAAAAAGGAGGGATGAAACGCATAAAACACCCTCATCCGCTTCGGAGCACTTTCAAACATCGTCGAAAGGTTTTTGATCCGTCCCTAGTGGCTCCACCCATAACAGCGAAAAATAGCAGTTTACGCTACACTCCAAAGGGGCAAAGGGGTTTCATCACGTTTAATGGAGTTGCTGCTCAGTGATGTTCTTAGAGTAGGGTTGAATCGTCCGGTGGATAGGGGGGGGGGGGGGGTTCAGCAGTGTCAGAGGTTGTCAAGAACGGAGACCTGAAGCACATCGCACTGCAAACTGTCGTTTTCGACCGCGAAATGAACGAAAAATGAATGCTCCCAAAGAAGGGATTATTTAATTCGTGTCCTGCATGACACATACTCAGTCCTTTTCGTGTCATTTGTGGGCAGTGATTTTCTGCAATGTTTTCCTGAGCCACCCTTCAGAAAATCTCGTGGTTACCACGCTAGGCATCGCGGTTCTGATTTCTGCCGTAGAAAAGCGCTAAGATGTGGGAAAGGATAGACATGACTACCTTCCGACGGTGTGATACGTCCACGTTGACGTTGAGCAGAATAGTGGTGAAATTTGGTGCCAATCTGACGTCATTTACCCAACTTCTCTTCCACGTGTCGACATCTTGCTGTTTGAAACACCGCCGAGTCGGTGGGTGAGGTAAAAAAAAAATCGCTCTGTGCACTATGGAACTTAACTTGTGAGGTCATCATTCCCCTAGAACTTAGAACTACTTAAACTTTACTAACCTAAGGACATCACACACATCCATGCCCGAGGCAGGATTCGAACCTGCGTCCGTAGCGATCGCGCGGTTCCAGACTGTAGCGCCTAGAATCGCTCGGCCACTGCGGCCGGCGTTACGTCACAGTGTGCCACGTTTTTGCACCATTACATACAAGTATTGCAGGCACCTTCGAGTCTAATTTAGAAAGTCTGCCTTGCAATAGAATCAAATGACAGGATTTCGAAAAAGTGATCCTTCGATTTTGTTGCGCAGTGTATATTAGTTTCCGTTATTCTGTCACATGGAATTCACTGATCTATCATTTTGATGATATAATTCTTCAAAGATATTATCCAGTTTTTTTTTCGTCACTGACGTTAATACAGACATATACTCAGTGACTGTCTGAACTTTTACTTGAACGTATGTCCATAGCGTACCTCTATGTTTCAGGCATGGCGACAGATTCTGTAGTAAAGACTGCTGTATCTTATGATATTTTCTGTTCTTTTATGACGTCTTTCGAGGGCCTCTTCGTGATGTAAGTACTTCCTGCGGCAGTATAAAAAAATGTCAGCTCTAAAATGTTAGTTTCTAAGTTGATGCAGAAAAACAGTTTCAAGATCTAGTGGATAAGACTCTGAGTAACCTTTTACTAACTTCAAACCAATGACTTTATATTTAAATGTAATATCATTCTTTCTGATGTGAAACTGCAGAACCTTTGTGCAGGCTTTTTCGGTAGGCCAAGATTTCCCAGTTTTTGAGACAACGCAATGTATGTGTGAAACGTTCTGTGAATGGTCTCAGAAAATATATAAAACAAGAGTTCCAAACAAAATAATTTTATTGGTCTTAAAATTAATCACAATTAAATACAACACATTTCTGACATCGGTTGTAAAGCTGTTGGAAACTGCCACCAAACGCTTCTTGTGGAATCCTTTGAAGTAAAGACATTGTAAGCACGGTAGTTCACGAACATTCGCAGACGTTGCGGATATCCAACAGCGAGCAATCACAGTGGACCGAGCTATTCCACAAAAAGGGTTTACTGACAGTTTCCAATAGCTTTACAACCGATGTCAGAAGTTACTTGTAGCTCTTGTTTCCTTTATTTTCCGAGACTACTCACCGAACTTTTCAGGCGCACCTTGTATATTTATCTGTATTTGTGCATATGGGTTGTAAATATACAAAATGTATCATTTAATATTTTTTAGTCCGAATTACTCTGTGCCGTACAAGGGCTTATTAAACATATCCTTTAACTTGCTGTGCCACTCAATTCAGTGCTGATATGGTAATGTCATTTGATATACTCTTTGGTTTGTACAGAATCTATGTAACAAAATTTGTAGTTTCCCAACTCTTTAAAGAGGCGAACTGTGTATTATTCCCAATTCTGAGAGATGTTTTATTCCACAATGTTGCAAATTTTTCTTTGATAATTGTGACAAGCTGCTTTGGCATACGACTTACTTCTTAAGTTGTTTTCTGGCCCTTTGCAGAATAAATTGGTTCGCGTAGTAAGTTGTTATATTTTCAGGACGCGAATGTATTCAGTACATGAGTGGCCTTTAGCTAGCTTGATGGAAACGCTAACAAGTCGCAGAGTGCGCTTTGTACTGAGCTAACGGGAAGTCTCCGCCGCATTTGCTGCAGCGCGGCTGTGCCCGGCTCCGTGTGCTTATGTTACCGAAAAAGTAAGGAAGATTAGGGTTTAACGTCCCTTATGTTACCAAACCATAGGCAAGTACAACACATTTTCATTGATGGATTAAAACGGTCTACCACACATCTGAACGTAGTGTTGAAGAGAGCGACTGTCCTTTCATTATTTTGGAAGCACGAGTTTGCTTAATCTTCTCCCATTTCCGACTTAAATGGGTAACTGTATTTACGCTAACATCTCCTTCGAATGAAGTATCCTGATAATTTTTAGAAAAACCGTTTTAAGTACCAAGTAGTAGGGAATGAACGACTGACGAGGGGCGTACTGAAATGTATTGCCTCATAATTTTTTATGTGAAACCTCACGAAGCTCTTAAAACAAAATAAACGTCATTAACATTCTACATCTTACTTCTTCATTTCTACATATTTGCACCTCTTTGCCGATAGAGTAATCCGAATTGTAGGTGCATGAGAAACAGTGTGTTGTAATCGAATTCCGAATTTAAAGAGTTCGCCGACGCATGAACCCCCTCCTTCAGAAAGACAATGCCAAACCACACGAGCGCTGCGACATCTGCAGCAATCCGACGCCTTGGGTTCACTACAGCTACTTTTCAGCCTTTCAATACTTAGCTCACTCTGGAGACGAAATAAAGTCCGATTTGCCTTTCCATGAACATGGTCATCTTAATTCCTGTCAAAGGGGTAGCATTTTAGGATGGAATTCCTAGTTTTAGTATCCCCCATTGTGTTACAATCGCATTTAGGCCTAAAAATGAAATGCCAACTACCTGCTTACGATTTTTTTTTACCACATGTGTTTTGTAACAAACTATTTATGGACGGTAGTATTGGGGCACTTAATTTGAGAATTCATAATCACGTTTTGGTCACCAAGGTTTGCACACACAGAGGTGACAAATGTCTTGGGGTAGCAATATGCACATATACAGCTGGCGGCAGGAGCACGTACACAGGGTGTAAAAGGGCAGTGCAATGGCGGAGCTGTCAATTATAGTCACGTGGTTCATGTGAGAAGGTTTGCAACGTGATTATGGCCGCACAACAGGAACTGACAGACTTTCAAAACGGAATGGTCGTTGGCGCTAGAAGCAAGGGATATTCCATTTCGGAAATCTTTAGGGAATTCATTACTCTTAGATACACGGTATCATGAGTGTACCGAGAATACCAAATTTCAGGCATTACATCTCACCACGGACAATGCAGTGGCCGACAGCCTTCACTTAACAACCGAGAGCAGCAGCGTTTGCGTACAGTTGTCAGTGCTAACGGACAAGCAACACTGTGTGAAATAACCGCAGACATGAATGTGGGATGCATCCATTAGGCCAGTGCGGCGAAATTTGGCGTTAATGGGCTATGGCAGCAGACGACCGATCCGAGTGCCTTTGCTAACGGTACGACATCGCCTGCAGCGCCTTTCCTGAGCTCGTGACCACATCGGTTGGACCCTAGACGACTGGAATACGGTGGGCTGGTCAGATGAGTCCCAGCCGCGCGAAGTGGCCGCGCGGTTAGAGGCGTCATGTCACTGATTGTGCGGCCTCTCCTGCCGGAGGTTCGACTGCTCCCTCGGGCATGGGTGTGTGTCTGTGTTGCTCTTAGCGTTAGTTAGTTTAAGTAGTGTGTAAGGCTTGGGACCGATGACCTCAGCAGTTTGGTCCCTTAGGAATTCACACACATTTGGACATTTTGAAGATGAGTCCCGATTTCAGTTGTTAAGAGGTGGTGGTAGGGTTCGAGTGTGGCGCAGATCCCACGAAGCCATGGACCCAAGTTGCAACAAGGCGCTGTGCACGCAGGTGGTCGCTCCACAATGTTGTGGGCTGTGTGTACAAGGAAGGGACTGCGCCCTCTGATCCAACTAAACCGATCATTGACTGGGAATGGTTATGTTCGGCTACTTGGAAACCATTTGAAGCCATTCATAAACTTTATGTTCCCAAACAACGGTGGAATTTTTGTGGATGACAATGCGCCACGTCACCGGACCACGATTGTTCGCGATTCGTTTGAAGAACACTCTGGACAGTATGAGGAAATTATCTGGCCATCCATATCGCTCGACATAAATCCCATCGAACATTGTGGGACTTAATCGAGAGATCAGTCCGTGCACAAAATCGTGCACCCGCAACACTTCTGCAATTACGAACGGCCTTAAATGCAGCATGGTTCAGTATTTCTACAGGGGACTTCCAACGACTTTTTAGTCCATGCCACGTCGAGTTGCTGCACTACGCTGGGCAAAAGGAGGGCCGACACGATATCAGGATGTATCTCATGACATTTGTCACCTCAGTGTATTTTTAGGGACCTTGTTTGAGACACTTCCTGTGTCTGGGTGACGGATCATGCCATGGATTAGGCCGGCCAGTAATGGGCACTAATGGTACGACATTATCGGAACAAGAATTTATTACATTAAAGTTTACATTCATGTGCTGCTCTCCTTGTCGACGCCCACAGCGGCGGCGGTGCAGCGCAGCGCACGGCCTCAGAACTTGCCGACGCTGTCTCAGTTATCTCGACTGACATCAAATTGTGGCGTCTAGTTCACTTAACCACGGTATTGGATGGCGGCAGGCTGCGTTGAAGATCGGTGTAGCCCGTACAATAGGCCTTGCTGCCCAGGTTAGAGATAGCGGTTTTACCAGAACACTCTCGTAGACATCGAAGGTATGTGCTCTGGTAACCTCTTGGCAGCTCTGCAGGGTGTGAAGATGAGCAACAGCACCAAGGAAGGCAGGGTACGTCGACGAAAACTTGTAGGTTCTCGTTAGAGGCCTCAACGGTAACTACAGCTCCTGAATACCGCGACGGGTGGGGCAGGGTGCCAAACACCTTCAGTTTGGCTCAGTGGTTGCGAGGTTGGCCGTTCACAACGACCAAGTGCGTCAGACCAAACAGGTAGCAGTCTCGAAGGCGGAAGTCATCTTGGCGAAAGGCAGCAGCACATCACACGTTCGGCCTCATATATGGCATAGTGCAACATAAAGATAAAGCCCACGTGAGTATTTATTACTGCTTGTCTGAGGCAATAACGTTATGTCTGCCCGGCGATGATCGAATATGACCTGCTTTTCTGGGCTCATCAGTGGTCTTCACTCCGTCTCTTTCCTAAGAATGGCTTTTTAGGACTTCAGCTTGTTTTCCTTTCTGCCATATCAGCAGATAGGTGTTCTTGTGAAACTTTTACTCTCTCTTATGAAATCAAGCTGTGCTGTTAGAACGATGTTATGTCTTTTCCTCGCTGAGGTCATTTTGCTGAGTTTGCAAGTCCAGCCTCTAGATCGTGCGTGGTGTGACAATATCTTCATGGTTTATTGTGCTTTCTGCAATGTTGGGTTCTGCCTGTTTGTAGTTTTGATTGTGACACAGGCCGTTGGTCTGGCTTGTCTAGGCTTGGTGCTGGCTGGAGAGGACTTCGAGAAAATTTTACATTTGCCCATAACATTGTGTAACATTCCATTATTCTTTAATAAATTCGTCCCGTATTTTTCCTTAGTTTTGCTCTGGAACAATCTCATGGCATACGTTACATGGATAATTACACACTGCACAATTTCCTGCTGTTAAAATATTTGTAACAGCTTATTCACAAATTTTGTTTTGTTTCTTAATCCTATTTGTTCTCTGTCGAATACTTGTGTCCTAATACAAGTTTGCAGTCTCTTTTGTTCCTTATTAATACTATTTATTTCTCGTGTTTGTCAAGGGCACATGTGTTTCCTTTAATCTGCTTTTTCACTGAACAAAAGTTTCACCTGCGTTTTCTGAAAACACTCAGCCTTAAATCTATGATTACACAACCCTACTACAACACACAATGTACTGGTCGGTAGATCCAAGTAGATTTCTTATTTTGCAATATCATGTGCCTTACAGTCTCAAGTTCTCTAATACCTTTCCCTTTCATACCAACTTCAACTTGCTATTTGGCACTTCGAGTGCATTGATTCTTAGTGATACCGTATGCAATTTAGGTGGTTCGCTGGTAATAATGGTTGAGATAATGTTTAACTTGCAACTGTCTCCTTCAGTTGAAATAATCTCTTCTTCATCCGCAACAGTTAATTGGCGATCATCGAGCAATTTGTCAGACTGATCTCCTTCATGCCAAAATTATCTTGGGTAATAGAAAACAGAAACTCTTTGTTAACAGTGTAAGTGTATGCCACACTTCTGCGTACAATAGTGTTTTTATCTAACACTTCGCCCGCATCTCGTGGTCGTGCGGTAGCGTTCTCGCTTCCCACGCCTGGGTTCCCGGGTTCGATTCCCGGCGGGGTCAGGGATTTTCTCTCCCTCGTGATGGCTGGGTGTTGTGTGCTGTCCTTGGGTTAGTTAGGTTTAAGTAGTTCTAAGTTCTAGGGGACTGATGACCATAGATGTTAAGTCCCATAGTGCTCAGAGCCATTTGAACCATTTTCTAACACTTCGTTACTTCCTGGTATTTCTACCACACACACCAATTCTTGGGATTCATTGGCATCTACAGAAATCCAAAACAGCTTTCCAGTACCTGGTGGTACGTAATCATGTGAAACAATCTTTACCGTATGTGTTGGCAGTTCACTTGGTAACACTTTCATGATTGGTGTACGTTGTGACATTACCTCATTTGCAGTTGTTGTCCCTAGCAGAAACAAAGTTTCACTGAGTTCAGCTGTATACTACGGAAGATGAATTTTGGCATGATGTGCCTCCAGAAAGTCTAGTCCGAGAATCACAGAACAACCTTCACTAACTTTAGGCAACACTTCCATGAATTCTCCAAAACTTAACTCCAGTGCTAAAGTCGAGAAGTGTATTCTCTACTGACTTTACGTCGTTATCACCTACTCTACGTACCCTGTATCGTGGAGAACTAAGCCTATTCATGCCTAAGAGGTACAGACTAGCCATTGACACGTGCGTCCCTGTATCTACTGAAAACGCATGTACGCCGGCCCGTGTGGCCGTGCGGTTAAAGGCGCTTCAGTCTAAAACCGCGTGACCGCTACGGTCGCAGGTTCGAATCCTGCCTCGGGCATGGATGTGTGTGACGTGCTTAGGTTAGTTAGGTTTAATTAGTTCTAAGTTCTAGGCGACTGATGACCTCAGAAGTTAAGTCGCATAGTGCTCAGAGCAATTTTTGAAAACGCATGTGCCTTGCTTTATAGTATGCCTAAAAAGCAGCATTCCGTCTATGCATATGTATCTGCAGTGTTCCATACTACCAGGAATGCCTTACATTGGTGATCCACTCCCTTTTGTGCTGAATGGACGCTTTTCCCCATGACGTTCCTTATTCTTGCACTCTTGTTCCTTGTGTGCGACATGACCACATTCATGACTATCTGGTTGGCGACACTGCTTCTGCAGATGACCCGTAAATCCACATCTGTAACCCCTGACTTCAACAGCAAAGACCTGACGGTCATCGATATCTATTTGCTCTAACTACGTGTCGATCCTAATAGCTTCGGCCAGGTCGAATCGCTTCCACATTCTGACTCGGCGTTTCAGCTTCACGCAGTGTAATCACATCTGGTTCTGATCCTCCGTTAGTTCGTGTATTTGTACATTAATCTTCTGGATTCTATCTGAAAAAGATTCCACTGACTCATTGGTCTTCTGCGCTAAACTACTCAGTTTCACTCTAAAAAAAATAAAAATAAAAAAAATTAAAAAATCTACAGTTTTGGTTTCGTTAGTGCTGAAGCAAGCCATCAGCCAGCTCCTAGAACGTCCCTACCTTGCTGACTACCTCACGATAAATTACATATGTTTTAGATTCGCTCATTAACCGTAAGTCAGCCACACGCAGACATGTTTCATTCATCCAGTTGTTCAATTCATCGGCAGCTAATGCATCTCTAATGAAAACAGTAACATCCTCCGTTTTTCTTCGGAAAAAAGGCGTTATTAAACAGACGGATCTAGAGGAGGGGAGGGTGCACTTAACATGATCTTAATTTCTCCTTACTCTGAGTGTAACTTCTGTACCACAGCTTGTAAGGATTCAACTTGCTTGCTCAGCTCTTCGTTTTACTGCTCACACGTTTCAATCGCCCTGTTAAGGCAGTGATAGTTTTACCTTCAGTAGCGGCAGGTGTTTCCAGCACTTTGCGGATTCTACTACTGCTGCTAGAAAAGAAAGATATGGAAAAACTGCAGTCATTCTACACACAACAATACTACAAATTATCCGAGCGAGGAGTGTTTAGCACATTGGACTGGGATTCTGGAGGGCGACGAGTCAAACCCACGTCCGGCCATCCTGATTTAGGTTTTCCATTTTCTCCCTAAATCTTTTCAGTCAAATGACAGGATGGTTCCTTTGTTAAAGAGCACAGCCTATTTCCTTCCCCATTCTTCTTTTTTTCTATTCCGAACTTGTTCTCCGTCTGTAATTACCTTGTCGTTGATGGGACGGTAAACACGAATCTCCTCCTCCCCCTGCTCCTCCTCCTCCTCCTCCTCATACAACAACAACATCAAGTAAATTACTGCGTCGGATCATAACCTAACGTGACTCTTAACAGGCCTCCACCAACAGTCTAAACCGTCTACCGTCTACAAATGTTACACGTAACTGGTAGTGCATAACAACACATGGCCTGATAAACTTTAAAATTTGCATCTCACTCTCGTTAAATACAATTCCCTGCTACATATGAAATGTATTCCCAGTCGAGAACACTAGCAATCATCAGCTGAGTAATGAAATGACGACAACGAAAATTTGAGCTGGACAAGAACTCGAACTTGGATTTCTCACTTTATCCGAGCATTCAACTTAACCGCTTTGGCTATCTGTGCACGACTCATGGCCACCACCATACTTCCATACGTCGTCGTTGCTGCGTCACAACCTGTATTCGTACGAATTATGTGATGCCCCAATAGGGAAGGCCATTTTAATTGAAAGTCGGTGCCCGGTATCGGCGGATAAATACACTATTGCAGTGACTGTGTTATTAAGAAGAACGGTGCAATGTTCCTTCGGACATGCATAGTGGACTACAACGAAAAAGTGGAACGCAAGGCTCGGAAGCTTGAGTATTTATTATAGCTTGTCTGAGGCAATGGTGTTATGTGTGGCCGACGATGATTGAATAGCCGGTCGGTGTCGCTGAGCGGTTCTAGGGGCTCCTGTTTGGAACCGCGCGACCGCTATGGTCGCAGGTTCGAATCCTGCCTCGGGCATGGATGTGTGTGATGTCCTTAGGTTAGTTAGGTTTAAGTAGTTCTAAGTTCTAGGGGACTGATGACATCAGATGTTAATTCCCATAGTGCTCAGAGCCATTTGAACCATTTGATGACTAAATATGGTCCACTTTTCCAAGCTCATCAGCGGTCTTTACCATCCCTTTATTTCGCAAGAATGGCATTCAGGGCCTCAGCTTGTTGCCTTTCCGCCATATAAGCAGACTGCTATCAGCTTTTACTCTCTCTTACGAAATTAAGCTGCGCTGTTAGAATGATGTGATGTCTTGTCCTCACTAAGGTTATGTTGTTTAGTTTGTAATTCAAGCCTGTCGTTCGTGTGAGATGAATCAATATCTTCCAGGTTTATTCTGCTTAGTGTGTGTGTGTGTTTTGTTATACAGCGGACATGTATTATGGGTAAATGTAAAATTTTCTCGAATTCCTCTCTAGCCAGTCCCAAGCCGAGCCGTGCCAGGTCAACACCCTGAGTTCCAATCAAAATGACAAACAGGCATAACGCCAGCATTGTGGAAAGAATAAACCTGTAAGATTTTATATATATATATATATATATATATATATATATATATATATATATATATATATATCCTGACTGCAGCGCTACCTGGTGGTGGTTTCTTGAGCTGTGTGTTGGATATTGGTAGCCGTATTACTTACGTTTATTTAATCCACAGATGCATAGTCCAGCAACAATTGCAATAATATTGTGTAAAACTGCCACTCGGATAATCTTATTAAATAAAATAAGTACCGGCTTTGGAAAATCTACATTTATAACTTGTGATGTTATCTTTTAACGCAACTGGTATAAGATTTCTATAACAATTAAAAATCTGATGCCATCTTCTCAAACGCCTTACGAACTTCCCATGCTACTGAAAAGCTATGCATTTAGGCTAGCAGAGGTATCTGACCGAACCATTATCGAGGGAACCATACCAAAATTTTCCATGCTTGGTTCACAAAATCAGTAGAAGACGTAAATCAAAATACTTTTTGCAGTCATTTCAAGCATGCAGGGAGAACCGATAAAGGTACTCAAAGTACCCTCCGCCACACACCGTCAGGTGGCTTGCGGAGTATGGATGTAGATGTAGATGCCCCTCGCAAATACAGGGTGTTTCAAAAATGACCGGTATATTTGAAACGGCAATAAAAACTGAACGAGTAGCGATAGAAATACACCGTTTGTTGCAATATACTTGGGACAACAGTACATTTTCAGGCAGACAAACTTTCGAAATTACAGTAGTTACAATTTTCAACAACAGATGGCGCTGCGGTCTGGGAAACTCTATAGCACGATATTTTCCACATATCCACCATGCGTAGCAATAAATGGCGTAGTCTCTGAATGAAATTACCCGAAACCTTTGACAACGCGTCTGGCGGAATGGCTTCACATGCAGATGAGATGTACTGCTTCAGCTGTTCCATTGTTTCTGGATTCTGGCGGTACACCTGGTCTTTCAAGTGTCCCCACAGAAAGAAGTCACAGGGGTTCATGTCTGGCGAATAGGGAGGCCAATCCACGCCGCCTCCTGTATGTTTCGGATAGCCCAAAGCAATCACACGATCATCGACATATTCATTCAGGAAATTAAAGACGTCGGCCGTGCGATGTGGCCGGGCACCATCTTGCATAAACCACGAGGTGTTCGCAGTGTCGTCTAAGGTAGTTTGTACCGCCACAAATTCACGAAGAATGTCCAGATAGCGTGATGCAGTAATCGTTTCGGATCTGAAAAATGGGCCAATGATTCCTTTGGAAGAAATGGCGGCCCAGACCAGTACTTTTTGAGGATGCAGGGACGATAGGACTGCAACATGTGGCTTTTCGGTTCCCCATATGCACCAGTTCTGTTTATTGACGAAGCCGTCCAGGTAAAAATAAGCTTCGTCAGTAAACCAAATGCTGCCCACATGCATATCGCCGTCAACACTCCTGTGCACTATATCGTTAGCGAATGTCTCTCGTGCAGCAATGGTAGCGGCGCTGAGGGGTTAACGCGTTTGAATTTTGTATGGATAGAGGTGTAAACTCTGGCGCATGAGACGATACGTGGACGTTGGCGTCATTTGGACCGCAGCTGCAACACGGCGAACGGAAACCCGAGGCCGCTGTTGTATCACCTGCTGCAGTAGCTGCGCGTTGCCCTCTGTGGTTGCCGTACGCGGTCGCCCTACCTTTCCAGCACGTTCATCCGTCACGTTCCCAGTCCGTTGAAATTTTTCAAACAGATCCTTTATTGTATCGCTTTTCGGTCCTTTGGTTACATTAAACCTCCGTTGAAAACTTTGTCTTGTTGCAACAACACTGTGTTCTAGGCGGTGGAATTCCAACACCAGAAAAATCCTCTGTTCTAAGGAATAAACCATGTTGTCTACAGCACACGTGCACGTTGTGAACAGCACACGCTTACAGCAGAAAGACGACGTACAGAATGGCGCACCCACAGACTGCGTTGTCTTTTATATCTTTCACATCACTTGCAGCGCCATCTGTTGTTGAAAATTGTAACTACTGTAATTTCGAAAGTTTGTCCGCCTGAAAATGTACTGTTGTCCCAAGCATATTGCAACAAACGGTGTATTTCTATCGCTGCTCGTTTAGTTTTTATTGCCGTTTCAAATATACCGCTCATTTTTGAAACACCCTGTAGGAGCGTATCTGAACTTTGTACCAGCACGTTCATAAATGAATGAGAAATGCCCCAACCAAACACACTGTTAGCGGCGGTGATTTTTATTATTCCACTATTAAAAATCGTTACAAATGAATCTCATGGTTTCTGTCGCCAAGCAGAAAACCACAAACAAGTCAGCTTTGATTTCAGTGAATTCATAAGATCTGGATATGACGTGAAACAGCTGTTACCATTCATAGCTTCTGATGTATACAGTTATTAAAGGTATGATGGAGGCAGTGCAGAAATACGACGGTGATTTTCCAAACTAGTAGCAATATACAGTATATCCAATATCAAGCTGTAGAATGGCAGTCCTTGTGCCCCAGCAGCTTTTATCATCCAGGCATTGAAGAACGACAGTTATTGCTTACTGTTGGAATGTGATGAAATAATATTTTCTCCATCTATGTATTCCAATATCGTGCGAGAGCAGTAGAATTGTGGGAGTGCCTCCTGACATTGCTTTACACTTCGTGTGATGTTGCACCCGTATCAGACTTTATGTAGTTCCGGGGACGCAGTACGTCACCTTCCATCATTTACTGTACATTTTAGAAACAAAACCGTTTACAGGAGTGTAATTTAACTGACTCATGAAGGAACTGCTATGAAAACTAAATTTCGAGAAAATCCGCATAACGTGCAACGTTGAATACAATAATATGGAGATATAGTGTAAATCTTTTGCAGTCATATACTCGAGAAAATCTCCGCAACACGCTGTTCCGGAATGATAATATTGATGTATGATCTGAACGGGAACTCTTACAGGAAAAGGAAGAAAATGGTCATTTCAGCTTATCTCACTGTAACGCATATTTTATATCACAGATGACAACATCGGTATCTGCGGGAGAAGTAGGACTACAAATATCATTCGAAGAAACGCAATATATGACATGCAACAAACAAGCACCGAAGTTTTTGAACACGAAATATGGAAAAATGAAAAGGGTTTCCCAGTTTCAATACTTGGGGGAAATCATACAAGAAAACTGTCTGGAAAAAGCTGCAAACGAAGTTCGCTGTCAGAAAATGGCAGCTGCATTGAGATTAACACAAAATATTTATAATAAAAACTTCACTTTCTAAATTCAGTAACCTTAGGCATTAGAACACTGTAATCAACGCTGAATGTCTTTATGGGGCAGAAACTTTAGTTTTAAATAGAAAGAGGGATATTGAAGAAATTCGAAAGAGAGAAAGAAAGAAATATTATTAGGAAAATATTAGGCCCCAAAATTACTGATGGAGAAACTTATAGGCTGAGTAATAATAATAAAATAGAAGAATACACGCACATACATGGTGACATGAGAAAGCGAAGACTTAAATTTTATGGGCACATCAAAAGAATGGCACCCACTAGGTTGACAAAACAAATAGTAGAATTCTACGAAAGCAGAAGTAAGGCCAAAACTGAGCCAGTTAAATGGATCGCTACGATTAAGGAGGATCTTAAAGCAACCGGTATAACTCAGGCAGACGTTACAGCTAGAAAAACATTCAGGCAAAAGATATTTGAGAGGAAAGTTGGTCAAAGGGAAATTAGAAAACAGACTGGAACGCCGTGGTCTGATGAAAGAAAGATTCTTCATTTTGAAAGGAAGAAACAAATTTAGACACAAAGGAAGGCCAACCATCAAAAGCGACTTTGATTTATTGTACCTCGCGTGGTCTTACTCGGCCCACACGTAAATAATAATAATATTTAGGAAATAGAATAAATTTACTGAGAACGTTATCCCTACAAATATATAATGAAAATGAGAGATCTTTTCCAGTCATTATGGGATCTTTAATGTGAGACTGAGTACATCAATGTAAGGGAAGAAAATGGTATGTGATCACGTAAAGTTAGCGTGTTGTGAATCAATGAAGACTATCTACACAGCACAGGCCGCAACCACAGTACGATTTCTTGGTAAACATGATGTACGCTAAGGAATTCGAAGCCGATACTATCTGTATCACCTGCTACATGTGCGGGACTACTGCAAGCGGATTTTCCGCTCTGAGAAAGGTTGTCATCACAAGCACCAGTATTGTGGGCATTCTGTCGTAGCGAGCTTTGTCATAAACGACGTGAAGAGCAGTCATCTGTGGGCTACCTCTGCCGATTTATTAGTGACTGTCTACTACATCCAAGACACTGTAACGGTCAAACATACATGTAGTCCTTGCAGAACGGATTGCATTTTTACAGGTATGCAGATATGACACCGGTAGTACGAACAATAATGAGGATAATTTACCATCGCAAGTCAGCCCAGTTCCGCATTATCGTTGACCAATATCGACAACATGTCGGCAATATAGATAAGGTGGGGAGGTCCAGTGATAGGAGCGTATGTTTGTGGCGTGGTGGAGGGAGACCTAATAATCTCGTGTATGCAGAGGTATATCTACGATATACCGACTCTTGAACATTGCGTCTGCAGCGGCGCGGCTATTTGTGTTTCGACCAACAGAAAACAGTTCCACACAGCTTGTGGTGATTTCTTCTTCTGCAGCCCAGTCCACACGTCATCTCTGTTAGAAAAATACGTAATGTTCGTCGGCCAGAAAAAGCTGTAGCGGAAACTAGCCGCACTACACTGCTCTACAGGTCACATCGAAATGTTTTTCAGTAGCCAGTTAGCTGAGCGATGATTTAAAAGGTAGTTTGCCAGTATAAATTTCAATATATTGTGACATGTCTGATACAAAATACTGCCAAGTCCGCTCTAATCTTAAGTTACAGTTTCATCATTCACACGTAATCACACTTATGGTAGCTGACCAAACTCGTTACCAAAAGAATTAACAAACTGGTTGTCTGTAACAGAATGCTCGCTCAAATATTACACCATTTGACCACTACGAATGTTCAGTTTGCGGTCGCGCCCTGTGTAACATGCCATGCTAATTTTAGTTACCCAAAAGTCATAATTCAAATATTACAATCAAAATTTCACGTGTTCACATTTTTCACAAGTTCGCGTCCACTTTACGACACTTCAGTGTCAAATTTTAACCATTATTACATAAAATTTTCACACCTACTCAGATCTCCTTATATCCACGTCCGAACGTGATCGCAGCTGAGATCCGAACTTCTTTGGTTTCACAAAGCAATTCTCTTACCCCACAAAATACTCGCAATCGTACTGTCCTCTGACTGGCTGCTATACATTGTAACCAATTCAACATTACAAAATTTACAAAATCCATATATATCAAAATAACTTCCTCTTTAAATAACAAAATTATCGCAAAATTTATCTTGTTTCCTGAGTCCCATAAACTGGCTAGTTGCCCTTTACAATTTCCCGTGAGTATGATTCACTCTGTAAGTAAACAGTTCTCATGCTAATGTACTCAGTTAATAAACATAACAAGAATCATTTATTTACTACTTTACATTCACACCATCATTCACTTAATAAACAAATTATCAACAATTAATGATAGTCGTAATAATCACGATAACTACAGTTTTTTTCCAAAATATGTTTTAACTATTTAACAGTTGCATAGATGCAGACACCTTCCGACTATAGTCGAAACTACTTGCAGCTAGCTAATGGATCCGAACGCATCTGTCATGGTAGACGTCACTCTTTTATGAAGCTGTCTGCTTGCTACTGTCTCTTACCCAGGCGGGATGCAAGGTGCTACGCCTCAAGTCCTTATGGTGCTATTCGAACACAAGCAAGAATTTTCGCATTCTGTAATGAGAGGTAATGTCATTTGCAGTACATCATATGGGGACATCTGAAAAGGCTTTTTTGTATATTTGTTAGCACTCGAGCGGTTATGGTACACAACGTTCTTTACCAATACCTCATTATAGACTTTATGTTCATTTTCAGTCACATGCCGTTGCGACATATCAACTTCCATTCTCTGTAAGGAACAACTTCGTACAGTTTGTTCAAAAATGGCACTGAGCACTACGGGACTTAACATCTGAGGTCATCAGTCCCCTAGAACTAACAACTACTTAAACCTAACTAACCTACGGACAGCACACGCATCCATGCCCGAGGCAGGAATCGAACCTGCAACCGTAGCGGTCGCGCGGTTCCGGACTGAAGCGTCTAGAACCGCTCGGTCACAAAGGCCGGCTCCTACAGTTTCTCCCTATGATTCGTGCTACATTACAGGCCACTAAAATTGCTACACCAAGAAGAAATGCAGATGATAAACGGGTATTCATTGGACAAATATATTATACTAGAATTGACTTCTGATTACATTTTCACGCAATTTGTGTACATAGATTTTGAGAAAAAAATGGTTCAAATGGCTCTGAGGACTATGGGACTTAACATCTGTGGTCATCAGAACTTAGAACTACTTAAACCTAACTAACCCACGGACATCACACACATCCATGCCTGAGGCAGGATTCGAACCTGCGACCGTAGCAGTTGCGCGGCTCCGGACTGAGCGCCTAGAACCGCGAGACCACCGCGGCCGGCAGATTTTGAGAAATCAGTACCCAGAACAACCACCTCTGGCCGTAATAACGGCCTTGTTACGCCTGGGCATTGAGTCAAACAGAGCTTGGATGGCGTGTATAGTACAGCTGCCCATGCAGCTTCAACTCGATACCACAGTTCATCAAAAGTAGTGACTGGCGTATTGTGACGAGCCAGTTGCTCGGCCACCATTGACCAGACGTTTTCAATTGGTGAGAGATCTGGAGAATGTGCTGGCCAGCGCAGCAGTCGAACATTTTCTGTATCCAGAAAGGCCCGTACACGACCTGCAATATGCGGTCGTGCATTATCCTGCTAAAATGTACGGTTTCGCAGGGATCGAATGAAGGCTAGAGCCACGGGTCGTAACACATCTGAAATGTAACGTCCACTGTTCAAAGTGCCGTCAATGCGAACAAGAGGTGACCGAGACGTGTAACCAATGGCACCCCATACCATCACGCCGTGTCATACGCCAGTAAGGCGATGACGAACACACGCTCGCAGGCGCTCCTGTCTGTGATGCAGCGTTAAGGGGAACCGGAGCCATGGTCCCCGAGCTGATAGTCCGTGCTGCTGCAAACGTTGTCGAACTGTTCGTGCACATGGTTGTTGTCTTGCAATCGTCCCCATCAGTTGACTGAGGGATCGAGACGTGGTTGCACGATCCGTTACAGTCATGAGGATAAGATGCCTGTCATCTCGACTGCAACTGATACTAGGTCGTTGGGATCCAGCACGGCGTCCGGTATTATCCTCCTGAACCCACCGATTCCATATTCTGCTAACAGTCATTGAATCTCGACCAACGTGAGCAGCAATGTCGCGATACGATAAACGGCAATCGCGATCCGACCTTTAAAAAATTCGGAAACGTGATGGTACGCACTTCTCCTCATTACACGAGGCGTCACAACAACGTTTCACCAGACAACGCCGGTCACCTACTGTTTGTGTATGAGAAATCGGTTGGAAACTTTCCTCATGTCAGTACGTTGTAGGTGTCGCCACCGGCGCCAACTTTGTGTGAATGCTCTGAAAAGCTAATCATTTGCATATCACAGCATCATCTTGCTATCGGTTAAATTTCGCGTCTGTAGCACATCTTCGTGGTGTAGCAATTTTAATGGCCAGTAGTGTACGTTGTGTATTCCTAGTGTTTGTAAATCTCCATTACAAAATGTGTGAGCTACAGAAGCAAATGACGAGGAATATGCCGGTTCCTTGCTGCGGGAAGAAACATTTAGGAAGTCTACTTCGTTGCGTGAAAGAGTGATAGTAATTTACAGTGACTCACAAGTGGAGGCCACGACGTTGGGATCATGGATTTACTTCAAACTTTGAGGTCATTAAAGCAAATTAATGAGCAAGTAGTAAGGAGCATTACACTGGCAGTTCCGAGAAAATCACAAGAGAAGTTTTACGTGTCTGTTATGTAACTGATGTATCTAAGCGTAGGCGTTAGAGTTCATGGTGGTCAAGTGGTGTCCGCCCCTGGTAGCACGACGGATTCTATTCCCGGCTGAGTCGGAGATTTTCTCCGCTCAGGGACTGGGTGTTGTGTTGTCCTTATCATCATTATTTCATCCCCATCCACACGCAAGTTGCCGAAGTGACGTCAACTCGAAAGACTTGCACCAGGCGAACGGTCTACCCGACGGGAGGCCCTAGCCTCACGACATTTCCATTACTGTATGGATTATCTAAACACTGATTCCTTAAAAAGTGTCGCCTTGCGCGTCGAGCGAGCAGATTGTAGTTAACTTCCACCTGTGCCGCAGCGCCGCTTGTGTCGAAGCCACTCAGTCATGTTGGTGTATCGGCCGGAGTCACATCGTAGTTGCGTAGTGGAGTTTGTTGTCGTTTTTCTCTTGGCGGCGGTGTTTTCTGCCCTCGCTATGGTGTCTGTTGAGTCTCCGAAGTTTGTTCCTCGTCGAGCTATTGTTCGTTTCAGCTTTGACAAGAGTACGCGTCTTGTTCAACCTGGCTCTTTAGAAATCCCCGATTGGCTGGCTGATGTTATCCGTGTTACACCTGATCAGGTAGATACTGCTTACTTTGATTCTGATTTGTATGCGTTCTTTGTGAAGTTTTATGATCCCGTTCAAGTAGAACGTCTGCTCCCTCGGGTTGTTTCTGAAGTGTAGTTTACACATCGCGAGAGTTCCGTTAGTCAAGACCTCCTTGAAAATGTGGCACTCGAGTATACTCCGATTAGAATTTATAACCTCTTCCTGAAGTGGACGATTCATTTCTTAAAACAGCGGTGCTTCCGTTTGGATTAATACGGCATATCCGATGGGAACGCTGGTCAGCACAACATCGCTTCCAGTCTTATAATGGTATGCGGACTGTGGACATGCGAGTTAAAAAGAATATTCCTTCCCACTTAACTGTTTGTGGTTACCGGATCCACGTTGCGTATGCACGGCAAGAAGGAACATGTTTTCCCTGTAACGAAAGCGGTCATCTCAGATCCGATTGCCCGCATCTCGTGGTCGTGCGGTAGCGTTCTCGCTTCCCACGCCCGGGTTGCCGGGTTCGATTCCCGGCGGGGTCAGGGATTTTCTCTGCCTCGTGATGGCTGGGTGTTGTGTGCTGTCCTTAGGTTAGTTAGGTTTAAGTAGTTCTAAGTTCTAGGGGACTTATGACCACAGCAGTTGAGTCCCATAGTGCTCAGAACCATTTGAACCATCAGATCCGATTGTCCGTGCCGTACTACTGTTCTGACGTCGTCTTATCAAAAACGTCTTCCTTTAACATTAGCAGACATAGTGTATCGCAGTCTGCTGTCAGTCAGTCTCCAGCTTTAAGCGATGTAGGGGCAGCATTACCCCCTACTCCCCTCGAATTTCCACCGTTACCGGCGCGTCCCAGTGCGGCGTCTGTCCGTGAGGGGACGACGGCTCCTGCAGCGCAAGTCAAAGGCCGGCGGACTGAGGACGGTACAGATTTCGAGGACGCCCCACTCCAGTCTCGTTCTTCTGATACGGCGTTCGCAGAGGGTGCACATTCTGGAGGTAATGAGTTGTCTACTGACATTAATTGTGATTCCAGTATTACCAGAGAAAATGTAGCTGCTTCTGTTGATGTTCAAATGTGTGTTGAATGTGCGTCCCCCACTTCAGGCATAGACGCGGCGGTTCCCGTGAGTTCAGATGTTCCAGCAGAGACGTTGCCTGCTGGCCAGTCTTCACAGTGTTCCACTGACATACCAGCCCTCCTCCACGCTGAGGCGGTCGATCAGCAGGAATCTACGGGTTCTCTTCTTGATGATCAGGTGATGCCATCCGACACCTGCACTGCATTACCTGTCTCTTCTGTACCTGATGTTGCTGTTGGTCGTTCTGAGTTGTGCTCCCCGATTTCCGATGAGTGCAGTGGCGATGGCTCCTCTATCAAATCGGAGCTTGACGTACCCCCAACACTTCCACACCAAGAGTGTATGTTTTCATGGAGTGGTGTGAAACAGCATTTTCAACCTGCACGTACAGTGGTGCGTCGTAAAAAGAAAAACGAAGATTCCTCGGCTTCCGGTGGGGAGGATTAAAATTATACTTTCTTTCCACCGCCTCCGGACGTTGAGGAGAGAAGGACGTGATGAGTGCATTTTCCTTAGTGTTGTCTCATTGTCCTTACGTGTGCTAACGGATGCAGGCGTATACATTTCTAACCCTCAGTGTTAATAGGATATGTTCCCGATTACGGCTTGCTGCGTTACGCCACTTTATTTACGATTCCCAAGCTAATATCGTGTGTTTACAAGAGGTATTATTTGATGTGTTTTGTCTTCCTGGATACTCTATGTTTTTCAATGTCGCGCCTGAAATTTCTACCAGTACGGATTTGCTTTATCGAGGTGGAATGACGCTGACGGACTTCGAAACGCTAGATGATGGTCGCGGTATAGTATGTAGTTTTTATGACCTCATCTTAATTTTTCTTTACACTCCGTCTGGATCCGGCCGTACATCCGATCGCGCGCGTTTTTATAAGGAAGAAGTTGCTTATTTACTCCGGCGGAACATTCACAAGGTTTTGTTAGGGGGCGATTTTAACTGCGTCTTGCGTCGTGTAGATCAGACCTCCAGTTATACATATTGTCCTGAACTTAATGCTATGGTGACGTCCTTGCATCTCCGAGATGCTTGATTTCCGGATATCCTACATTGGTGCGGTTTACGTTTTTTTTTTTTTTACAGTTGCTTCAAGTAGCCGGTTGGACCGCGTTTATTTACCTGCCCCCATATGTAGTCAGCTTCTATCGATTGATGTAATTCCTGCCAGTTTCACTAATCACTGTGCTGTTTCAATGACTTTTAACCACATCCCGTAGCGGGCCCATCTTTCGCGCCCTTTATGGAAGTTAAACACTCTACATCTCACGAACCCCTCTCTGGAAGACATCATCGCAGACGTATGGCGGCCGACAACCCAGTCCCAGGCGCGTTATCCATCACTTCTAGAATGGTGGGTTACCTTTGCTAAACCCCGGATTCGAGATACACTCAAACATTTTAGCTCTGAAAAAGCGGCTGAAATAAGACGAAACAGGGAACTTTATTATGCTGTCCTTCTCGATATTTACGATAATGCTCGTGTTGCCCCCTAGAGAGTTGTCGACGTCCTCCGTGTGAAGGCAAAACTTCTACAACTCAAACGTAGGCAAATGGATCGTGTCCGGTTACGTTCTCAGCCTCGATCAATCGTACAGGATGAGTTTACCTCTCTCTATCATCTTCTTCGGCTTCACAAGCGATCTCAAAGGACGTGTCTTACCACCATTCGTTCTCTAGATGGTCGTGAATGGTCCTCCCAATCTGATATCATGCGTGAACTTTACCCGTACTTTTCCGAACATTATACTGAAGTGGATTCAGACGGTCCACCGTCTGTTGATTTTACCTCCCTCTTTGATAGTATTGTTACGCCAGCTCTCCAGGAAGAGTTTTTCTCTATATTCCGCGATGATATACTTGATATTGATATTGAAGTATTCCACGGAAGCCTTCTCCCGCCCAGCTTTAAGGTTGCTAAAATTGTCCTGACACCCAAAAAGCCGGGACGTTTGCGTGTGGATCAGGTCCGCCCGATAACCCTCTTCAACTATGATTATAAAATAGTGGCGCGAGCGGTAAATAGCCGACTGTCGGTATTGTTGGCTACCATCATCGCGAGCCATCAAAGTTGTCTACCCGGTCGTACTCTCCTGACTCCCGTTGCTGAATGTCGTGATTTAATTTCGATTGCTTCCACTATTCCCGTGCCAGGCGCTTTGCTTCTAATTGGTTTTCACCAAGCGTTTGACCACGTACATCATGGATTCCTTACGCGAGTGTTGACGACTGTTGGTCTTAACGATGCTGCACGACGGCTGTCCATTGACGTAAATGGCCGTCTTACTTCCCCCATCGCGGTTTGTCAGGGCGTCCTTCAAGGGATTCCATTATCTATGTCGCTCTACGTGCTGTTTCTGGAACCCTTATTGCGATCTATAGCTGCTCGTTTGGGTGGCTGGTCGCTGTTGGGAGAAAGGTTTGCCGTTCGTGCATATGATGATGACGTTATTGTTCTTCTCCGTACCCAGGATGATATACCAATGCTGAAGGAAGTTTTGGATGTCTTTTGTCGTCTTACGGGAGCGCGGGTTAATGACCAGAAATGTCGCTTACTTCGTTTTCGAGGATTTGACGCTGTTAAAACTCCATGGGCTTTGAAGGTCACCCAATAACGATCGTTAGGTGTTATAATTGACAGTTTTCCGCTAAAGATGGCTACGATAAACTGAAAGTCTGCAACGGATAAGATTCAGGGAGAAACCATTTAACACGAGCGTCTCTCCCTCTCACTTCTTCATAAGGTCCGGGTCACGGAAACGTATGTGTTAAGTAAGGCTTATTTTATTGCACAAATCTTTCCACTTCCTGCGATGATGTACCGCAAGTTGCAAAGTTTAACCGGCAGGTTTATCTGGTGCAACTCTATATTTCGCGTGCGTTATGGGGTCATGGCGCGCCCCCGTCTGCTGGGAGGTTTGGGCCTCCCTGACATTCGGGTTAAGGCTTCTGCCTTATTTATCCGTCGCTCCGTTTTAACATGTCAACGCGCACCCCAGTCACTTACAGCTCGCCTTCATGAATGTATCCGACCGGCGAGTATAACACCTCCAGTAGATATTGGTAGGATGAGCTATAAACTACGGCACGTTAAGGAATTTTTTCTTCAAATTAGTTATTTAGGAGTAAATATCCTTTCCCAAGAGAATCTCTCCCTAAAAATGCTGTTAAGCCGCTGGCCAATTACTCATAGTATTCAGTCTGTGGAAGCCCTGTCGCCAGAAACTAATTGGAAGATTGTCTGGTCTAACGTCAGCCTCCCAATTTTCCCGATGGAAGTGGCGTCCTCGTGGTACCAATTTGTTCATGATATTGTACCTCTCAACATGTGACTTTTTCGTATTGGCCTCAATGTGACGGATCGCTGAAATCGTTGCCATGAAACTGATACATTATATCATCGGTTGATCTCGTGCGGTCATGGCCATTGGAGAGGGCTTCGCCGACAACTGGCTTTTCTCCTCAGGACCTCGGAGGCGACTATCTCTGGGGAGATTCTCGTGATCCCGATGCAACCTTCTTTCCCCGATTGAAGTACAATACCATCATGTGGCTTGTTGGACATTATGTCCACTACATGATGGTGAGTAGATATGACGCAGATACTTTTGCCTTTTCCCAGTATATGGCCACAGTCCACTGGACGTGGCTCAGGATGCCACGTTATCGTTATCTTTTTTCTAACATGGTGTATCTTAAAACTTTCTGGCAGATTAAAACTGTGTGCCCGACCGAGACTCGAACTCGGTACCTTTGCCTTTCGCTGGCAAGTGCTCTACCGTCTGAGCTACCGAAGCACGACTCACGCCCGGTCCTCACAGCTTTACTTCTGCCAGTATCTCGTCTCCTACCTTCCAAACTTTACAGAAGCTCTCCTGCGAACCTTGCAGAACTAGCACTCCTGAAAGAAAGGATACTGCGGAGACATGGCTTAGCCATGTCTCGGTCGGGCACACAGTTTTAATCTGCCAGGAAGTTTCATATCAGCGCACACTCCTCTGCAGAGTGAAAATCTCATTCTGGAAACATCCACCAGGCTGTGGCTAAGCCATGTCTCCGCAGTATCCTTTCTTTCAGGAGTGCTAGTTCTGCAAGGTTCGCAGGAGAGCTTCTGTAAAGTTTGGAAGGTAGCAGACGAGATACTGGCAGAAGTAAAGCTGTGAGGACCGGGCGTGACTCGTGCTTCGGTAGCTCAGATGCGCCGGCACGGTAGCTCAGCGTGTTAATGGATCAACAACGAACTGAAACGGGTGTCTTTCGACGTCCGCCCAGAGTAGATACAACGAACGAAAACGAACAAAATGAGATTTAAAATAAATAAATAAATAAATAAAAAGATGGTAGAGCACTTGCCCGCGAAAGGCAAAGGTCCCGAGTTCGGGTCTCGGTCGGACACACAGTTTTAATCTGCCAGGAAGTTTCATATCAGCGCACACTCCACTGCAGAGTGAAAATCTCTTGCTGTATCTTGTTTTTCGTCGACAAGGAGTTCGATGAGTTGAAATCCTCCCCTTTTTTGTGGACACTCTCGTGTGGATTTAAATGTGACACGATGTACAAGTGACGGAGGAAAGAAGGTGTGGGCACGTTAAAATTAAGGCCATATTCCTTCATATACGTTTTTCTAATTTAACGCTTTTGTTTTTGCCTTCTTTTGTTTTATTTTAATTGATTGCCTTAAATAAGTGCTTCGAAAAAAAAAGCATACGCAATCTGCAAGTGGGTTGTGGACGAGGTGGCGTTTTGGATCCCGCTTACACATTTTTTTAATCTTCTTCTTTTTTTCGTCAGTGGTCACATTGTTTGTTTTGTATGACATTTGAAAAAAAAAGTGATTAGCGTTCGATCTTCGTAAGATGAACGTGTATAAGGTGACGTTCGACTGCCGCTCAAACTTAATTATTAATATCTTTTTTTATCACTGGTCTTATTATTTGATTTGTGTGACGTTTGAGTGGTGGTATTATGGGGATAAAAAACAAGTGAATTTGCATGAAGTTTCAGTTTATGTTTTCCGCGTCTGTATACAAATACCATCTTACAATGTGGTGTCCAGAGGACATCCGACAAATAATTGTGCATTATTCTTGTGGTCTGGCACATTAAAAAAAGTGGTCAGAACTATTGTAATTTTAAAAAAGCGGCTAACGTTTGATCTACGTAAGGCGTACATGAATGAGGCGACGGTTCAATTCCTGCTCAAACCTACATTTTTGTAGTACAAGTGTAAATTCTATGATACTCAAATATTCTAAGTGCTGTGATCCGCGCTTTCGTGCGGTGCATTGCTTGCTGACTGGCAGGTGAGTGCGGCATTATGGAACAATCATGCAGAATGCGGTAATAAAAATCTAATGAATGCCACCTCCAGGCGGTGATTTCTCTTCCGTGACCAATCAACGCCTTCCCGAGCGCCGGCTTGGCGAATAGCGGCCACCACGAGAGTGCGGTCGGGTGAACCTTTCGCCGGCGGGCGCATGACGACCATGTTGCCTCCACGAGCTGTCGGCGCTCAGGCGAATGAAGGTGTGACACGCTCAATTTCCAGGAGCCTCGTCCATGCCACACCATCTGGCGGCGCAAGCTGACTGTGCGTATATAGGCCGCGCGTTCGGAAAAAGCAACGGGCCATATTTCAGGGGCCAGTGTGTCCCGAAAAATGGTGCGCGAGAAATAGACACGGTCTTTCCGGCTGGAGGAGTAGCTGGTATAGTGCGTGAAACCCGCACTATCGCCATGTACGTACTCCCACGTGTCCACGAGTCGAAGGTTGGTTATGATGACGGAGAGCGTGGGACATGGAACGTAGTGTGGCAGTTGGGCCTTCGGCGCCTGAGTGGAGTTAAAATCCCCACCGAAGATTAGGGCATCATCGCGTCCCATAAAGAGGGCCGCGGCAGCGTCTGTGAAGAAAGCGGACCGTTCAAGGCCTCGACCCAATCCGGAGGGCGCATAGATATTAATGATTCTGACGTCATGCAGAGTGAGTGCAACGCCTTTTCCGACACCCTCAGCAATTAGGCCATCACGTGAGCAGTGTATCCGAAATGGCCGACGAAATCCTCGACATAGACCTCATTGAGCAGAAGAATGTCTACATCCGCCGCATTCAGCGTATCTTGTAACATCGACAGTTTATGGCGCGCACGGATATTATTGATGTTGACAGACGCCAGTCAGTATTGTTGGGTCGCCACGTCCGTCGGGAAGGTGGCGTCCGCTCCGGTGGTGGCTGTCAAGGGGTGGACCAGCCGCAGCATTCATCGCGTTTTCAGTCGCTGCTGTCCCGACACCTCCATGGGACATGCCCTTCCACGCGACCAGGCAGTAGAACAGCGTCATCCTCGACGTCATCAGCATGTCAGGACAGATGTGGTGTCCCGCGACGAGTCGTATGCTGTGCATGTAGGTGGAGTTTGGCACAGCAGGAGGGGCGTCACCCAGGACTGGGGCTGTCTGTCATACATAATGATGGCCCTGTATCCTCCTACAACCAAGTAAGACAGGACATGCTTCACCAATTCAGTTTTCACTTGACGGACGCCGCTGAGTACAGGGTAGGCCTGGAAAGTTCTCCATTTTTCGGCCAGGTGACTGAGTACGATGCCATACGGCTTAAAAGCCGACACGACGATGTCCGACGGGACCTCGAAAGGCAGTTCAGAAGTCCTGATCGTACGCAGGCCAAAACGCGTGTAATCAACCATTACATCACCAAAGTGTCCGTCAGAATGCTTAAACTTGAGGTTTAGCGTGTGGCGGCTCACAGTTTCGGTACACAGTTCTTTGGTACGCATCTTGACATATACAACGCTCCTAGTGATGCAGAAGTGAATGACAGTGACATCCTGCGGATCCAGGTGAAGATACTCCATACAAATTTCACAATTTCGTAAGGTCTTGGTCGTGAATATTCTGCTTGGAGTGAGACTTTGATCGTTGTCTGGCGGTAGAGTGATTTAATACACGAAATCGCGGCGAGAAGTAAACAAAGAGCGCTCGAGCTCCACAACAGGCGGGGCGCAGCGGACGTCCGCGCCTCATGGCTTCGCGAGCCGAACTGTCACTTGACCATCATGAACTCTAATGCATTTACTTGGAACCGCGAGACTAGTGCACCTTACTACCTGCACATTATGTTGTTTTAATGGCCGACTAAAGGTATTCAAAGATTGAAGTAAATCTGTGACCTCAACGTCGTGGCCTCCACTTATCAGTTAATTATTAGTGCTAAGGGGGAAACCAAATATACAGTCTTCTCACGTAACATTGTGCACTAGTCGTCCCTTTCCACACAAATGTGTGTGAAATCTTATGGGACTTAACTGCTAAGGTCATCAGTCCCTAAGCTTACACACTACTTAACCTAAATTATCCTAAGGACAAACACATACACCCATGCCCGAGGGAGGACTCGAACCTCCGCCGGGACCAGCCGCACAGTCCACACAAATGGTCTGCATCCTATTCCACTAATGCAACAGCGTCTTGAATTACGCATTGTCACTACATTAGGCAACTGGCAACAAGTGACATAGTAATCACATTCATGTTGATTCATTACCCTCTTTCAGTCAGCAAATATGGGAAAGAGGACTTATGTTACGATACATAGTTGTACCTGAATCAATGAAGTAGTACTTTCTTGGACATGGTGCCTACTCAAAATTATACCGTTTCTCTCTCACCCTCCAAGCCCTCACATTATAGCTGGAACTTTGGAACATTCCCTATAAAGAAAACGTATTTACTTTGAATGACATTATGAACGTGGGCGCAGCTACAAAACACTCTAAACGCCATTCTTAACTAACTGGAAGATGTTAGCACCAAACTGTATTTTTTCCAAGATAGATAATGTAGCCACTCAGAATTATCAAACTAATTTTCTTGTAATTGTCTTCATATCATATGAACGATATCTATGCCTAACATGTCATCCACTGTATGAGAGTGTTTAGAAAATAAAAAAAAAACTGTGAATCTTATTGTCTTCTTAGTTTTCAAGTAAGTCATCGGACGTATGAACAATGGGGGATATTTAAAACTGTTACAGACTCTAAGCAGAAATAGGAGAAACTGCAGTAACACCAATGAGCACCGATTGCTTGCATAATCGAAATTCCATCATGTAAGAAAACTACTGTGATCTCAAGACGTTGACGGAAAGACACTATTCAATTGGTAGGAAAAAATGGCAAGCTATGAGTACACACTGTTTAGATTAATAGAACGTATTGCATATTATTAAATACAGTAATAAGCTACTTCTCTTCTCTCTCTCTCTCTCTCTCTCTCTCTCTCCCTCCGTCCCTCCCTCCCTGCCTCCCTCTCTCTCCGTCTCCGTCTCCCTCCCCCGCCCCCCCCTTCTCTCTCTCTCCAGATCCAATTCTCACCCTTTCCTTTTCTCCACATGTCCGTTACTATAACAACCCCACCCGTCAGTTTAAAGATTATCTACATAAGACTGTAGTGTGTGTACAAAATGCCATTAAAGAAACCACACTTCTAAAAGTCGAAAAAGAAACCAGTAAATGTGCAGGGAAGATTTTCCTTTTCAACCTCTGCTGTCAAAGGATAGAAAAATATAGTGTTAGATACTGTTAGACATATGTCACTGTATTAATCTCTATTGTAATCCCAATATTAGAACATATAACGTAGTCAAAATGTTTGAAATATCACAAAGTAGTAAGCTGTGAAAATAAAGACCGGTAAAAGTTTTTTGAACGTAGAATACGCTTAAGAATAAAAAATGTGAAATGGTACACGAGAACAATTTCATTCATCATTATTCACGGCACGATTTGGTTAGAGTGAATGTATTTGCGTAGTGTATGCACATGTATATGAGTGTGTACATCTGCCTTGTACATTGTGATTGATGGTGTGTGTGTGTGTGTGTGTGTGTGTGTGTGTGTGTATGTGTGTGTTTGCCTTTGTTGTGGGAAGGGGGAAGGTCTGTGTTGCAGAATAGATACATAGACGAAATTGGATGGTAATTAGGCACAGACAAACGACTCTTAATATGACCATCGTGAAAGTGATTAACAAACAGCAGGCGGTCTAAGGCGCTGCAGTCATGGACTGTGCAGCTGCTCCCGGCGGAGGTTCGAGTCCTCCCTCGGGCTTGGGTGTGTGTGTTTGTCCGTAGGCTAATTTAGGTTAAGCAGTGTGTAAGCTTAGGGACTGATGACCTTAGCAGTTAAGTCCCGTAAGATTTCACACACATTGGAACATTTTTTGAACAAACAGCATCGGTGCGAAAAATAAAACTGACTGTCAAATGATACAGGTATAACCAAGTTTTTTAATGAAGAGGAAGCGCCTAGTGATTATTATTATTGTGTGTGCATAAATCACTTTGATATTTAAGCAAATGACTGTTCACTCTGTCCTGTTGAACGAAACTTTTGAGAATTATTCGTATTTATAAACAACTAGAGAACTGGATACGTCTCTGTAGTTATTGACAACTTGCTAGTCACCCTTCTTATGCAGATGGTGAACTAACGCTAATTCCTATTTCTCTGGGATGTTTTCTATTTTCAGTACGACTGCTTCAGTTCCTTAATAGATTTTGTTTGGGACCATTTTTAAAAAAGTTCAACAGTTATAGTTTTTTAAGCTAGCTTCACTAAAACTTAAGGTTTTTAATGTTTTTCTTGATTTCATCGACCGTCAATGGTACTTATTGTTATATATTCATGAAAGTTTGGAAACTACAACTAACGAATTGATTGTGCCCAGTTTAGAAACTAATCAACATACACTCCTGGAAATTGAAATAAGAACACCGTGAATTCATTGGCCCAGGAAGGGGAAACTTTATTGACACATACCTGGGGTCAGATACATCACATGATCACACTGACAGAACCACAGGCACATAGACACAGGCAACAGAGCATGCACAATTTCGGCACTAGTACAGTGTATATCCACCTTTCGCAGCAATGTAGGCTGCTATTCTCCCATGGAGACGATCGTAGAGATGCTGGATGTAGTCCTGTGGAACGGCTTGCCATGCCATTTCCACCTGACGCCTCAGTTGGACCAGCGTTCGTGCTGGACGTGCAGACCGCGTGAGACGACGCTTCATCCAGTCCCAAACATGCTCAATGGGGGACAGATCCGGAGATCTTGCTGGCCAGGGTAGTTGACTTACACCTTCTAGAGCACGTTGGGTGGCAATGGATACATGCGGACGTGCATTGTCCTGTTGGAACAGCAAGTTCCCTTGCCGGTCTAGGAATGGTAGAACGATGGGTTCGATGACGGTTTGGATGTACCGTGCACTATTCAGTGTCCCCTCGACGATCACTAGTGGTGTACGGCCAGTGTAGGAGATCGCTCCCCACACCATGATGCCGGGTGTTGGCCCTGTGTGCCTCGGTCGTATGCAGTCCTGATTGTGGCGCTCACCTGCACGGCGCCAAACACGCATACGACCATCATTGGCACCAAGGCAGAAGCGACTCTCATCGCTGAAGACGACACGTCTCCATTCGTCCCTCCATTCACGCCTGTCGCGACACCACTGGAGGCGGGCTGCACGATGTTGGGGCGTGAGCGGAAGACGGCCTAACGGTGTGCGGGACCGTAGCCCAGCTTCATGGAGACGGTTGCGAATGGTCCTCGCCGATACCCCAGGAGCAACAGTGTCCCTAATTTGCTGGGAAGTGGCGGTGCGGTCCCCTACGGCACTGCGTAGGATCCTACGGTATTGGCGTGCATCCGTGCGTCGCTGCGGTCCGGTCCCAGATCGACGGGCACGTGCACCTTCCGCCGACCACTGGCGACAACATCGATGTACTGTGGAGACCTCACGCCCCACGTGTTGAGCAATTCGGCGGTACGTCCACCCGGCCTCCCGCATGCCCACTATACGCCCTCGCTCAAATTCCGTCAACTGCACATACGGTTCACGTCCACGCTGTCGCGGCATGCTACCAGTGTTAAAGACTGCGATGGAGCTCCGTATGCCACGGCAAACTGGCTGACACTGACGGCGGCGGTGCACAAATGCTGCGCAGCTAGCGCCATTCGACGGCCAACACCGCGGTTCCTGGTGTGTCCGCTGTGCCGTGCGTGTGATCATTGCTTGTACAGCCCTCTCGCAGTGTCCGGAGCAAGTATGGTGGGTCTGACACACCAGTGTCAATGTGTTCTTTTTTCCATTTCCAGGAGTGTATTTCACAGCTTTCATTCTTGTTAAAACTATTTCTATCAGTTCCACCTCTAAAGCGAATGTTTGGTGCCTGATAGCTTTTTAATTAAATTTTAAATGTTCGATGGTAATCTAAGGAGTTATTTTTTTAAAGTTATGTTGCATGTTTGTACGCTGGGAGTCAATGAAAGTTCTTTTAACTCTCCCTCGAATGCTATCTGTTGTTCTTCTTTGTTGTACAGCTTGTTCAAATAGTTCATTCTGTCAAGTTCATTTCCGTGTTTTCGATCTGTTATTTCTATTCATTCCCCTTCATATATTTCATTTTATCCTTCCTTTTTCATTCCTTAAGTCTGATGAGCCAAACGTTTTCTTTGGTGCATTACTGATTCCATTATATTATTACTTAGTTAGTGTGTTTGGTTATTTTCATAATGTGCTCAAACTTTCGTTTGTTTTTTATATGACAGTGAGACTGTCTGTGCTGTACGTTATACAGTTCTACTTCTTTCATATTTGAACGGGTAATAAGCTTAGTAAAATTCACCATTTCTTATTACTACAATAATCATAGTTTCGCTCAAATTTCTTTAAGGTACTGGCACATGGTCCAGTTGTAACTGATTTAACATTGTGTTTTGAGGCAACCAAGTCTTTGATTTTCTTGGTAGTTTTTTTGAAGAAGATCGAAATCAATTTGAGATGAGATGTTTTAACGAGAAGAATTAATATTATGCCATTTTACTAGTTCGTTGTGCTATATATTTCGCTTATGAGCCTTGTAAAAGTTTTTCTTTGCCCGTTTGTGCACTAAAGTCATCTAATAATATACATTAGATACTGCTGTTTTGGATGACTCATTTTCCATAAGGTCCCTGAAATCGTAAGTTTTATTAATGTTCTTCTTGTTAGTTTCATTTGCTGGAGCGTGTTGACAAGGAAGAGCGATGAAAAAATGGGTATACGAGAGCTCAGAGGTGATTGAACAACTTGTTTAGACCTGCAGAATGAGATGAAATGCAATTCGTTGACAGTTGCTTGGAGAGGTCACGTGCCCACCAACATTTGAACGCCATCGTAACTTAACACTATTGGCTCCATTTTTATGTAGGACACTTGGTGTATCCAAATTTCCACCTATTTTACGATCATGAAATATTGTGATTTCGTATGTCTTCAACATAATTAGATTTCCCAACATTTTTACATTGCATACATCGACTAAATTACCATCTTCCGTTTATTCCAGCTTTCTAACTTAGCAATAGAGTGTTATTTCCGCCAAACTGTATTTTTTAATTGATATCTGGCAGCGCTTCATAGGGGTAAGAGGAGGAGTTAGTGACACTAAAACTTATATCAGACTGGACTGGGACTGTCCCAGTACGTACTTATACTGAAGAAGTTTGCAGCTCCAGATACTGCAAGCCTCATCTTCATGGCGTACAGAGTATGACAACTAATGTAAAATGTACAACATTTCGCTTGTTGTTCTTATATGTCTGTTACTGTAGTAAATTGCCGCACTGCAATATCACGTAACCAGAATTGAAAATTCTGTATAAATATAGCTCTATAACGTCAAGCTCGTAAGACGTAGATAAGGAAAGAGGCGTTCTTTTTTCTTTTTGAGATAAATGACTGGTAGAAACCAATTTAAGCCTTCCTAAATTCATGAAATGGATTATGACTATGTCCACCGTTTCTTTTCGATTTATTCCTGGATGAAGGCAACCGTTTTCCCACTTTTCAGCCGTTGGTGCTGGGCGTCTCAGCAATAAATTTCTCATCACTGCTAACTGTAAATTTTTATATATTGTCATCCCAGTTTGTTTTGGACCCTTCGAGGATTTTTGTAGCTCCGATATTATCGTTGGGTTTTACTTCTTAGTGTGTTCCTCTGTTTTTCGCACTTTCTTTAGCTGGTCTCTTAAAACAAACTATTATTCAGATGTACACTATTGATCTTTTATCTGTCAGTGTCTCATTAAGCGTGAGCTTTATTCGTTCGTTTAAAGTTCAGTTGCCCTTTAATCCTTGTTAGGATATAATCTTAATCGGTGTCTGAATCGTAGCATTGCTTTCGCTCTCAGTTTAGGTTAATAGCTCTCTTTGTAGGCAAGTGAAGATTAGCTGTAACTTTCGGTGTTTGTAATCCAGGGAATCACGTACCAAACGTTTTTTTGCCATGTAAGAAACCTTTTGCACTATGCAAGAACCCATCACTGATGTGTAAATCCAAAATTGTCCTAAACAAAGTGGTATCCTTTTTGTTGCGCATATATCAACCATTTCCATCTTCGTTTGTGTGATGAACAAATAGAATTTAACGCCACCCTGAGCCTCTGCTTCCTCCTGCGCGTTCTTACTCATACACTCAGACTGTTAGCAAAATTCCACTCTTAGCACGAGACTACATTAAGGCAATCTCTGCGGGAGTTTTCATACAGTAATCAGGCATGCCGACTGCTGTCGCTGCGGGGGCGTGTCGCGGTAAGGGAAGAATGAGAGCGTGCTGAAAAATAATATCTCCGAATTTTTATGTGGAATCTCTTAAAACACTTAAAAACCATGACTAACATTTTACATATTTATTCGTCATCTTTACGTATCTGTAGCCCACTGCCGCTATAGGGCTCGGAATTTTAGCGTCTAAAACGGCGGTGAGCAAAGTAACTATAAGTATGTTGGAGCTTGAGAAACAGCGAGCTGTAATCGACTTTCGAATTTGAAGAGTTCGTCCACATATGGGATTCCCTCTCCATGAGAATGAAAATGCCACACCATACGCGAGCGCTCTGACATCTGCAACAACCCGATGCCTTGGGTCCACTGCCATCGATCATTCTCCATATAGTCGTCGACTTGATTCCGTCCGATTTTCATCTGTTTCCAATACTTAAAGAGCATCTTCGCGGATTTCATTCTTATAGTGATGATGCGCTACAAGCAGAGGTGAAGCTGTAGCTCCGTCAGAATCAAACATTCTAATGTAACGGTAACAAGCAACTGGTCTCTTTTTGGGAGAAATGTATTCGTCGCCAGAGTGACTAGGTTGAGAAATAAGTAAGTAGATACGAAGCATAAAGATTTACAGTGTTAGTAATGTTTGCTTTATTTAAAAAGCTTTAAGGGTTTCTTATAAAAAATTTTAAGGCATTACGTTTCAGCAAGTACTCGTACGTAAACGGAGCAGAAACTTACAGGTAAATCATAGTAGCGACGACACAGGTGGCAAATGAGGAAATACCCTGTCATGAACGACTTTGACTAACGACGGATTATTATGGCCTTGCACTTAAGAACAAAGATATCGAGAACGGCGAGGCCAGTCAGCTGCCTGCGTGCTACTGTCGTGAGCATCTATGGAAATTGGTTGAAGGGTTGTGTAACAACCAGTAGGCGCCAGGCGTAGGACGTCCACGCGTCATCACAGGACGTGAAGATTGGACGCTTGCCCGCTGTGTAAAGCTGGACAGGGTGCGATCTGTGACACATCTGACGACACCGTACAACAGTGTTGCAGGCACAAGTATTTTGAAGTCCACCCTTCAGCTCACATTGTAGAAAATGGCGGTCCACAGCAGACGACATCTACGTCGTTTCAGGTTGACCCAACGACATCGTCAATGACAATTCCAGTGGGCAAGGGATCATCTAAATTAGCCCGTGGAACAACAGAAATGTGTAGTCTATGGACGCCGGTCTGCGGTGACAGTATTATGCTTGGAGAACACTCACCCGAGTTTCCATGGAACCTGTGATAGCAATTCAAGGCACCATGCCAGCTGTCGATTAGGTGAATATTATTGCAGACCACAAGCAGCCCTTAATTCTTAATGTCTCCCCCAACGGCGATGGCACCTAGCAGCATTCTATCCGTCTGTGTCACAAGACTAGAATGGTGCTACTGTGGTCTGAAAACATGATGGTGAACTCGCGTTGATGGCTTGGCCACCAAATTCGTCTTACCCAAGCTGGGTGCAACACATCAGGTACGCTATCTGGTACCTGTTCAATGCCCATAACACACAGGCCTGTAACTTAGGGGAATTGCGTCACGTGTCAGGAGACATCTCGTGCCACATTTCTCCGGAACCCTACCAAGGACATGTCGAACCAATGCGAAGCAGAATCACTGTGTACTGCATTCCGACGTCAGACCTACACGCTGTTAAACAGGTGTTAATAATGTTTTGGAAAATCAGAAGACGTTCCGGAGAACGTATTCCCAGATATACAAATTCTTATGGCTTACCAGAGTCAAATTTTCCATTGTATATGACGCCTGAGGATTATATTGTTCACTGGTTCTGTCGGTGGGATAAAGAGAAACTGCGCAAAAGAGTAGGGCTTATCTGCGCTGGATATAAAAACGGCCTTGCGTGCAGGTGCGTGTAAACGTGTGTGTGTGTGTGTGTGTGTTTTGTCATAGCAAAACAAAAGCTGTGATGGGCAAAAGGTCTATACTAACAAGGACGTGGAGACTAATTACGCGTATTTGTCTTCGCGTATTTATGTTTACGTACGTCATAATACGTGCCTCCGTTTATCTGTAATTAGGCACTGTATGCGTTATGTCTTCTCACTACCTATCAATTGCTAACGTGTTTTGTTACTGCACTGTTTCCGCATTCAGTTTGCTATTGTTTCTTTGTTCAGTTACTGTTCATAGTCGTACTAGGATACACGAAACGAGACTTTTCAATAGAATAGCTGTACTGCAGTATGTACATCCACTTCAGTAAGACCCGACACGCACGTTGTATTGTTTTGTCTAACTTAATTAATTTCGCGTCTGAGTTACGCGGATTCATTCTGTTTAGCCAAAAATGAAATAAGGCAAGGAAAAAGCATCATCTGCAACCAACCACTGTACTCACGTACGTGGTGCGTTTCAAAGAAGTGAATTGGCTAGGAAAATCCGCAACAGATGCTGGTTAGGAATTCAGCTTGAGAACCATAATCACTCACGCTCTGCTCAGCTTCTTACATGTTCATAATTATTCTATAGTCACGATTGGTATAGCACAACAAGATTTTTGTAATATTCTGCACATCTATTTGAGCCATTCCATAACTGAAGCTTTCAACACTTGACTATTTCTTGGTGACAGTTGTAGAATTACTTTCAGGCGTGACACAGGGAACTATGTTCGGACGCTTACTGTTGATGTTGTATGTTAGTGAACTAAGAGATATTATTAACCGTAATCTCAGAGCTTTTGCTGATACTGATGTCATCTCTCAAACGAATTTCCTGACGTGTCGAGATCAGTGCTTTACAACATTGTTTCTGAACACCTAAAGTTGGGTCCCAGAACTTCTAACAGAGGACCAGAAAAACCAAAGATTTGGGTGTGCGATGGAGTTCTTCACTCGTTATCACGAAGAAGGTGACGGCTTCTTGAGTCAGATTGTAACTGGAGACGAAACATGGGTTTCGCATATCACGCCCGAATCGAAGCATCAGAGCATGGAATGGAGACACACACACTCGCCTGTAAAGGTGAAGAGCAAACAGACTCTGTCCCAGCGCAACTTCATGGCGGCGGTGTTTTGGGATAGGCATGGTCGACTTCATGCAACGAGGAACCACTAACAATGCAGAAGCATACTGCCAAACCCTGAGAAAGCTACGTAGAGCGATTTAAAAAAAAAGATGCGGCATGCTGACAAAGGGAATTGTCCTTCTCCTTGAGAATCCAAGACCTCACACATCAGGTCAGACCCGCGATTTATTGGACAGTTTTGGCTGAGAAGTTTTAGACCACCCACCCTACAGTCCTGATCTTGCGCCGAGCGATTACCATCTGTTCCTCCACCTCAAACAACACCTAGATGGCAACCGTTACAATGAGGACGACGACGTGAAAACGGCAGTGGAATCTTGGTTATCGGAGCAAGCGGCAAGTTTTTATGAAGAGGGTATTTTAAATTTGGTTGAGAGGTAGGATACGTGTTTGAACAAACTTGACAACTATGTCGAAAAATAGAGTGAAGTATGTACTTTCTGAAAATAAATTTACTTTTTTGAAATAACCTTTCGTTGTGTACTTAAGTTCAGATGGACCTTACTTAAAAAACACGCCTCGTATAATTAAGTGCTATCTGAAAAATGCTGCACCAGCCAGATTTTGATAAGACTTTTCAAAGTGGTACAAGGATTGGCAGCTTGCACTTCATTAAACCTAAACTCGTAGTATCCTACGACCAAAATATCCGCGAGTCACACCTGGAATCGGTAAACTTATATAAATGCATGGGTGTACCAATTTGTAAGGAGAAGACATGAAACGATCTCATAGGCTGAGTCGTAGGTAAAGTAGGTGGCAGACCTCGGTTCGTTAGTGGGACACTAGCAAAACGCAGTCAGTCTTCTTAAAAAAAATTTATCAAGCTCATGGGAGTCGTACCAAGTAGGACGAACTAACGATATTGAAAGTATACAGATAAGAGCACTATAATTGTCTCAGAAATCTTTGATTTATGGCAAAAAATTGTCGAAGTGCAGAAAAACTGAATACGAACTCGCTTGAATGCATGTGCAAATTGTACTGTGAAAGCCTAATTACAAAGTTTTAAGAACCAGGTGAGTATGGGAAATCTAGGAATATATTTCAGTCCCATACGTTTCGCTTCCGAAGTAATCTCGAAGACAAGATTAGATTAATTCCAACGTGCACAAAGGCGTTTGAGCAACCAGTCTTGCCGCAAAGTATAGATGTAGATATAGAGGTAGTAAAACGTGGAATTCTATGACTACAATGTCGATGAGCCATCACAACTATAACCAAACTACTCATACAAATAATTGGGTCAAAAATTTGATGCGATATGAGAAGGAATCATGACGTGGTAGACTGTGACTCATTGGTAGCGAAATGCAGTGAGGCTAAAACAGGAGACTGCTTACAAAACACCTTTGCACACCGTCCTAAGAAATTGCTCAAGTTTTCTAATAGGGGAGACTTCAATTCGTCAGCTATAGAAAGGGAAAGCTAAGCAACCAAAAGTCGAAGAGGCTGCAGCACGTGTGATATTATTATGAATGTCCTGACAAAAAATTACTTTGAACATATGTTTAGAGAACCAAATCGTGAGCGTAGCGCCTTGGAACTTCTAACAACTAACAGATCTGAATTTTTCGAATCTGTTTACACAGCAGACGGCATCAGAAATCATAAGGCTGTGATATTGTCGATGACTACAGGTGTTACAAGTAGCCGGCCGGAGTGGCCGTGCGGTTCTAGGCGCTACAGTCTGGAACCGAGCGACCGCTACGGTCGCAGGTTCGAATCCTGCCTCGGGCATGGATGTGTGTGGTGTCCTTAGGATAGTTAGGTTTAATTAGTTCTAAGTTCTAGGCGACTGATGACCTCAGAAGTTAAGTCGCATAGTGCTCAGAGCCATTTGTTACAAGTAATGTTAAGATCGGTAGGAAAATATTTTTTTCTTAGCAACAGCGTCAGGATACAAACTTAGTTGAGTAGGCAACATTTAGTAACTGACAAGCAAAAGCTGAACTAAGCGAAAATGGTTGTGAGGAGAGCAATGTGACAAGCGTCCAATGAACATCGAAGCAAAATATTGTCAATCTATGAGATTAAAAACCTTAAGAACTTTTGGTCACATGTAAAGTGAGCAAGCGGATCAGAATTATCTACTCAGTCGCTCAGTGGCCGTGCCGGCACCGAAACGGAAGATGACAGAGACGAGGTCGTAATACTTAATTTGGTCATCACGAACATTTTCATCACCGAAGACCCTAATACAGTCCCTTCTTTCAATTATTGATCGAATGCCGAAAACCAGATTTTGAGAGACGTGATCGCTTAATAGAAAAGTTAACTAAATTCTCTTAACACACTGACGGAAAAGAAATCGCTACACCAAGGAGGAGCTGTGCGACATAAACGAAAGTTGGTAGGCGTGTTTCCATATCTGAAAGACTATCTCTATTTAAATTTCGCGCCAATCGCATAAGAGTGGCGCTAGTAGCCTCACTCTCTCTTTCCTTCTGCCTGTGCCCCCGCACTCCACAAGGTCGGCATGGCTAGCGTCTGATTTGGCAAGGTTAATTGAAGGTGTGGCCGGATGCCTCCCCGGTGGATGAGATGATGATGCAGACAACACAACACGATGACGAGGGCAACATAAAACCCAGCGCCTTCTTCTTCTTCTTCGGTTATCAACCCACAGGTTGGTTGGCAGCAGCACGCCATTCCGTTCTTTTGTCAACTTTCTTCTTCATATCTGCATAGGTCTGGCACCCGATGTCATTTATTACTTGTTGAATGTAGGTTAATCTAGGTCGTCCTCGGCGAGTTCTTCCTTCAATGATTCCTTCTAATATTCTCTTAATGAAATTGTTATGTCGTAAAATGTGACCTATGAAGGTTATTCTTCTTTTCTGTATATTTCGCCAAAGAGATCTGTTTTCTTTCACTCTTCTGAGGACATCTTCGTTTGTAGCCTTGTCTCGCCAGCTGATTTTTTCCATTCTCCGGTAGCACCACATTTCGAATGCCTCTAATCTTCTCTTTTCTTCTTTTCCACAAGTCCAAGTTTCACATCCGTAAAGGGCTGTACTCCACACATAGGTTTTCATGACTCTCTTTCTTACGTCTAAACTAACATTTCTACTCGTCAGTAAGTTTCTTTTTCCATTGAATGCTATTTTGGCAAGTTGTATTCTGTTTTTAATGTCACTTTTGCTCCTTCCATCTGCTGTTATTTTGCTACCTAAGTAGTTAAATTCTGTAACCTGCCCTAGTTTCTCTCCCTTTATTGTTATTCGTATGGGTTCATTGTAGTTCAGGGCGCCACTCACCATCACTTTAGTCTTTTTCTTATTTATTTTCATTCCATACTGTTCTTTTAAGGTGTTTTCCATTTCATTGAGTGCGGCTTCTAAATCTTCTTTCCTTTCTGTAATTATGGCGATATCATCTGCATATCGCAACATATCTATTTTCATTCCGTTAAGTTTTATTCCTACTTCAATATTCTCTCTTATTTTGTCTATTGCTTCTTGGATATATGCGTTGAAAATTACTGGAGATAGTGGGCATCCCTGTCTCACTCCTTTCCTTATTCTTGCTGTTTCTTCTTTGTTTTCCTTCTTAACTAAGGCTGTTTCATTTTGGTATATTTTAAAGATTATCCTTCTATCATTATATTTCAGACCAGCCTTCTTCAGAATTCTAAACATTTCTGGCCATACAACATTGTCAAATGCCTTTTCGAGGTCTACGAAGGCTATAAATACTTGTTTGTTTTTGGAAATTTGTTTCTCAATTATTAGTCTGAGCCTGAGCGCAGAAAAATCCCCGGCCCAGCCGGGAGTTGAACCGGGCCCCCTTGGCGCGGCATCCCGTCGCGCTGACCACTTTATTTTTTCCTTTTTAATCTCATTTTGTTCGTTTTCGTTCGTTGTATCTGCTAGGGGCGGACTTCGCAAGACACCCATTTTAGTTCGTCGTTGATCCATTCACTCAGTTTTTTTATTACAGAGGGCAGCTAACCCCCTGATCGAACACGCTGAGCTACCGTGCCGGCGTCCACGCAGCTCTCGGGGAGGACGCTAGTAGCCTCACTATGACGGTGCAAATCAGGTTTGCCTTAAATACACGCTGTAACGGTCGTAAGCGTCAGTTCCCTTTCTGACTGGGCGTAGAGAGTTGATGTTAGTAATGTCTTCAAGGCGACAAAGACGCCATTGTCAACAGGTTAGTGGGTTTGTACGGGGTCGTGTGATAGAGCTACAACAAGCTGGATGTTCCTTCTATCCGATTCAAACTCTTTTAATTGTTGCCATTTCGGCAACCTCATGTAAGACGTATTAAAATAACTGACAAGACTGACAAGTTAGGTGCTTTCGATGAGTTCGTGGGAAATATAATACTGAATATGTGTTGTTGATGTTGATGAAAGAAAATGTTGCCGGCCGCGGTGGCCGTGCGGTTCTGGCGCTGCAGTCCGGAACCGCGGGGCTGCTACGGTCGCAGGTTCGAATCCTGCCTCGGGCATGGGTGTGTGTGATGTCCTTAGGTTAGTTAGGTTTAAGTAGTTCTAAGTTCTAGGGGACTTATGACCTAAGCTGTTGAGTCCCATAGTGCTCAGAGCCATCTGAAAGAAAATGTTAGCAGTTGTTCTAATCGTTGACCATCAATAGGGGCGGCAGCATCGATTATGTATCGTGTGACAGGTTTCTGCAGCTGCTTATCACTGGAAATTGATATCACATTATTTATTTCGTTACAAGTGTATTACCTGCCAAAGTTACAATGAAGCAATGTTACATTGAAGCATTTTAATTCTTTCATCCACCAGACGAAGGAGAATGGATTACACCAATTCCAATGATTGAACACGTAGCATGAAAACAGTATCTTGACGACATGAATTTGTGTTTATAATGACACCTACACAATTTAGAGACACACTGTAAATAATGTGAGAGAAAATAAAAGTGGCTTCCATCTATTACAATAAGTATGCAACGTACGACCCACATTTAGCCGTAAACAGTTAATTTAGGACTTACGAGTCGTTCAGTGTTGACAGGAAGATTGTCTTCAACAACACGGCCAGCTGGAGTGGCCGAGCGGTTCTAGGCGCTACATTCTGGAACCGCGCAACCGCTACGGTCGCAGGTTCGAATCCTGCCTCGGGCATGGGTGTTTGTGATGTCCTTAGGTTAGTTAGGTTTAAGTAGTTCTAAGTTCTAGGGGACTGATGACCTCAGAAGTTAAGTCCCATAGTGCTCAGAGCCATTTGAACCATTTCATCAACACGACTTCATTTATTCACACAATAGAATCCCTAATATTGCAGAATCCTGTTATCCTTAGTAGTATCTATTAAGAACCATGACATCTAAACGTAGAATAACGCTACATCGTCGTTCTTCTCTCCAGATCAGACCACTATCCCTTTCAGCGACGTTCTGTCCTAACTGATCTCTTCGCTTCTCTGAACACGGCATTCGACGTCTCCCATTGGAGATGAAAATTGGCAATTGACCCTGAATAAAGAAAAGTGCGACGTTATTCACATGAGTACTAAAAGAAATCAGCTAAATTTCGATTACGCGATAAATCACACAAATCTGAGGGCTGTAAATTCAACTAAATACTGAGGGATTACAATTACAAATAACCTAAACTGGAACGATCACATAAATACACTCCTGGAAATTGAAATAAGAACACCGTGAATTCATTGGCCCAGGAAGGGGAAACTTTATTGACACATTCCTGGGGTCAGATACATCACATGATCACACTGACAGAACCACAGGTACATAGACACAGGCAACAGAGCATGCACAATGTCGGCACTAGTACCGTGTATATCCACCTTTCGCAGCAATGCAGGCTGCTATTCTCCCATGGAGACGATCGTAGAGATGCTGGATGCAGTCCTGTGGAACGGCTTGCCATGCCATTTCCACCTGGCGCCTCAGTTGGACCAGCGTTCGTACTGGACGTGCAGACCGCGTGAGACGACGCTTCATCCAGTCCCAAACATGCTCAATGGGGGACAGATCCGGAGATCTTGCTGGCCAGGGTAGTTGACTTACACCTTCTAGAGCACGTTGGGTGGCACGGGATACATGCGGACGTGCATTGTCCTGTTGGAACAGCAAGTTCCCTTGCCGGTCTAGGAATGGTAGAACGATGGGTTCGTTGACGGTTTGGATGTACCGTGCACTGTTCAGTGTCCCCTCGACGATCACTAGTGGTGTACGGCCAGTGTAGGAGATCGCTCCCCACACCATGATGCCGGGTGTTGGCCCTGTGTGCCTCGGTCGTATGCAGTCCTGATTGTGGCGCTCACCTGCACGGCGCCAAACATGCATACGACCATCATTGGCACCAAGGCAGAAGCGACTCTCATCGCTGAAGACGACACGTCTCCATTCGTCCCTCCATTCACGACTGTCGCGACACCACTGGAGGCGGGCTGCACGATGTTGGGGCGTGAGCGGAAGACGGCCTAACGGTGTGCGGGACCGTAGCCCAGCTTCATGGAGACGGTTGCGAATGGTCCTCGCCGATACCCCAGGAGCAACAGTGTCCCTAATTTGCTGGGAAGTGGCGGTGCGGTCCCCTACGGCACTGCGTAGGATCCTACGGTCTTGGCGTGCATCCGTGCGTCGCTGCGGTCCGGTCCCAGATCGACGGGCACGTGCACCTTCCGCCGACCACTGGCGACAACATCGATATACTGTGGAGACCTCACGCCCCACGTGTTGAGCAATTCGGCGGTACGTCCACCCGGCCTCCCGCATGCCCACTATACGCCCTCGCTCAGAGTCCGTCAACTGCACATACGGTTCACGTCCACGCTGTCGCGGCATGCTACCAGTGTTAAAGACTGCGATGGAGCTCCGTATGCCACGGCAAACTGGCTGACACTGACGGCGGCGGTGCACAAATGCTGCGCAGCTAGCGCCATTCGACGGCCAACACCGCGGTTCCTGGTGTGTCCGCTGTGCCGTGCATGTGATCATTGCTTGTACAGCCCTCTCGCAGTGTCCGGAGCAAGTATGGTGGGTCTGACACACCGGTGTCAATGTGTTCTTTTTTCCATTTCCAGGAGTGTAATATTGTGGGTAGAGCAAACCAAAGACTGCGATTCATTGGCGGAACACTTAGAAGCTGCAACAGGTCTATCAAAGAGACTACTTACACTACACTTGTCCGCACTGTTCTGGAGTACTGCTGCGCGTTGTGGTATCCGCATCAGGTGGGACTGACGGATGACATCGAAAAATTACAAAGAAGGTAGCTCGTTTTGCATTATCGCAAAATAGGGGAGATAGTGTCACAGACATGATACGTGAATTGGAGTGGCAATCATTAAAACAAAGGCGTTTTTCATTGCGGCGGGATCTTCTCATGAATTTTCAATCACCATTTTTCTCCTCCGATTGCGAAAACATTCTGTTGGCACCCACCTACATAGAGAGAAATGATCATCACGATAAATTAAGAGAAATCAGGGCTCGCACGGAAAAATTTAAGTGCTCGTTTCTCCCGCGTGCCGTTCGAGAGTGGAACGGTACAGAGACAGCATGATGGTGGTGGTGGATTGAACCCTCTGCCAGGCGCTTTATTGTGAATAGCAGAGTATTCACGTAGAGGTAGATGTAGATGTAGACGTAATCTTCGTTACGAGTAGATGCCGATGACTCGTATGTGATGCAGGATAAGCATATTCCCTCCCGTCCGTTAGGACACTTCATTATCATGTATGTGGCGATATTTGTTTTAGGTGGATACTCCCTGTTGGCCGAACTGCCACATTTATACATCTGAATATGCCAGACTATTCTGTGAAGTAGTCCATGAAAGACAGGGTTCACTGCCTTTAAACGTTTGCAGGCCACCGCGTCGACCCGCCCCCTCCCCCTACGCCACCCCTCCCCCTCCCCCTCGCGCGCGCGCACGCACGCACGCACGCACACACACACACACACACACACACACACACCACACAAAAGCGCGCCCCGCGCCCACACACACCGTCACCGAGGGTATATCGATCCACGTGTAAGGTACAGAGCGGGTACGTTCTCATAAGCAGGGTTTCAGGCTAACGTCAAAGGGGCACGGTGTCTCTAGAGCACTTACCCTGCGACCTTACAGTACAATTTAGTCAGGTGATCAATTCAGACGCGTATCATGTCACAGCGCCTCTGCGATGTCTATGCCGCGCTCAAGCGTTACTGCAAGCCACACCACGACACAGCTAGGGCGCTTCATAGCCGCTCGCTTTCTTAGACCTTCGTTGCTATTGTACTATGTCATTTCAGATTTGCGTTTAGCAGTTGCGGCATGGATTAAAACACTGACGTTTAAAAATGTATTAATAAAGAGAAAAAGAATTCTTAAAGGTTTGAGGCTTTCCTGCTGAAAAGTTTTGTTGGTGGTGTATTCTTTAATTACAGTTTCAATATCTTGTTCTTCTTTCGTTTCGCTCTCTTTGGGGTACGCTGCGTTGTTCCTTTCTCAGGGCCCAGTATTTCTTCATTCTTTCTGATCTTCTTTTCCTCTCTTCTTCCGAGATGAACGGTTTGGACTTTCGTGTAGATTTGTCTTAGAACCTCATGTTTTCATCATTTGTAATTACTTTAGCTGTTCGATCGATAATTGAATTTTCTGAAATCTTTAATTCTACTAGGTCTTTTTCAGTTTCTTTAAACCAGTGGGGTTTCGTTTTGCGGCTACGGAAAAAGTCAAAGATTTGGTTGCTTAATATGTTGGAATTCATTCTGAGAAGATGACCATAAAAATTTATCCTCATTTTTCGCATAGTATCTGAAAGTTTTTCAATTTTCTTGTAGCGAGTTTCATTGTGAAATTTTAGTCCTATGATTTTTCTTAAAATTTTTCTTTCCTTCAGCTCAAGTACATTTGACCTTTGAAATTCATGTTTAGTGTTTCTGCTGCATACAGTGTTTCTAGCTTAATCACTGTTTTGTAGTGTGTAATTTTGGACCCCCATGAAAGGGATTTTTTGTTCTATGTATTTTTTGTTAGTTGGAAGGCTAATTCAAGTTTATTTTTTCTGGATCCCATTGCTTTGCTTTTCCCAGCATTCCAACTAATCTATCCTCCGAGATATTTCAATTCTTTTACTATTTCAGTCTTTTGTTCTTGAACTTTGAGGTATTTACATGAGTGCTTGATGTTCGTCAGTATCTTAGTTTTTCCAAAGGAGGTGTGAAGACCTGTTTTAGCTGCTTCTTTCTTTAGTTCAAGGATTTGCTCCCCTGCTTCTTCCATTGTTTCAGCAAACAGGGCCATATAAACTGCAAAATCAATGCAATTTACTTTAAAGTTCTTCTTTTTGCAACCCATTCTTATAACACTCTTAATATTTGTGTTCCATTCTCTGACTACTTTCTCAAGCGCACAATTGAACAGCAACGGTGAGAGCCCAACTCCCTGTCGCACTCCCGTTTTCATTTCAAAGGGTTCCGATAATTCGCCCATAAATTTAACTTTCGAAAATGTATTTGTAAGGATCGCTTTTATAATATTAGTTGTCTACTTATCCAAACCCATTTCTTTCAGGACTGATAATAGAGATTCTCTATCAATCGAATCATATGCTTTTTTGAAATCAATGAAGGAGATTACGTATGTCTTTGCCCTTGATGTGATGTTTTCGAGGTTTAGTATTAGTTCCGAACATGATCTACCCTTTCTAAAACCTCCCTGGTATTCCCCGATCTGCGGGTCCAATTGCGACTTTGCCCTGTTCAAAAGGACTTTAGAAAGAATCTAGTACATTATATACAGCAGTGATATTCCTCTGTAATAGTTGGGAGTCTGTCTTCAAACCTTTCTTGTGGATAGGGTAGATGAGAGCTGTTCTCCGTTCTGCGGGGATCTCTTCTTCTTTCCAGATTTTATAGAAAACACACTGAGGTGATGTAATTGCATTTTTGTCAGCTTTTTTTCCATTGTTCGGCCACTACTTAATTCTACGGATGCTTTGTTGTTTTTAAGTTCTGAAATGATCTTCTGTAGTTCTTCAATTGTCGGCGGTTCTGAATCCGGCTTCTTATGGTTATTTGGTATGGATTCAAATTTTTCAAGGCTGAGTTAACAATTAAAGAGTTTCTCAAAGTAACCTGCTAATATTTTGCAATTTTCCGCGTTATTGTGAGCGATGGTACCATTTACATCTCGAAATTGGAGGGTAGGAGCTTTGTATCTTGTTCATTATTTAAAAGGTAGAAGTATTTTTTGAATAAAGCTTTTACTGTGTCATTATAAATATATTAGGATTTCTTAAAGATCTCAGATTAACAGCCAGCATTCCCACTGGAGGTGGAGTGAGTCCCATTAGTATGATGCGCCTTTAACTGAGTGATCTATGGCATAAGACAGTTATAGATCCGTACGCACATACAAAGGTCACTGACAGATTTAACATAATCATCTCTAAATTTTCTAACCACTGTAGTGACAGTACATCTGCGAAACCAGTTGGTTACCAACTGGGGAAGCGACGGAGAGGCTTCGTCCCCGCCGTAGTGGTACACAACCCCACAACAGGCTACAGCAGTCCACTTACCCTTCCGCCGCCCCACGCCGAACCCATGGTTATTGTGCCGTTCGGCCCCAAAAAAATGGTTCAAATGGCTCTGAGCACTATGGGACTTAACATCTATGGTCATCAGTCCCCTAGAACTTAGAACTACTTAAACCTAACTAACCTAAGGACAGCACACAACACCCAGCCATCACGAGGCAGAGAAAATCCCTGACCCCGCCGAGAATCGAACCCGGGAACCCGGGCGTGGGAAGCGAGAACGCTACCGCACGACCACGAGATGCGGGCCGTTCGGCCCCCAGTAGAGCCCCCGGGAACATCTCACCCCAGACGAGTGTAACCCCCAATGTTTTCGTGGTAGAGTAATTATGGTGTACGCGTACGCGGAGAAAGTATTTGCGCAGCAATCGCCGATATAGTGTAACTGAGGCGGAATAAGGTACCGGCACTGACCGGCGGAATAAGGAAGCCTTATAAACACTGCAGCTACGAGGCAACTGTTCCTATGGCAGCCACCACAACTGCGTCAGTGAACAAACGTACGGGCGTCCTTTTTGAACTCCAAGTTAACTGCCCTAAGGTTGGAGCGTAATAGTCTTCATAACTTATCGCCCGAATAGTCGTTACAGTTGCCGTCATATTTTCTGTCTACTACAGAGGATCGTGCGCATGGAGATAGTAATTGAAGAGTAACTTCGCGGTAAATATCCCGCTATTATACAGGCAAAATAACAGCGACCTTGCAGTGATCTTTGAGGAAACCTGATGCTATGTCTCTCCGCTGTGACTTTTGCGTTACCTTCATTTCGCATCATTACGTTACGGTTCAAATTACTTTTAATCGTCACAGAGAATCGTAAATCTTTCATTTTAATAATTAGTAAATCGAAAGCGTCAGTGTCGAAGGCTATACTTGAATCGATAAGGAATCAATATACTAGTCTGTTGACGACCCAATGCCGACAGTCTCCCTGATACCGGCACACGTGGTTCAAATGGTTCAAATGGCTCTGAGCACTATGGGACTTAACTTCTGAGGTCATCAGTCCCCTAGAACTTAGAAATACTTATCCTAACTAACCTAAGGACATCACACACATCCATGCCCGAGGCAGGATTCGAACCTGCGACCGTAGCGGTCGCGCGGCCCCAGACTGTAGCGCCTAGAACCGCTCGGCCACTCCGGCCGTCCCGGCACACGTGGCAGTGTGATGTTTCCGAAAGCCTCACTGATGAGCGTCAGGTATTTAATTTGTTCGTAAGTACGTATGTTCAGCAATGCTGAAAGAAGGGGTATTGGCCAATAAACTTAAGCGTAATTTAGTGTACCTTTCGTCGGCAAGAGTTTTATAAGGGTAAACATAACAGTAGACGGGAGTGTACACTTCGTAAGGTAATTATTAATTAGTTTTGATAATCGTACGTTCTTTCATAATGATTGAATACAGCTGTTGATGGTATGGAGAAGTAGTCGTTAGCTTTACAATAGAAATTCATTTTAACCTAATGGGTAAAAATGTTTGTTTTTGAAAGGTAGGTACAGTTTTTCCCGAAAACTGATGGTATATGATTGTTAAAGATCTTAGAACGAACGAGCTTGACCCCGAAATTCCACACTGTCTGATTTACGTGACGGTATGAATGTTTGTTATAAGTCTGATTTTCTTCTTGTCTCTTTATGTGTAACATTCCTCATATTCCTTTGGCTCCATATGTCGTCATTTAGCTACTGGCAGGTGTGCTATTGAATCCTTTGCTGCGAAACCGGTCATGGTTATCAAATATACCAAGAGGTCTCTCTGTGACTTCCTATTTTTTTCCGTCTTTATCAAAATATTTTGCTAAAATCATGAAGAAAATTGAAGTTTAATGTCTAGTCCACAACGAGGTCATTAAGGAAGGAGCACAATCTCGGGCTGAGGAAAGAATACGGGAGGAAAACAACCAGTTCCTTTTTAATGGAACCATCCCAGCATATGCTGGCTGGGGTTGCCGAGCGGTTCTCGGCGCTACCGTCTGGAACCGCGTGACCGCTAAGGTCGCAGGTTCGAATCCTGCCTCGGGCATGGATGTGTGTGATGTCCTTAGGTTAGTTAGGTTTATGTCGTTCTAAGTTCTAGGGGACTGATGACCACAGAAGTTAAGCCCCATAGTGCTCAGAGCCATTTGAACCATCCCAGCATATGCCTCAAGACATTTGGGGAAACCGCGAAAAACCTGAATCTAAAAGGGCTAGAGCGGATTTAAACTACGAGCATTATTTTTTTATTGAATTCTGATCGGCCACTAATTGGAAACCTCATGAAACCATGCAGAGATGTGTTGGGCAGTGTCTCTAACATGCCAGTCGGTCGATCGTGTCACTTCGCTTTTTTCAGGTCTGAGCGCTCACTGAGCACGAAAAGATGCCTAGAAAATAGTGTCTCCCGCATAGTATGAGAGCCTTCTGAGAGATTTGGCCCGATTTCATGCAGTCCACATAACGTAACTTCATGTATTTCCTTTTTCAAGACAACTCTCGGCCGCACAGTACAGTGGCAATGAAGACGCTTCTATAGCGTTTTCGATGGGAAGTGTTTGATCACCCACCGTACAGTCCGGACTTGGCTCCCTCCAAGTTTCATCTCTTCTCACGTGAAGTGCTGTCTGTGAACACAACATTTTGGCACACGCAGTGAGCTGCAGACCAACACACAGAACTTGCGAAAAGCACAGTCGGCTGCCTTATATGACGAGGGTATTCAAAAGTTAGTACAACGCTACGACAGACGTATGAGTCGGAGTGGTGACTAAGTGGAAGGTGTAGTTAACTGTTGCAAATAAAACGTTTTGATTTTTACTGTGGTTTCCATTTCACGACCGACTAAACCTTAATGGCCCTCGTACCATCATGTTGAATGTGAGTCCAGTGTATGAGCACGCTGCCACCTCGTTCGGCAACACGTCCCATGTCGGGCCGACTAGGTTGACCAGTTCCATTTCCGTGATATCCTTTCGTCATGTAGTATCCTGCCCACTCGTCTAATGTAGGGTGCCTAGGGAGCTGCTTTTTCAGATCGCTATGCAACAGTTCAAGCACATTGTGATATCGATAGCTGCGATGCCACGGCGTAGGAACAGGTTCTTCGGTTGGCACTACGAGAGCGAACGTTCCACACCGACGACAGCGCCTTCTAGCCAGCGCTGAGCAGCTCTACGAGCACCGCTCCAGATTCAGCCCATTTCATCACGAGCAGACGACCAACCAACATTGTTTCATTTTCATAGTGGTCGAGCAACTACAAATTTTGCCTGTGTAACTTATAATAGCTTTAATACATCCTGCTTCGCACCTAGGTGCTCATCACAGCCAAAATTATGTAACCACATTTTATTACTTGTCTTACTTAGAGCAAATATCTTTTACTGTACTTGCAGTACCGACGTATTTCTACCTCAGCTCGTTCTCGCTTCCGGCGCACGGGGTCCCGGGTTCGATTCCCGGCGGGGTCAGGGATTTTCTCTGCCTCGTGATGCCTGGGTGTTGTGTGTTCTTCATCATCATTTCATCATCATTGACTCGCAAGTCGCCGAAGTGGCGTCAACTAAAAAGGGCTTGCAATACGGCGGCCGAATTTCCCCGCATGGGGCCTCCCGGTCAACAATGCCATAAGATCATTTCATTTCTACCTCAGCTGCTCCTCCTAGCTTCCTACATTCGGTCTACCCTCCAAATTATAGGAGCAGACCCACGCGCCGCCTTCCAGGCGGGATACAAAGCGCATCATATTAATGGAGTTTATTACAGTAAGTTAATTTGACAGTACTTAACTTCGAGTATTCACAAAAGTGTGTCGCAAGCAAATGGCGACATGCAAATAATTAATTCCTTCGGTATATACTCGCACAATTTCGATGCAAGCCAAACAAAACAGTTCATAAGTCACTGCTGTTCCGTTATTATGACGGCTCGTCTTCCACCCCGGTCGCGGCTAAGCGGCGCTTAGTTTCTCTTCGTATAGATGCCGCTCCAGTCGTGGTGTCGTCCTAGTCAGCGTACCATTGGCTGACGTCGTCTCACAGTCCTCTCTGCTGTAACGTTCCAGGCCGACGTGACGGCGTTTTATGTTACGCCGCAACACGTCAGTCGGTCGTGTTCTGCCGAGTAGATCGTGTGCAATATTCGCCTGCCGATGCCTTTTCCCGTCTTGGATTTAGTCGACTGCATTCGGCTGACCAATTCGTCGGATAAATATGGCTCCATCGGTTCTCCCGCCCCACAAACCTGTTCGTGCAAGTGCCGGTAATTTGAATTCAAAACAGTTGTGTGACATGTGCGACTTAATAATTTGCCGAATTTTAATGGTTTTTGTATTGTTCATACACTGCTCTCGTTGAGCTATAGCTCGTAAACTACGCGTTTCGCATTCTGCATCTACTGACTGTTATTTGTTTTCCTTTGGCAGTGGATATATCTCCCAGCATTTCCAAGCTTTTCACACAATGCACAGGAAGGTTTTACTTGTGCAACCGCATACGTATAGCAGAAAAGACGACCATAATCAAACGACAACACTCATTTTTGCTCCTCTGCTGAACGTATTTTTTCCCTAATTCTCTGGCTGAGCGGTTCTAGGCGCTTCAGTCTGGAACTGTGTGACCGCTACGGTCGCAGATTCTAATCCTAGCTCGGACATGGATGTGTGTGATGTCCTTAGGTTAGTTAGGTTTAAGTAGTTATGAGTTCTAGGGTACTGATGACCTTGGATGTTAAGTCCCATAGTGCTCAGAGTCATTTTCCCTAATTCTGGTAAGATTTTCAGGTAAAATACAACAACAAATATGAAAGTTAAAAAAAATCTATAATACTGCTTCCTAAAAAGTAACTAAATATCTTAAATATTCCATTGTTCCATTTTCCGCCAAACTTTTTCCATCTGTCTGATGTTTGATACAGTACTACATTAAATCATACTAGCTGAAATGCCGCTAGTACTATACAGGGTGAGGCGGCTAGAGCAACCAACATTAATGCAACCTGTTATGAACCGCTGAGGCATAACATTATCATCACTGACTTTCGCGAGATTGAATACCGCCTTGTGTCACTGCTGGCACGTCACGCTATAAGGAACATACACTCCTGGAAATGGAAAAAAGAACACATTGACACCGGTGTGTCAGACCCACCATACTTGCTCCGGACACTGCGAGAGGGCTGTACAAGCAATGATCACACGCACGGCACAGCGGACACACCAGGAACCGCGGTGTTGGCCGTCGAATGGCGCTAGCTGCGCAGCATTTGTGCACCGCCGCCGTCAGTGTCAGCCAGTTTGCCGTGGCATACGGAGCTCCATCGCAGTCTTTAACACTGGTAGCATGCCGCGACAGCGTGGACGTGAACCGTATGTGCAGTTGACGGACTTTGAGCGAGGGCGTATAGTGGGCATGCGGGAGGCCGGGTGGACGTACCGCCGAATTGCTCAACAGGTGGGGCGTGAGGTCTCCACAGTACAACGATGTTGTCGCCAGTGGTCGGCGGAAGGTGCACGTGCCCGTCGACCTGGGACCGGACCGCAGCGACGCACGGATGCACGCCAAGACCGTAGGATCCTACGCAGTGCCGTAGGGGACCGCACCGCTACTTCCCAGCAAATTAGGGACACTGTTGCTCCTGGGGTATCGGCGAGGACCATTCGCAACCGTCTCCATGAAGCTGGGCTACGGTCCCGCACACCGTTAGGCCGTCTTCCGCTCACGCCCCAACATCGTGCAGCCCGCCTCCAGTGGTGTCGCGACAGGCGTGAATGGAGGGACGAATGGAGACGTGTCGTCTTCAGCGATGAGAGTCGCTTCTGCCTTGGTGCCAATGATGGTCGAATGCGTCTATTGGCGCCGTGCAGGTGAGCGCCACAATCAGGACTGCATACGACCGAGGCACACAGGGCCAACACCCGGCATCATGGTGTGGGGAGCGATCTCCTACACTGGCCGTACACCACTGGTGATCGTCGAGGGGACACTGAATAGTGCACGGTACATCCAAACCGTCATCGAACCCATCGTTCTACCATTCCTAGACCGGCAAGGGAACTTGCTGTTCCAACAGGACAATGCACGTCCGCATGTATCCCGTGCCACCCAACGTGCTCTAGAAGGTGTAAGTCAACTACCCTGGCCAGCAAGATCTCCGGATCTGTCCCCCATTGAGCATGTTTGGGACTGGATGAAGCGTCGTCTCACGCGGTCTGCACGTCCAGCACGAACGCTGGTCCAACTGAGGCGCCAGGTGGAAATGGCATGGCAAACCGTTCCACAGGACTACATCCAGCATCTCTACGATCGTCTCCATGGGAGAATAGCAGCCTGCATTGCTGCGAAAGGTGGATATACACTGTACTAGTGCCGACATTGTGCATGCTCTGTTGCCTGTATCTATGTGCCTGTGGTTCTGTCAGTGTGATCATGTGATGTATCTGACCCCAGGAATGTGTCAATAAAGTTTCCGCTTCCTGGGACAATGAATTCACAGTGTTCTTATTTCAATTTCCACGAGTGTATACAGAACGAATGAGAAATCCGCTGACAAACATTCAGAGGTGTTCAGGGATACCTTCTGAGTATTTTTGTATAAGGGTCACGCGATCTCTGGCTTGCTCATTACGGAGTTACTGCGTTTCGTTTGGTTTCTTGTACAAGTTATCTTTGCATTTTCATTGGACTGAAAATAGTGCACAACATTGCAAATGTCGACGTTGTGTGCTGTGATACTGTTTCGAAACGAACGTATTACATTCACTCATAGTATTTGCTATTGACAAGCAGTAATGCCCACTTTAACCTTCGCCTTGAAGTACTGCTGCGGTACTGCTGGGGCCCTTTCTTGTGTAGATTTTTCCGGTAATGTTAGTTGTGCGTTAATAGTGATACACAGCAGTGTGTTTACTAATCAAGATTTGCCCGATATGCATCTCGTGTATAAGTTCACTGAATGCAATGCAAAAGTGGCACAATTGCGGTATGATGAGATGTTGACGCAGTGACGGCAACCACATCACACCACCTTTTTCATGTCTGAGAACTGTCGTGTTACTCTGTGTTGTGTGTTGTACGTTTCTGGCTACTGTATATGTAGGCTTCTTCACTGCTGTGAAGGTATTTCCACAGAAACAAGGATGACTCGGTAACTGAATAAATGATAACTACGAGGGTAATCTCAAAAGCAAGGTCTCCTATTTTTTATAAGTACATAGACCTGTTTATTTCTACAATGGTTTACGTCAGTTTACAGCTTGAACTTTTAGCTATTTTTAGACATAATCACCATTTCTGTCGATGCATTTTTGTAGACGCTGTAGCAGTTTTTGTATGCCCATGTTATACCAACTCGCCGCCATGCTGTTCAGAAAGTTATGAATGTCGCCTTTCACCTCGTCGTCGGAGCTGAATCGCTTTCCGTCCAAATGTTCTTTTAACTTAGGGAACAGGTGATAGTCACTGGGCGCAAAGTCAGGACTATAGGGTAGGTGGGTGATTATGTTCCACTGAAACTGTTGCAGGAGAGCAACGGTTTGCCGAGCGATGTGTGGGCGAGCGTTGTCATGGAGAATGTGTACGCCCTTGCTCACCATTCCTCTTCTCCGGTTCTGAATTGCCCGTTTGAGTTTTTACAGAGTCTCACAGTACCTGTCAGCGTTAATTGTGGTCCCAGCGCTCAACCTTCAACATTGCCTCCTCATAAATTGACGGCCTCCTGCTCCTTTGTTAGTCGTGAATTTCGGTCCGGCCAGCTGCAAACACTGTACACCACATACGAACATTTTTGGCATCCATGCACGACTCACCTCACGCTTCCGTCAATTAGCGATGGATTTCAATCGGCGCAGTGCCCTTTGCTCTCAAAAGCCGAATAACTACGCGCAATTCGCACTTGGCGGTAAAATCTAACGGGAGCTGCATTCTCAACGGCTGCCAAGCCAAGACTGAGCGCCTCAGCGCGGTGTGCGCATGTTTATACACAGCGCATGAAGCACCCTTCATAACAGTGTGACCAACTGCCACACAAACAGAGTTCTGTACTTATAAAAAAATAGGAGACCTAACTTTTGGGATTACCCTCGTACATTATTACTCTGTAACGGGCTGTCGGAGCTACAAAATAGCAGGTCAGCAACTGGAAGCAGTTAATACCATAAATTATCTGGGAGTACGCATTAGGAGTGATTTAAAATGGAATGATCATATAATGTTGATTGTCGGTAAAGCAGATGCCAGACTGAGATTCATTGGAAGAATCCTAAGGAAATGCAATCCGAAAACAAAGGAAGTAGGTTACAGTACGCTTGTTCCCCCACTGCTTGAATACTGCTCAGCAGTGTGGGATCCTTACCAGATAGGGTTGATACAAGACATAGAGAAGATCCAACGGAGAGCAGCGCGCTTCGTTACAGGATCATTTAGTAATCGCGAAAGCGTTACGGAGATGATAGATAAACTCCAGTGGAAGACTCTGCAGGAGAGACGCTCAGTAGCTCGGTACGGGCTTTTGTCAAAGTTTCGAGAACATACCTTCACCGAAGAGTCAAGCAGTATATTGCTCCCTCCTACGTATATCTCGCGAAGAGACCATGAGGATAAAATCAGAGAGATTAGAGCCCACACAGAGGCATACCGACAATCCTTCTTTCCACGAACAATACGAGACTGGAATAGAAGGGAGAACCGATAGAGGTACTGAAGGTACCCTCCGCCACACACCGTCAGGTGGCTTGCGGAGTATGGATGTAGATGTAGATGTAGATGTAGATGTAGACCACAGGTCCCTTATAGCAGAATAATCAAGTGCTCCTAAACGACCTCTGAAAGTTTCTCGGTGGAGTTCTAGTTCACTCTACATCAGGGCGGCAGAGTCGAGTGCGGAATCATTATAGCGGCGACACAGGCGGCAAGTGTGGAAATTCACTGACATAAGCGTCACTGACAACATGCAGATTCTTGTAGTCGGACGCCTGGGAACGAGCATCTTGGAAACGACTAAACTGGCCTGCTTCTCACGTGCTACTGTCGTGAGATTCTATCGGAAGCGGTTGAAGGACGGTGAAACCACGGGTAGGCGACAAGGTGTTGGACGTCCTTACCTCGTCACATAATGTGGGGTCGGAGGCTTGCAGGTTCTGTAGCGGCTGAAGCCATCAGTTTGTAATCTGCTGTTGTAGTGATCAACACGAGGCTCGTGAAACCAAGCTTCACAATGTGTACGACAGTCGAAAAAGTGTGTATGGTTTTCGTATATGGCGAAAGTCGTCAAACAGATTAGGGGTGCGGTTGTATATTGGCAGTTATCATGCTCGTGCCGAGATCTCACCACCTGTCTTTGAAAACATTAAAAAAATTTCAAGCAACTGGAGGAGTTAAGAATAAAATTCGCCAACGAAAGTATCAGCAACCGATGAGAAGAATACAATTAACACTTTAGTGGCGGTATCACGCAATCTACATCTCATTAAGAGGCATCTTTAATGAGCAAATTGGATCAGAGAAAGGAGTGTTCTGCGAGGACCACCTTCCACTACATATCAGCCTTTCGACATTTCATTCCATCCGCACCTTCATGGCAGTGACTTTGGTAATCGGTTACAGTTTTCCGAATGGTGTCTACGATACTGATAAGTGGCGTGGCGTTTCTATGCAAAGTTTTGTTTACGGATGAAAAACCGTTTGCAAATATGCACTTCAGGTTATCCGAAAATCTACATTGTCTAAGAGGAGTAGAGGAGTATGTAAACAACGACCTTGATTTGCAACTTCTAGAGCAAGCATTTCAAATTTTTTTTTTTTTTTTTTTTTTTTTTTTTTTTTTTTTTTTTTTTTTTTTTCCTTAATCGTATGGCTAGGGCCCCCCGTCGGGCAGACCGTTCGCCGGCCCACAGTCGATGAGGATGATAGGATGATGATGAGGACAGCACAACACCCAGTCCCTTGACCAGTGAAGTAGCACTGTATTAAAAAGAGAGTAGCGTTGTACTTGGGAGGATGGAGGTTCCAATCTTCATCTGGCCATTCTGATTTACGTTTCCTATGGTTTCAATAAATTACATACTTCAGGCAAATACCGAGATGGTTCCTACTATACAGCTACGCCTGGCTCTGTCAGTCCTACTGAAACCAGAGCTGCAAGTATATAAATGCCTCTGCAATTAAACGTGTCACTTTTCATGTTCCTAAATTTTTATTGCACAACATACCCAATATCCTTGTAAAGGTGATCCACAGATGACTAAAATTAGAGCTATTTCTACTATTGTACAATACTAGTTCTATTACTCTTTCTACAAAATACTCCAGCCTGAAAAGGTGGCACAAACATGTCTCTTCTACACATAGTATTTTCCTCCTATTCTGTTTAATGTATCTTATTCGCGTATCTTACTAATTTGATTTGTAACATTACCTATTGGAAGCCATGCTATGTAGTTTGTAATCTGTGTTCGAAATTTGTATCTAAATGTCCACAAGCCACTATAAACGGCATAACGGATTGTAAATCTTAGTAACATTGTTATATTTCTGCCCTGTTTCATTTTAATGTAATTATTATTGAAAGTCCCATGCTACTTGACAGATCGTAGGGGAACGATGCGGGAGACCCGCATCGCCGTACTACGCAAGGTCCTAATGGAGTTGGTTTGCCGTTGCCTTCCTCCGACTGTAATGCGGATGAATGATGATAATGAAGACGACACAACAACACCCAGTCATCTCGGGGCAGGTGAAAATCCCTGACCCGCCGGGAATCGAGCCTGCGACGCCGAGCTCGGGAAGCGAGAACGCTACCACGAGACCATGAGTAAATGTAAAGAAAAAAAATGATTCATCACATCACTAAGAGGAGGATGTTGAACTGTTACACAAATTTCCCCACACAGAATTTCTCTAAATTTATCCAACAAGGTTTCAAGACAACGTCAACTTTCTTCAAAAGATTTTGATTCATTTCCTCTGAGCACTTCTGTTATACCTTTGTGTGGAATATGCAGACTTGTTAAGTCTCTGAAGTCGTTATACGTCCCCTACCATGACTGCTTGATGACGTAGCCAAAATCATGTATAGTTCTCAAGAACTGGTCGTTCCAGAATCTTGTACGCGTTTTCCTTTCCAGATGCATCACACTTTTCCACAACCCCCCAAATCAATAAGTATTCTATTCTCGTTGCCATCTACCAGTTTAACAATTTTATTGCATTTGATATCACTACGTAGTATTTCTCTTACACATTTAAAAGACGTGATAGACTTGACAAGGTTATAAGCGAATGCTGCTTGTCATGAGCATTATCTTGGACATCCTACCACTCCAGAAGGTATCGAGATTAGATTAATAAAAGTAGAAAATTTGAAGACGATTGTTTTACTGCTCCAGGAGTCCTCAACAGTCTCTTCCCTACTTCAGTACAACGTAAAGAACTTAAGAATGCAGAGTCCCGCGCGGCTTCTAGCCGCGTCAAGTCCACGGGCATTGGACAAAGCACTACAGGACATTGTCAAATGATATGACTGCAAATGGGCTACTGCTACACTTTTGTATACACTAGCTGCCAGTCGTGTCGGTACTGGTGCCCGCCGCAACATTACTGGCCATTAAAATTGCTACACCAAGAAGAAATTCACATCATAAACGGGTATTCATTGGACAAATATATAATACTAGAACTGACATGTGATTACATTTTCACGCAATTTGGGTGCATATATCCTGAGAAATCAGTACCCAGACAACCACCTGGCCGTAATAACGGCCTTGATACGCCTGGGCACTGAGTCAAACAAAGCTTGGATGGCGTGTACAGGTACAGCTGCCCATGCAGCTTCAACACGATACCACAGTTCATCACGAGTAGTGACTGGCGTATCGTGACGAGCCAGTTGCTCGGCCACCATTGGCCACACGTTTTCAATTGGTGAGAGATCTGGAAAATGTGCTGGCCAGGGCAGCAGTCAAACATTTTCTGTATCCAGAAAGCCCCTTACAGGACCTGCAAATTGCGGTCGTGCATTATCCTGCTGAAATGTAGGGTTTCGCAGGGATCATATGAAGGGTAGAGCCACGGGTCGTAAAACATCTGAAATGTAACGTCCACAGTTCAAAGTGCCGCCAATACGAACAAGAGGTGACCGAGACGTGTAACCAATGGCACCCCATACCATCACGTCGGGTGATACGCCAGTATGGCGATGACGAATACACGCTTCCAATGTGCGTTCAACGCGATGTCGCCAAACACGGATGCGACCATCATGATGCTGTAAACAGAACCTGGATTCAACCGAAAAAATTACGTTTTGCCATTCGTGCACCCAGGTTCGTCGTTGAGTACACCATCGCAGGCGCTCTTGTCTGTGATGCAGCGTCTAGGGTAACCGCAGCCATGCTCTCCGAGCTGATATTCCATGTTGCTGCAAACGTCGTCGAACTGTTCGTGCAGATGGTTGTTGTCCTGCAAACGTCCCCATCTGTTGACTCAGGGGTCGAGACGTGGCTGCACGATCCGTTACAACCATGCGGATAAGATGCCTGTCATCTCGACTGCTAGTGATACGAGGCCGTTGGGATCCAGCACAACGTTCCATATTACCCTCCTGAACCCGTCAATTCCATATTCTGCTAACAGTCATTGGATCTTGACCAACGCGAGCAGCAGTGTCGCGATACGATAAACCGCAATCGCGATAGGCTACAATCCGACCTTTATTAAAGTCGGAAACGTGATAATACGCATTTCTCCTCCTTACACGAGGCATCACAACAACGTTTCGCCAGGCAACGCCGGTCATCTGCTGTTTGTGTATGTGAAATCGGTTGGAAACTTTCCTCATGTCAGCACGTTGTAGGTGTCGCCACCGGCGCTAACCTTGTGCAAATGCTCTGAAAAGCTAACCATTTCGCGTTTGTAGCACGTCATCTTCGTGGTGTAGCAATTTTAATGGCCAGTAGTGAATGAGCATACTCGTACGTTGACTCGGCGTTCGATGTGCCCATCATAACGTCGCGATCAAAAAAATGGTTCAAATGGCTCTGAGCACTATGGGACTTAACTTCTAAGGTCATCAGTCCCCTAGAACTTAGAACTACTTAAACCTAACCAACCTAAGGACATCACACACATCCATGCCCGAGGCAGGATTCGACCTGCGACCGTAGCGGTCACGCGGTTCCAGACTGTAGCGCCTAGAGCCGGCCGGTGTGGTCGCACGGTTCTAGGCGCTACAGTCTGGAACCGAGCGACCGCTTCGGTCGCAGGTTCGAATCCTGCCTCGGGCATGGATGTGTGTGATGTCCTTAGGTTAGTTACGTTTAATTATTTCTAAGTTCTAGGCGACTGATGACCTCAGAAGTTAAGTCGCATAGTGCTCAGAGCCATTTGAACCATTTTTTTGTAGCGCCTAGAAGCTCTCGGCCACTGCGGCCGGCTAGCCTCGCGATCGCTGGATCCCACGCCGCGCTGACATGCAGACCGCCGTCTCTATTAAGGGTGTTATAGGTGATTTTTATTCCGTTGCCTTTCTTAATTACACAGCCCCAGAAGCTGTTGGAACTGAGGTTTCGTCAAACTTGATCCGGTGACTGTTTTCCAAAGCATGCTCAGCTAATGAGGATCTCTCGGGTAATCGTGGTAGCGTAAGCGATAAAACCACCGATGATTCTTCCTGCGTTGTCGTTCAGTGCGTGCTGATGAGCTGACGCAAGACTGGCCACTATCGCAAGGTATCCTGTAGACCCTAGGTGTTCTAAGACCTATTGCATCTTTAGCTAGTCTCAGTAATTTCTGGATTTCTGTCAGAGGCCTGAAGATTGATTTGCTCTTGTGTCTTTTCAGCAGTCGGCTTATCTTACCCTAGACTGAGCCACAGAATGGCAAAGAGCAAGTTTCTTTTCCCGATCCTCGTCGGAGGTCTTGTTGTGATTCTTGCCTGAGATCACATGATTCATTCGTTGAGCCGCTAGAAGCTCGAGAACTTTTGATTCAATGTATGTAACGTTCAAACAACCATATGATATTGTCACCAAAGTCCTCCTTAGGGGTGTTTTTCAACTCGCGCTCCAAGTTGGCTTGAATAACGGTTATGCCGCCAAACGGTTAACCAGTCATGTGGATTTCTGGCTTTGTGGTAGGTTCGTATAAACGACACTAAGTCTCGTCACCGATGATGATTTTTCCCAGGAAGAAATGTCCACGGTTTGCATTTCAAATGAGACGTCCACGCGTCGTTGTTTTTGTTCGTGAGTGAAGGTCTCTGGGACAAACTTTGCACACACTTTTCCCTTTTTCAAAACATTCTGAAGAATATCTCGAACACTTCTTTTAGAGACATTGCTCCATTGCTGCTTGTGACTACGACGTCGGCGAGCTACAGCCGCACGCTCGCTACGTAACACTGTCAGTTTACAACCGACTAGTCGAAATCTTATCTGTTGCTTACAGTGGCCAGTTCAAGGCGCTACTGTAGGTACTGCACTGACTTCGGTTGTTCACAAAGAGCCGCACGGGGTAGCCGCACAGTCTAGGCACCTTGCCACGGTTCGCGCGGCTCCCTCCGTCGAAGGTTCCAGTACTCCCTCGGGCATGGGTATGTGTGTTGTCCTTAGCGTCAGTTAGTTTAAGTTAGATGCCGGCCGGAGTGGCCGAGCGGTTCTAGGCGCTACAGTCTGGAACCGCGTGACCGCTACGGTCGCAGGTTCGAATCCTGCCTCGGGCATGGATGTGTGTGATGTCCTTAGGTTAGAAAGGTTTAAGTAGTTCTAGGGGACTGATGACCTCAGAAGTTAAGTCCCATAGTGCTCAGAGCCATTTGAACCATTTTTTTAAAGTTAGATTAAGTAGTCTGTAAGCCTAGCAGTTTGGCCCCATAGGAACTTACCACCACCACCACCACCACCACCACCTACACACAAGGAATAAAATCAGTCTCGGAGTTTTTTTGGACGGAGGTGTATAAATATTTAACGAGAGTTTTACTCACTGCAGCATGTGGGAAGACTGTCCCCGTTGTTTTGCGACAGTAATTTCGGGTACACAATAATACCATCAGCGAACAATATGACTGCACTGTTAAATATGTGATCATCAGTTCGTGTGTAGGGAGAATTCAATCTGCCGTTTTGCACTTCCTTGTGATTCACCCGGCGTTACTTTCGATTATATTTAACGTTCTCCGTCCTGTATGTGCACTGGGTTCTATTGCTAAAAATGCGCCTCTTTATGAAGGTGGACTATATACAGGGTGGTCCATTAATCGTGACGGAGACAAATATCTCACGAAATAAGCGTCAAACGAAAAAAACTACAAAGAACAAAAGTTGTCTAGCTTGAAGGGGGAAACCAGATGGCGCTATGGTTGGCCCGCTAGATGGCGCTCCCATAGGTCAATCGGATATCAACTGCGATTTTTTTAAAAATAGGAACACTCAATTTTTATTACATATTCGTGTAGTACGTAAAGAAATATGAGTGTTTTAGTTGGACCACTTTCTTCGCTTTGTGATAGATGCCGCTGTAATAGTCACAAACATATGGCTCACAATTTTAGACGAACAGTTGGTACCAGGTAGGTTTTTTAAATTAAAATACAGAACGTATGTACGGTTGAACATTTTATTTCGGTTGTTCCAATGTGATACATGTACCTTTGTGAACTTATCATTTCCGAGAAGGCATGCTGTTACAGAGTGATTACCTGTAAATACCACATTAATGCAATACATGCTCAAAATGATGTCCTTCAACCTCAATACATTCAGCAATACGAGTAACGACATTCCTCTCAACAGCGAGTAGTTCTCCTTCCGTAATGTTCGCACATGCATTGACAATGCGCTGACGCATGTCGTCAGGCGTTGTCGGTGGATCACGACAGCAAATATCCTTCAACTTTCCCCACAGAAAGAAATCCGGGGACGTCAGATCCGGTGAACGTGCAGGCCATGGTATTGTGCTTCGACGACCAATCCACCTGTCATGAAATATGCTATTCAATACCACTTCAACCGCACGCGAGCTATGTGCCGGACATCCATCATGTTGGAAGTACATTGCCATTCTGCCATGCAGTGAAACATCTTGTACTAACATCGGTAGAACATTACGTAGGAAATCAGCTTACATTGCACCATTTAGATTGCCATCGATAAAAAATGGGGGCCAATTATCCTTCCTCCCATAATGCCGCACCATACATTAATCAGCCAAGGTCACTGATGTTCCACTTGTCGCCATCGTGGATTTTCCGTTGCACAATAGTGCATATTATGCCGGTTTACGTTACCGCTGTTGGTGAATGACGCTTCGTCGCTAAATAGAACGCGTGCAAAACATCTGTCATCGTCCCGTAATTTCTCTTGTGCCCAGTGGTAGAACTGTACAAGACGTTCAAAATCGTCGCCATGCAATTCCTGGTGCATAGAAATATGGTACGGGTGCAAACGATGTTGATGTAGCATTCTCAACACCGACGTTTCTGAGATTCCCGATTCTCGCGCAGTTTGTCTGCTACTGATTTGCGGATTAGCCACGACAGCAGCTAAAACACCTACTCGGGCATCATCATTAGTTGCAGGTCGTGGTTGGTGTTCAACATGTTGCTGAACACTTCCCGTTTCCTTAAATATCGTAACTGTTCGGCGAACGGTCCGGACACTTGGGCGATGTCGTCCAGGATACCGAGCAGCATACATAGCACACGCCCGTTGGGCATTTTGATCACAATAGCCATACATCAACACGATATCGACCTTTTCCGCAATTGGTAAACGGTCCATTTTAACACGGGTAATGTATCACGAAGCAAATACCGTCCGCACTGGCAGAATGTTACGTGATACCACGTACTTATACGTTTGTGACTATTACAGCGGCATCTGTCACAAAACGAAAAAAGTGGTCCAACTAAAACATTTATATTTATTTACGTACTACACGAATATGTAATAAAAATGGGGGTTCCTATTTTAAAAAACGCAGTTGATATCCGTTTCACCTATAGCAGCTCCATCTAGCGGGCCAACCATAGCGCCATCTGGTTTCCCCCTTCAAGCTAGACGAGTTTCGTTATTTGTAGTTTTTTTCGTTTGATGCTTACTTCGTGAAATATTTGGCCCGGTCACTATCAATAGACCACCCTGCATAGGTTATCAGAAGACAATGCGGTACGGTATGGAATGCCTTTCGAGAATCTAGGGATACGGAATTTGTTGTTTTATCTGCTGAATTACATTGGTATGTGATAACATGAATGTTTTTTTATCTTTCTTTATACAAAATGGAGTGATCTGCAATGTTTTTAGTCGGTTCTAACTAACCTCTGTGTGAAAGATAGTTGATAATGTTACCTAGAGAAGTGGCTAGTGCTGCCTTTGGGTAGTTTTCCGCACACTTTGGGGGGAAGAGCTGAATCGTTACGGACTCTTGCGCATCTGCATCAACGAACTTTCGGTACATTGAAGGAAATACCCTGCTCTGACAGTCTTCGGCCACCTGAGCGAGACGAGAGGAAAAGTGTGAAGTAAGAAAGTGGTTCAGAGAAAGAGCTACATTTGGGAAGAACAAATTACAAATTCGTCGATGTGTTTTACATTTATCCTCACTTTTTAACAAAACTAAAGAGGATGCCAGGATAGTTTCTTTCGTATGGCCACGATAAACTATTTTCTGCAATAGTCTTCATTTGAGCTAATGTTCTATCTCTAACCATTTCTCCGAAAACCTGTTATTAAAACACAAAGTTCTTATTTTCATTGCATCAGGCAGTGTTCAACGTGATGTCTGTACTTTTTTGTGTTGTATCATATTAGCAAGCATAGCATTTTTGAGGTACACATTATCTGGACGTATTAAAGCTCTAATAGATGTATTACTGGAGAGAACAAGTTTTTTCCAACAGTAGTTGTTATCATAATGTACAAAGTATTCGTCCTGCGACACATAAGTTTTCCTCGAAATCAAGGATTAATAGTCTTATTATCACAAATTATGTGATAACCAGTTGTAGCACGATTTTTGATATTTAATACGTAAATTATGTTAGTTCGAAAGAGGGTGCAACACAAAGGGCAGTCCAGTACGTAGCACAATATGCTATCTAAATCACATACCGAAAATTCATCCCATTAGAATTGTATTACATGAGTTTTGAGTTCTTCCTAATTGCATTGCATTTGTTCCGAAAAATTCTTTTTCCCAATACTGAAGGAAGATTGCCTCCTGTCAGTAACAGCACTCGACGCCGTCACATCATTAAGATGAAAAATTATATTGTCAGTTGCATGCAAATAACGCGCTGTCCGTTTAACTTTCCTCATTTATCTGAGAACGTTGCCGATAGAGAGAACTCATTACGAATCGTGGCTGCAAAATTTGTTCTGGTATTTACAGACCTCTAAATGATCGATACTGTACCAGTGACAACATATCATAGTAAGCGATAATATTAAAAAATAGCAAAAATCATCTTTCATTTATGAAGCTTATAATATTTAAAAAATTCCAATTTTATTGCGGGAAAAATTACGGTACACATTAAACTAATCAAGTGTTCAAGTGTTCAAAGTATGCCCTTTATCTACTGAGGTGCCACAACTGCTTCTTTCGCTATATAGATTCTCAATTTAGATGCGTGATGTTGGAAGGAAAGCTTCTTGCTTACATGTCAGCAAAATTATCAAAGTCTTGTTCCATTATTTTTTTCTGATAATGTAGCTCCATATCTAAATTGTTCTGTAAAATTACGTAAGGCGTATTAGCTAAAATAATGGGCCAGTTATTGGAAGACTGCAGTACTGTGTAACTTACACTGGATGCCCAAAATATGAGTAATTCCTTTCAAATTAAGTGCCTCAATGCTATTTCCACGTCTAAATTGTTCTGTTGTTGTGGTATTCAGTCCAAAGACTGGTTGACGCAGCTCTTCATGTCGCTCTTTCCTGTGCAAGCCCCTTCATCTTCGAACAACTACTCCAACCTACATCCATTTTAACCTGCTTACTGTATTCACCTCTTGGTCTTCCTCTACAATTTGTATCCCCAAACTTACGTGGAACACCGAAGTAACGTTTCGTTGATGTCTCAGAATGTGTCCCATCAACCGATTCCTTCTTCTACTCAGGTTGTGCCACAAATTTCTTTTCTCCCCAATTCTATTCAGTATCTCCTCATTAGTTACATGGTCTACCCATCTAATCTTCAGCAGTCTTCTGTAGTACCACATTTCAAAAGCTTCTATTCAATTGTCGTATCAACCGTTTATCGTCAACATTTCACTTGTGTACGAAGCTACACTCCAGACCTTCATAAAGGACTTCCTAACACTTAAATTTATGGTAATGACGTAGGTCAATGCAATTCACTGCTTGGCTTACGTCATTATTACAGATACAGGTGAGACTCAATGTATCTCGGGAATACCAACTATATATACTGAAGCGCCAAAGACACTGGTATAGGCATGCGTATTCAAATACAGAGATATATAAACGGGCAGAATACGGCGCTGTGGTTGGCAACGCCTATATAAGACAACAAGTGTCTGCCCAGCTGTTATATCGGTTACTGCTGCTACAATGGCAGGTTATCAAGATGTCATGAAATATGCTATTCAATACCGCTTCAACCACACGCGAGCTATGTGCCGGACATCCATCATGTTGGAAGTACATCGTCATTCTGTCATGCGGTGAAACATCTTGTAGTAACATCGGTAGAACATTACGTAGGAAATCAGCATACATTGCGCCATTTAGATTGCCATCGATAAAATGGGGGCCAATTATCCTTCCTCCCATAATTCCGCACCATACATTAACTCGCCAAGGTCGTTGATGTACCAAGACCACAAATACGCCAGCACTCTTGCATCAGCAACAGCAAAAGGAATAGCATAAAGAATAAAATACAAAAGGGAACAGATAAGAAGACAAAACACCCAATCCCAGATAAGGTTTTACGGGGGTCTCCCTGTGCTGTTCGGCGAACGACAGGGTTGTGGATTTGCTCTCACGGCGATAGCAGTAATAAACCAAACAAGGTAACTAACTGAAGAAACAAAATGTATCACAACAGCAGTAAGCCAAATAAATTAAGGCTGAAAAGAATATTAGGTCCTCTATGAGCCCGCCACCTTCCCTCTGATGATGGAATGATAGACTGAAAATAGGGAGTCTTCTGAATTTTGAAAATTAAGAAAAAGAAGAGTATGTAATAATCTCTTTTCGGTGACCAAACCAACCGAAGCTAAGCTTCCAGCTATAGACTCAGACATATTACAACAGAAAAAAACGACGTTCTATCTTTAGAGAAAAGGGATCGACATGTATTATGCAGCTCGCTTGTTTGGTATCCTATTTCGCGTCCCACATTATTGAGGATCTGCCCTGCGTTCTCATGTTTAGTCCCGGCCCTGTGATTCGTCCCCTCTACCTTCCCTTCAACTGTTGTTTTAACAAACGTCTCACGTCGTAGTTTGTGCCCAACTGTTCTACCTCTTCGTTTCATTATGTTTTTCGTTTGATAATTTTTCTCATTTTCCATGTTTCGCGCAGATACAGAAATGTGCTTGAAAATAGTTTTTCATTCACATTTTTCTATTTAAAGTTTATATTTTTGTGTGTTAGTTGTGCAATATTTGCTGTTATGTCTTTCTCGCATCTTCCTTCTTTATCCCTTCTACTTGCGAGAGAGCAAAATTAATTCACCTCTTTAAAAGTCTTGTATTACTTTAACATTTGACCTACGTAATGCTCACATGTTGTGCGTTTTCTTTTTGTTTACGTGCGCGTTACAGTTATCAGCTAGCACACGTCCCATATCATGGAGCACCCTAGTCACTTTGTCGTCACTTACAGTAACCACTTCTCTGCCACAAGTGACCGTATCATTCTGATTTTATGTTTCTGAATATACCACATCGATATACACTCCTTGCCTCTTTTACATAAGTGGTGGCTTTGGGCAGCTATTCCCGATTTTGGCTTCTTGTATCAGTCCGTGAGTGCTGACTACTCGACTCTACTTAACATAAAGATAATGGATTACCTTTCTGTCCTTCCAACTGGTACCACACTGCCTAACAACGGAAAAGACGTATCCCATTCTACATTATCGAAACCCTTCTCTAAGTTTATAAATGCAATGTACGTTTCCTTATTTTTCTCTAAATCTGCCCTCTGTTATTAAGTGAAGTGCCAAAATTTTATCTCGAATGCCCTTGTTTCTCCTAAAACCTAGCTGGCCGTCTCTTAACTGACTTCCGAATTTCCCTTCAATTTTTTGCGGAAGTGCTTTCGTGAGTAATCTTGCTGCTCATTATACTAGATTAACTGCACAGCGATATCCTCGTGCATCAGCTCCTGACTTTTACAAGAGTCCAATAACTATATTCTTTTCAAAATGTCGTGGAACTTTCCTATTTACATAAGTTTCATACTAACTCCGCCTCTTGACGTGAGGCATGCAATAGTACCGATGGTATTTTGTCTATACCTGAATATCTGCTTCTTCCAAGTTTATGTAAAACTTTTTTAAATTTAGAAAAGAGCAATGTTTGCCCAGCATCATAATCTTGCACTGCGTCCTCAATTCCAAGCGGACTCACATCTAGTGGCTCCTTTAAAGCTTCGGTAAGCATTTTTTACATCTCCTCGCTTCATTTTACTCGATTACCGTTTTCATCTTTAATCACTGTGCTCCTCATTTTCTTCTACCTGATGTCTTTATTATGCTGTGTGCATCAGCTACGTTACCCTCTTTGAGTCCTGTATCAGTCTCATGATATCTTTTCTCCATACCTTCCTCTTTAGATTTATAAAATATCAGATAATTTGATTCTTAAATGACCTATATTCTTGCTGTTCATTTTCAACGATTTCCTGTTTTCGCTGTTTCTCTGCTAAATCCAGTGTCTCATCTGTTATCCATAGCTACTACTTTTCTACGTTTTTCAATTTTAGTACAGTTTCAGCTGCATATACGCCTCTTTTAGGACTATTTTTTTGGTTCTCCGCACCAGCATCTTCCTGAAGTACCGTTATTTTGCCACATGTTCTTCCCAAATAGACTTTATTTGTGATTCTTTCAACTACGCTGCGTTCCGAATTTTAAGTTTCTTTCACTTAACCTTTTTGAATTTCAACTTGCACTTGTAAGTACTGGGATATTAGTCACCGTCAATTTCAGTCCCTGGATAACTCATGCAGTCCTTAACTTCACTCTTAAATCGTTATCTTATCAAAATATTCATTCTAAACAACTTCTTTGATCCTATGAGTCTGCCATGTTCATTTCTCTCTCAAGGGGTTCTCGAAATATGTGTTCGCAATTAACAACTCGTACCCCACACAGAATATTTCTCCCCTCTCGTTTCGGTTACCGAGACCAAACCCACCCGTTATTTTTTGTTCTCTATCTTCCCCTCCCAACACATTCCAGTCTTCCATTATGATTAAGTTCTCATCATCTTTGACATATTTCACGAGTTCATTCACATGATCAAATACTTTCTTTTTTAAATTTCACTGTCATCCGCATCTGTAGTTGGCTTGGTTCAAATGGCTCTGATCACTATGAGACTTAACATCTACGGTCATCAGTCCCCTACAACTTAGAACTACTTAAACCTAACTAACCTAAGGACATCACACAACACATCTGTAGTTGGCACGTAACTTGTTTGATTACTATTACTATTAGATATCCATTCAATTTAATCATTAATGCTCTTTGTGTTTGCTACACAGTCCTTCACTCTGCTGCCAATTTCCCAATACGTTATTACTCCTGAACCAGCCATAACGTTATCTGACACTGTATGAATAGTCCTATGATACCCACTTATGAAATTCTCTATGATTTGTAAAGTATCTGTCTGCACACTTTCCATTTCTACCTTTTTCTAGTTTCCCGCCCTGCCATAGCACTCTTGTGCCCACCCTTGTTTGATAGATCCACCCGAGTGGTCCAACCCCCACCCCCTCCTCCTTCCTGGAGATTCGAATGAGAGGAGTATTTTAATTCTCGGATATTATACCCAGGAGGAAGTCAGCACGTCATTTCTAGAAGATAATTACATGTTCTAGGGAAATATAATTTTCCATTGCGTTCCACATCACAGTATCCCATCCGCTGAAGTCGTCCCAGAAACGACTGCAGGTTACGTCACTGTTCCCGTAACAGTCTCCTCGATTTCCGTCAACTGTGATTACTGGAAGAACTGCTGCCTTCCTCCAGGTCGTGTAATGCCGCCATCAGAGACGGCTGCTGTTTCCGCTCTGTGAGCCGTGTTAATGATCACGTTGTTCCATCCACCTCACAGATCGCTGCAGGCTCCATCGTAACTCAGGAAAGAGGCCCTTATGATGTGCTACAACCCAGGCCGGTGATCGCAAGGACGTTTAGCGGAAGTATTACTCGTGCATCACTCCCCCTACATTCTATCTTGTGACAGACAGAGCCTTGCCTCCTAGAGGAAGAAGAGAATTCAAGGTGGAAGGTATATACGTTCATACAATTCTCTTTATTTCTTCCAGACGTAACTGCAAACACGCTTTTTATCGTTACCAGTTTCGGACATACACTGGCGATCTTCTAAATTTCGATACGAAAAGACTAAAAAGCTCCACATTTAAATCTGAAACTCTTCAACATTTTGGCAGTTCTACTTGCAATAAAATTAAAAATATGTTCTATTCATACCTATACGCCACAGGTAACATGCGATGAACACTGTACATGCAATTTGTAAACATACTAAGTGTGCAGGCAAACCAAGTGGTGCCTCACCTTCCCTGCTCCTTTCCCTAGATGACATCTACACATCATAAATAATTTCTGGTGTTTCCCAAAGTAGTGTTATAGGCCCTCTGCTGTTCCTTGTCTATATAATCTATTTACTAGACAATCTGAGCAGCCGTCTTGTGTTGTTTCCAGATGATGCTGTCGTTTATCGTCTAGTAAAGGCATTAGAAAATCAAAACCAGTTGCAAAACGATTCGGACAAGATATCTGTATGGTGCAAAAATTGGCAATTGACACTAAACAATGAAATTTCTGAGAAAGCATGCTGTTATAGCGTGATTACCTGTAAATACCACATTAATGCAATAAATGCTCAAAATGATGTCCGTCAACCTCAAAGCTCTTACTAGTCTCTCTTACGTCACTGTTTGTTAGCTGCGTATCATCGCAGAATCTATAGCGATGCTCTGGAAGAAGAAAAATTTTGCAATTAACCATAAGTTATCGCGAAGAGTAATCTAGCGAGAGCATTCAAATACCATTTGTTCGGGAAAAAAAAATAATTTGCGGAATGGGCATTATTATGCTTGATAGTGAATGGAAAAAGCCTTGTAGCATAACAGTTGCGTTAATCTGATAATGCTATAAAAAAATTAATTTTGACATATGTATCCGGAACCGCGCAACTGCTACGGTCGCAGGTTCGAACCCTGCCTCGGGCATGGATGTGTGTGATGTCCTTAGGTTAGTTAGGTTTAAGTAGTTCTAAGTCTAGGGGACTGATGACCTCAGATGTTAAGTCCCGTAGTGCTCAGAGCCATTTGAACCATTTTACATATGTATGTCGCTCACTTCCAAGGTGAAGCGTCTGTGTCGCTGATCTCGTAGTTCTGTTGATACCTGTGGCAAAGGGACTGCAGTTACGAACGTGCGTTTGTTCTGTGGAAGTGCTGGACATGTGGCGGTGGCCCCCAACATTGTGCCGTAATTTACCAACTACATTCCACCCATCCACAATACTAAAGTTTCTTATTCAAATATAAATGACTTAAATGAAATATGAGAATTTGCGAATCACACAATGAGGTCCTGGCATACGTAATTTGGTACTTTAGGAAAAGTGAGATAAACATCCACAAACGTCATGGCATAATCTCAGCTTCTCCAAAAGTAAGAAAGATAAACAGCCGATTCATGTCATTGCAACCATCTACCAGTATTATGTGTAACAGCCATATGCAATATGCACAGATCCTTGTAATAATACTGTGGCTTACTTGAATAATTAGTCATCAGCGTGTCGGACTGGAGCCAGAGTATCTGTTCTGTCTCAGTCAAATCCATGAATAACACTAGCCTCACAAAAATTTTAATCTGTAGCGTTGGTTCTGACATTAAAATAATAACTCAGATAGTAAATATAGAGGGAAATAAAAAATAAAGAGTTTGTCTGTTCAGAACTAAAATTATGCACTACGCTAACTGCAGTTCAATAGAAATCATTAATAAACAACTAACAAATTTTGAGCGTCGTCTACTATCACAAACCTTGCATGCAGTTCATATATAGCTACTGGTTACCAGTCGTGGAAATGTCACATATTATCGTTAGTACTTTAAATTTATACAACCATATATGAAACGAAAAAAATATATACAGGGTGTTACAAAAAGGTACGGCCAAACTTCCAGGAAACATTCCTCACACGCAAATAAAGAAAAGATGTTATGTGGACATATGTCCGGAAACACTTAATTTCCATGTTAGAGCTCATTTTAGTTTCGTCAGTATGTACTGTGCCTTCCTCGATTCACCGCCAGTTGGCCCAATTGAAGGAAGGTAATGTTGACTTCGGTGCTTGTGTTGACATGCGACTCATTGCTCTACAGTACTAGCATCAAGCACATCAGTACGTAGCATCAACAGGTTAGTGTTCATCACGAACGTGGTTTTGCAGTCAGTGCAATGTTTACAAATGCGGAGTTGGCAGATGCCCATTTGATGTATGGATTAACACGGGGTAATAGCCGTGGCGAGGCACGTTTGTATCTAGACAGATTTCCAGAACGAAGGTGTCCCGACAGGAAGACGTTCGAAGCAATTGATCGGCGTCTTAGGGAGCACGGAACATTCCAGCCTATGACTTGCGACTAAGGAAGACCTAGAACGACGAGAACACCTGCAATGGACGAGGCAATTCTTCGTGCAGTTGACGATAACCCTAATGTCAGCGTCAGAGAAGTTGCTGCTGTACAAGGTAACGTTGACCACGTCACTGTATGGAGAGTGCTACCGGAGAACCAGTTGTTTCCGTACCATGTACAGCATGTGCAGGCACTATCAGCAGCTGATTGGTCTCCACGGGTACACTTCTGCGAATGGTTCATCCAACAATGTGTCAATCCTCATTTCAGTGCAAATGTTCTCTTTACGGATGAGGCTTCATTCCAACGTGATCAAACTGTAAATTTTCACAATCAACATGTGTGGGCTGACGAGAATCCGCACGCAATTGTGCAATCACGTCATCAACACAAATTTTCTGTGAACGTTTGGGCAGGCATTGTTGGTGATGTCTTGATTGGGCCCCATGTTCTTCCACCTACGCTCAATGGAGCACGTTATCATGATTTCATACGGGATACTCTACCTGTGCTGTACGACACAACATGTGGTTCATGCACAATGGAGCTCCTGCACATTTCAGTCGAAGTGTTCGTACGCTTCTCAACAACAGATTCGGTGACCGATGGATTGGTAGAGGCGGACCAATTCCATGGCCTCCACGCTCTCCTGACCTCAACCCTCTTGACTTTCATTTATGGGGGCATTTGAAAGCTCTTGTCTACGCAACCCCAGTACCAAATGTAGAGACTCTTCGTGCTCGTATTGTGGACGGTTGTGATACAATACGCCATTCTCCAGGGCTGCATCAACGCATCAGGGATTCCAGGCGACGGAGGGTGGATGCATGTATCCTCGCTAACGGAGGACATTTTGACCATTTCCTGTAACAAAGTATTTGAAGTCACGCTGGTACGTTCTGTTGCTGTGTGTTTCCATTCCATGGTTAATGTGATTTGAAGAGTAATAAAATGAGCTCTAACATGGAAAGTAAGCGTTTCCGGACACTTGTCCACATAACATATTTTCTTTTTTTGTGTGTGAGGAATGTTTCCTGAAAGTTTGGCCGTACCTTTTTGTAACACCCTGTATATATATCTGCTATAGGTTCTCATAGAACCGTTTCTGACACATTTGAAAACAAGGAAAACAGTCTTACATATAATCCGTAATGTCAGAACATTAGAGTCATGAGCAAGAAGTACAACACTAAACTGGACGTACACACAAGTATGTGGGAGGTGCTCTGTCCCCGCTCACCGCCTCACCGCCGTTCATCTTCATCCGTTTAACTGCTAAGACGGCTGCCGTGTGGTCGTGTGGTACGACGATCTTGGCCTGCCGTTCAGGTAGGCCCAGGTCAGTCCTCCGAAGTATCAGAAACGCTGGTGTCCTGACCCAGGACGATAGGGAGGACTCTCGAGTCCACCCATCTGCGACAGTGCAAGGCTGCGGTGTTGAAGTCCGCGACTGGCGATTGTGGCGAGGTAGCTATCTCTCCCAGTAGCAGCTGTAGTTGCTCAGTAACGTGCAGGAAATCTCCAACAGATTTGTGCAAAAGTCACTTTACCGTAATCACGGAATGGAGTGCGAATTTCATGTGCGCCATCGATCCGTCTGATCAACTGCCTTACGAGCTAAAGTGCTGGGGTATTTATGGAGCGAAGTATGGGCTAATACACTACTGGCCATTAAAATTATTACACCAAGAAGAAATTCAGATCATAAACGGGTATTCATTGGACAAATATATTATACTAGAACTGACATATGATTACATTTTCATGCAATTTGGGTGCATAGATCCTGAGAAATCAGTACCCAGACAACCACATCTTGCGTAATAACGGCCTTGATACGCCTGGGCATTGAGTCAAACAGAGATTGGATGGCGTGTACAGGTACAGCTGCCCATGCAGCTTCAACACGATACCACAGTTCATCAAGAGTAGTGACTGGCGTATTGTGACGAACCACTTGCTCGGCCACCATTGACCACACGTTTTCAATTGGTGAGAGATCTGGAGAATGTGCTGGCTAAGGCAGCAGTCGAACATTTTCTGTATCCAGAAAGGCCCGTACAGGACCTGCAACATGCGGTCGTGCATTATCCTGCTGAAATGTAGGGTTTCGCAGGGATCGAATGAAGGGTAGAGCCACGGGTCGTAACACATCTGAAATGTAACGTCCACTGTACAAAGTGCCGTCAATGCGAACAAGAGGTGACCGAGACGTGTAACCAATGGCACCCCATACCATCACGCCAGGTGATACGCCAGATGGCGATGACGAATACACGCTGTCAATGTGCGTTCGCCGCGATGTCGCCAAACACGGATGCGACCATCATGATGCTGTAAACAGAACGTGGATCCATCCGAAAAAAAATGAGGTTTTGCCATTCGTGCACACAGGTTCGTCGTTGAGTACACCATCGCAGGCGCTCCTGTCTGTGATGCAGCGTCAAGGGTAACCGCAGCCACGGTCTCCGAGCTGATAGTCTATGCTGCTGCAAACGTCGTCGAACTGTTCGTGAAGATGTTTGTTGTCTTGCAAACGTCCCCATCTGATGACTCAGGGATCGAGACGAGGCTGCACGATCCGTTACAGCCATGCGGATAATACGCCTGTCATCTCGACTGCTAGTTATACGCGGCCGTTGGGATCCAGCACGGCATTCCGTATTACCCTCCTGACCCCACCGATTCCATATTCTGCTAATAGTCATTGGATCTCAACCAGCGTGAGCAGCAATGTCGCGGTACGATAAACCGCGGTAGCGATAGGCTACAATCCGACCTTTATCAAAGTCGGAAACGTGATGGTACGCATTTCTTCTCTTTACACGAGGCATCACAACAACGTTTCACCAGGCAACGCCGGTCAACTGCTGTTTGTATATGAGAAATCGGTTGAAAACTTTACTCATGTCAGCACGTTGTAGGTGTCGCCTCCGGCGCCAACCTTGTGTTAATGCTCTGAAAAGCTAATTATTTGCATATCACAGCATCTTCTTCCTGTCGGTTAAATTTCGCATCTGTAGCACGTCATCTTCGTGGTGAAGCAATTTTAATGGCCAGTAATGTGTTTACCCAATGTCAAGACACAGGCCTTGCTATTATGGAAGCATCAGCGATTCTCACTCTGCTATGATTGATTAACGAGTTTGTTATATAGGACTGCTTCTTAGAAGCTTCTGGTACGCGTTGTTACATTAGCAAAAGCGTTTCTTTCATCACTTAACGAAGGTGACATTATCCTGTCCAGATGCTCCGTCCCACTACATTTCTGCTGAGGTTTGTTCTTGTGGCTTGAGAGAAGCGCCAATTTTTTGTTTTCCCCCTGACGCACTCTCGGTGGTGAAATGTTATTATTCGCGCTCACCTCGTGTCGACACCGCTATATAAAAGAGATAGCTTCGCTCTCGAACTTACAAAATTTTAACCGGTTGCTGCATTGTTGTGGTTGGCATGATATAGCACTGACTGGTACAGTAGGAGCACCGGGATTTACTGTAGCCTGAATGAAAATTATCAGTTCTCTTCCCCTGAGTGCTTCGAATGCTCGCAAGACTGGCAAGCATAATTCATCTAAATTTCTGTTAATTCTTTCTTTCACATAGGGTGATATCATGATGTATCTTTAGATCATGAAAATGAATTTACTCCACAACTGGTAATATCTTTGCCTTCCCGTAAGCATATATTCCTTGAAGACGCTATGAAATATCATCTTAGTTTGTTCTGCTGTTGCTACTCTTACTGTCCGGGCTTTCACATCTGTGTTTTAGTCGTGTGAAGCAGTGAAAGAATATATTTTCAAACATTTGAACACTCTATGAACCCGACAGAAACACCCGCGTCGTTATCACAAAAAGGTACATAATTTTTTCTGCAACTTCTTTTGCGGGTAAATCCGAACTCCATTGAGAATCTAAGACGTTGGTGGTCACAAATATTTCCTCAGTATTTTTGGGTAATTTCGGTTATGCAATAAATAACAAAAATTTTGAAGGTTATATATTCACCAAAATACCAAGGGATCACAAATCCCCTTCAATGACCGTCTGTCAGGATTACTTAACACACACGTTTATCTGCATTGTGACTTACTGGATGATGTTTTTCCACTTTCCTTGTATACGGAATAAGTTTTCGATATGGTGCATCCTTTCCGAGTGCGTACAGATTATGCGAAAGCATTTATCCCCTTTCGGCCAGTTGACTGTAGAAGGCCGCTAGAGCAAGCTGTTGTAGGATGATGGAGAGGAGGAAGTAATATTTGATGCGGTACAAATGTAGATGTAGATTGTGAATTTGTTCAGAGGAACTGTTGTTGTTGTGGTCTTCAGTCCTAGGACTGGTTTGATGCAGCTCTCCATGCTACTCTATCCTGTGCAAGCTTCTTCATCTCCCAGTACCTACTGCAACCTACATCCTTCTGAATCTGCTTAGTGTATTCATCTCTTGGTATCCCTCTACGAGTTTTATCCTCCACGCTGCCCTCCAATTCTAAATTGGTGATCCTTTGATGTCTCAGAACATGTCCTACCAACCGATCCCTTCTTCTAGTCAAGTTGTGCCAAAAATTTCTCTTCTCCCAAATCCTACTCAATACCTCCTCATTAGTTATGTGATCTACCCATCTAATCGTCAGCATTCTTCTGTAGCACCACATTTCAAAAGCTTCTATTCTCTTCTTGTCCAAACTACTTATCGTCCATGTTTCACTTCCATACATGGCTACAGGGGCAGATGTGGACTCTGACCACAATCTATTGGTTGTGACCTGTAGATTAAAACTGAAGAAACTGCAAAAAGGTGGGAATTTAAGGAGATGGGACCTGGATAAACTGAAAGAACCAGAGGTTGTACAGAGTTTCAGGGAGAGCATAAGGGAACAATTGAAAGGAATGGGGGAAAGAAATACAGTAGAAGAAGAATGGGTAGCTCTGAGGGATGAAGTAGTGAAGGCAGCAGAGGATCAAGTAGGTAAAAAGAAGAGGGTTTGTAGAAATCCTTGGGTAACAGAAGAAGTATTGAATTTAATTGATGAAAGGAGAAAATATAAAAATGCAGTAAATGAAGCAGTAAAAAGGAATACAAACGTCTCAAAAATGAGATCGACAGGAAGTGCAAAATGGCTAAGCAGGGATGGCTAGAGGACAAATGTAAGGATGTAGAGGCTTATCTCACTAGGGGTAAGATAGATACTGCCTACAGGAAAATTAAAGAGTCCTTTGGAGATAAGAGAACCACATGTATGAACATCAAGAGCTCAGATGGAAACCCAGTTCTAAGCAAAGAAGGGAAAGCAGAAAGGTGGAAGGAGTATATAGAGGGTCTATACAAGGGCGATGCACTTGAGGACAATATTATGGAAATGGAAGAGGATGTAGATGAAGATGAAATGGGAGATACGATACTGCGTGAAGAGTTTGACAGAGCACTGAAAGACCTGAGTCGAATCAAGGCCCCCGGAGTAGACAACATTCCATTGGAACTACTGACGGCCTTGGTAGAGCCAGTCCTGACAAAACTCTACCATCTGGTGAGCAAGATGTATGAAACAGGCGAAATACCCTCAGACTTCAAGAAGAATATAATAATTCCAATCCCAAAGAAAGCAGGTGTTGACAGATGTGAAAATTATCGAACAATCAGTTTAATAAGCCACAGCTGCAAAGTACTAACACGAATTCTTTACAGACGAATGGAAAAACTAGTAGAAGCCGACCTCGGGGAAGATCAGTTTGGATTCCGTAGAAATACTGGAACACGTGAGGCAATACTGACCTTACGACTTATCTTAGAAGAAAGATTAAGGAAAGCCAAACCTACGTTTCTAGCATTTGTAGACTTAGAGAAAGCTTTTGGCAATGTTGACTGGAATACTCTCTTTCAAATTCTAAAGGTGGCAGGGGTAAAATACAGGGAGCGAAAGGCTATCTACAACTTGTACAGAAACCAGATGGCAGTTATAAGAGTTGAGGGATATGAAAGGGAAGCAGTGGTTGGGAAGGGAGTAAGACAGGGTTGTAGCCTCTCCCCGATGTTATTCAATCTCTATATTGAGGAAGCAGTAAAGGAAACAAAAGAAAAATTCGGAGTAGGTATTAAAATCCATGGAGAAGAAATAAAAACTTTGAGGTTCGCCGATGACATTGTAATTCTGTCAGAGACAGCAAAGGACTTGGAAGAGCAGTTGAACGGAATGGATGGTGTCTTGAAGGGAGGATATAAGATGAACATCAACAAAAGCAAAAGGAGGATAATGGAATGTAGTCGAATTAAGTCGGGTGATGCTGAGGGAATTAGATTAGGAATTGAGACACTTAAAGTAGTAAAGGAGTTTTGCTATTTGGGGAGCAAAATAACTGATGATGGACGAAGTAGAGAGGATATAAAATGTAGACTGGCAATGGCAAGGAAAGCGTTTCTGAAGAAGAGAAACGCTTTCCTTGAAAGCTAAAATCAGCATCCTTTAGAACTTGAATCCAGTGTTCCAACTCCCTGTTCCAGTGATTTTAGCACGATCTTCGGTTATAATCATGGACTATTCACCTTCATTTAATAGAATTTCGTGTTTATTATCGCACTGCTTTCCTACCCTCTTATAGAAATGCTTCGTTCAGGGCCCATTTATTTGAAAGCGTTGTATCTTCATGATAACTTCTAAGGTATTCTGTAAATACTCAAACAGGTTTAAGCCCTGAGTTGTTCGAAATGTCTTCAGCTGTCTGGCTGCAGTGGTATTTCAAGGTTGTATTGATTATAATTATGTGGTTAGCAAAAAAACTAATAGCCAATGAAACTTTATTGTCACTAAGGACAAGACTGTTTCAAAAATTACAGTGCAAATGTTTATATTTATTGCTTCATAAACCAACTGTAGATTTATGATTTCGGCTATATTATTGCATGGTTGAGCAAGTATGAAACGAATACCATGCAGTACTGTCGCAACTAGAAGCTTAATTTCAACCTCCGCGTCTGTTCTGTATGTGTTTGTGTGACCCCCGCCAGATCCAAATCTTTAAATTTGCTTACGCGGTTAAAAACATTCCGTTTCAACCAGAGATATGGTGCGGCTTTTAGGCTACGCTTCGTTGATGTGGATGACATACAGTTCGTCGGTGGCACTAAATGAAGGTTCACATCATCGTCCTGACTCATATGTGCCTGTTACCTAGCGAAAAGCAATATTTTATGTTGTAACGGGAAGAGTTCAGCCGAGTGTTTATGATGCCACATCGATAGATTTTTTTGTTTGATGAGGAAACCCGCAAGAGGCTACTCCATCATTTAGTTGTATGAGGCGCACTGAGATATTAGGTAGTTTCATGGAGAAACTAACTCTTGGACGATAGCAAACACATGGCTTATCCACAGAAGGCACGCAGAACATGACTATTGAGTGTGTAGGTCACAGACTTCGCCCTTCGGCTTATTGTTTTCTCAAAAATTTGGATACATTTTAGTACATAGGTGGGCAATTGTTTTCGGCTCGGTGGCCACATTGTGGAAGAGGACGTTAGCGAGGGCTGACTTTTTAAAATGATTGATATCATTAGTTAAAGTTACATTTCAAAAAAGGTATCAATTTTCCATAATAATCAATAAGGATAAACTAAATAAAATAGTAGCAGTTTCAATCAGTTTGCTTTTTGTGTTAATTTCATATCATCTATAGCTGCAAGCACATTTAAGTTTAAATATATTTAATTAGACTAATGTATCCTGTTACCCTTTTCTACATTTTTTAAAATCAACAATGAGATTGCTTGAACATTTTTCCAGCAAATTTCATCATCGGCAGGAATTTCCAGCACAAAAAAGATTTTTAAAACTGGCTCTGAGCACTATGGGACTTAACTTCTGAGATCATCAGTCCCCTAGAACTTAGAACTACCTAAACCTAACTAACCTAAGGACATCACACACATCCATGCCCGAGGCAGGATTCGAACCTGCGACCGTAGCGGCTGCGCGGTTCCAGACTGCAGCGCCTAGAACCGCTCGACCACCACGGCCGGCTAAAGATTTTTAAAAGTCAGCTAATATCACAGTATTAAATATGTCTTCCACAGTGTGATCTGATTGCATGTCAGTAAGTAAATGGAATATATCTTTATGGTCGTTCCCAAAAACCGTCGCACCGAATGTCATCTTTGTTAGTATTTACGCTGAGCAATGCGCATGCGCATTGACGTGGCCATCCTAGTGGAAATCTACGGTCGCGCACGGGATGAAAGTCTCGGTTCAATGATTTTTCTGACTCTCTTGGCGGGCCACACAAAAACCCTTAGCGGGCCGCATGTGACCCGCGGGTCGTTGTTTGCAAACCTCTGGTTTAGTGCAAAAGACGAATGATTACTGGCGGTTTTTACACCCAAATGACGCTCTGTGTTTAGTTGTGTATATTTTAAGAAATTAGTATTACTATACATGAAATGTATTTATAAGTTTTCTGTATATTAACTCTTCACAAAATAATCTCGAGAGCAAAAATTGTACATGCAATTCCACTCTTCGTAAATGTTCGAACATATTTAGTAGCTTGAACTTACTATTTTGTGGGGAGAAGTCTCCGCTGACCGACGAACTCACGATCACACGTCTTCTTGGATTTTTACGTTTATTTTGTGTAATCTGGAATGTTCGGCTTCCTTTTCAAACAACGTCGACATGAAGCATCAACTCCTGCTCTTCTGAGGCGCGCTTTCCAGATTTGTCTCTTTTTTTTCCTAAGCAGGCCACCTGTGTGTAAACCTCGGTGTATTCTGCTGCGCTTCTCATCCTCTTCATCTCTGTGCGTAAATACAAATGGCTGAGCCTGCCGCAAAAGCTGTTGCTGTATTTGTGCCTATTCTACAGCCGCGCCATCTCCGAGCAGTGCCCCAGCCGCCAGTGTGTGCGCATTAAGCCGTGTGGCGCACAACGGCAGTCCGCCCCTGGTGTATAGCTTCACAGGCGTCACGTACAATTTTTAGGTGCAGCTGTTAGCAAGCTTACAGCGACGTTTTCGGTGTGTAATGACTGCGCTGCTATCAAATTCTAGTCTGCCACATAGTGCGTGAGAATGCGCCCCCCGCCCCCCAAAGTCCGCAGCTCGTGGTCGTGCGGTAGCGTTCTCGCTTCCCACGCCCGGGTTCCCGGGTTCGATTCCCGGCGGGGTCGGGGATTTTCTCTGCCTCGTGATGACTGGGTGTCTTGTGATGTCCTTAGGTTAGTTAGGTTTAAGTAGTTCTAAGTTCTAGGGGACTGATGACCATAGATGTTAAGTCCCATAGTGCTCAGAGCCATTTGAACCCGCCCCCCAAATCCCTCGAAAACAAAAAATAAATAAATTATAGTAGTTTGGAAAAAGGAATTTCAGCCAGTCATTTACCAAATGGACCGCTGTGGTGAAATTTTTATAGCACGTCTTCTGGTGTTTATTGGAGTCACTTTCCTACTCTATGCATAACAGACAGAGTCGATTCTAAAGCTTGCTACGTGTTGTGAATTGGCAAGAGAGCCAACCCGGTTTTGAGAGGAAGCCGAAAGGCACGCGTTTTAGCTCACGCAGGCTGGCGTGAGGTCTGGAACAGGTCAAGGACGTAGCTGTGGAATACATAACTTTAATGCATAAATGGTTAACATCGCTCTTGACGGTACATGTTTTACAGCATCAATAGTAACTGGTAATGGCGCCTTGCTAGGTCGTAGCAAATGACGTAGCTGAAGGCTATGCTAACTATCGTCTCGGCAAATGAGAGCGTATTTTGTCAGTGAACCATCGCTAGCAAAGTCGGCTGTACAACTGGGGCGAGTGCTAGGAAGTCTAGACCTGCCGTGTGGCGGCGCTCGGTCTGCAATCACTGATAGTGGCGACACGCGGGTCCGACGTATACTAACGGACCGCGGCCGATTTAAAGGCTACCACCTAGCAAGTGTGGTGTCTGGCGGTGACACCACACTACGATCACATTAGCAGGCTGCCGTGCTACCCATGGAATCTCACCAGGTAGTGGAGAAAACGTTCACGATAGGTACCTGGGAGACAATGTACTTGTCAACCTTGATGGAAGCGCAGAACCTTCCACCTCATCTATCCTACGACATTTTTTTGTATCCCTGCCGTCGGTTAAGCCATCCGAAAAGTAGAAATTCTGTGGAGAAGTAAGCTGTAGCTGATGGTCTACAATAAAACTGCCTGAACCTGAATAGCAACTATTTTAGGAGCTCATGTCGCCATGTACTGGACTGGAAACAGTCACAGGACTGCACGCCATTGAAGTCATAATATTTTATAAATACTTCTTAAACATTAAGCCGACATAGTTCCACCGAGTTGTATACCTCTAGAAACATCTGAGAGCCGTATCTCTTGCACTTCAAGTACATAGCATATTTTTCTAGCCACAAATGTCTATTACCTTACGTTACGCTCTATGATACTTCCGTGGCTTGCCGGTGAGTCTTCATTACTGATTCTACACATCAGTGACATTTCTGCTGATACACGGTGAATGAAATAAAATTGGCCCGTGTTTTCACCTTTTGTTGACTACGTAATGTAAACAGAAAAAAAACTCTCTAGGAAACTATCTGAATCGAATTCGACCATCAGAAGAAATCGTTCAAGCGAAAGATAGCCTGCAGAAAATCTCCACAAAATTGTATTGCTTAATAGTGAAAAATGAAATACCGTCGCGTTAGTTAAAGCTTCCAGGTCAAGCTGCGAGTTTCCATGATTCTGCATGAAGGGACATCAGGACATTTGGACCGGCAGTTCTTTATTTCTTCAGTTGTGTCTAGATTCAGTTTATCTGAGTAATTGAACTCACAGAATTTTCGGAATTATACGACAGAAAATCTTCATCCATCCCTCCTTCTTCTTCTTCTCCTTCTTCTTCTTCTACTATTACTACTACTCTTAATAATAATAATAATAATAATAATAATAATAAAAATATTAACCCCATAACATGCCTACCAACAATATACAAAATATTAACTTCAGTCATCACACAGAAATTAATGACACATACAACACAGAACAAAATTATAAATGAAGAACAAAAAGGCTGCTGCAAAGGAGCACGAGGATGTAAAGAGCAACTGATAATAGATACAGAGGTGACATATCAAGCTAAAACTAAACAAAGGTCCCTACACTACGCATACATTGATTACCAAAAAGCCTTTGATAGTGTACCCCACTCATGGTTACTACAGATATTGGAAATATACAAAGTAGATCCTAAATTGATACAGTTTCTAAACACAGTAATGAAAAATTGGAAAACCACACTTAATATCCAAACAAATTCAGATAACATCACATCACAGCCAATACAGATTAAGCGTGGAATATACCAAGGAGACTCATTAAGTCCTATCTGGTTCTGTCTTGCTCTGAACCCACTATCCACCATGCTAAATAATACAAATTATGGATACAATATTACTGGAACATACCCACACAAAATCACACATTTGCTATACATGGATGATCTAAAACTACTGGCAGCAACAAATCAACAACTCAACCAATTACTAAAGATAACAGAAGTATTCAGCAATGATATAAATATGGCTTTTGGAACAGACAAATGTAAGAAAAATAGCATAGTCAAGGGCAAACACACTAAACAAGAAGATTACATATTGGATAACCACAGCGACTGCATAGAAGCGATGGAAAAAACAGATGCCTATAAATACCTAGGATACAGACAAAAAATAGGAATAGATAATACAAATATTAAAGAAGAACTAAAAGAAAAATATAAACAAAGACTAACAAAAATACTGAAAACAGAATTGACAGCAAGAAACAAGACAAAAGCTATAAATACTTATGCTATACCAGTATTGACCTACTCATTTGGAGTAGTGAAATGGAGTGACACAGACCTAGAAGCACTCAATACACTTACACGATCACAATGCCACAAATATAGAATACATCACATACATTCAGCAACAGAAAGATTCACATTAAGCAGAAAGGAAGGTGGAAGGGGATTTATAGATATAAAAAACCTACATTATGGACAGGTAGACAATTTAAGAAAATTCTTTCTAGAACGAGCAGAAACTAGCAAAATACACAAAGCAATCACTCATATAAATACATCAGCTACACCATTGCAATTTCATAACCACTTCTACAACCCTTTAGATCACATAACATCAACAGATACAAAGAAAGTAAATTGGAAAAAGAAAACACTACACGGCAAGCACCCGTATCATCTAACACAGCCACACATAGATCAAGACGCATCCAACACATGGCTAAGAAACGGCAATGTATACAGTGAGACGGAAGGATTCATGATCGCAATACAGGATCAAACAATAAACACCAGATATTACAGCAAGCATATTATTAAAGATCCCAATACCACAACAGATAAATGCAGACTTTGCAAACAACAAATAGAAACAGTAGATCACATCACAAGCGGATGTACAATACTAGCAAATACAGAATACCCCAGAAGACATGACAATGTAGCAAAAATAATACATCAACAACTTGCCATAAAACATAAACTAATAAAACAACACGTTCCCACATACAAGTACACACCACAAAATGTACTGGAGAATGATGAATACAAATTATACTGGAACAGAACGATTATAACAGATAAAACAACACCACATAACAAACCTGACATCATACTCACCAATAAAAAGAAGAAATTAACACAACTAATTGAAATATCCATACCCAACACAACAAATATACAGAAGAAAACAGGAGAAAAAATTGAAAAATACATCCAACTGGCTGAGGAAGTCAAGGACATGTGGCATCAGGATAAAGTCGACATTATCCCAATTATACTATCAACTACAGGAGTCATACCTCACAATATTCACCAGTACATCAATGCAATACAGCTACATCCAAACATATATATACAACTACAAAAATCTGTAATTATTGATACATGTTCAATTACCCGAAAGTTCCTAAATGCAATATAACATATACCATACAGTTACAAGGAAGTCACGTTTGACCGAGGTCCGCGTCACGTTCCATTTTTAACCAGACTTAAGTCTGAGAAAAAAAAGTCAATAATAACAGTAATAAACAAGAAATTCAGAGTGATCACGCACTCAGGAAATGAGCACAGGGGAGCAGATACAAGAAACCTGCATTGCCGTTCTAGGCAAGGTCCTAGTAGAGGTGGTTTGCCGGTTGCCTATCTTCTGTCTCACATGAATGACTGTGGTAAGATGGTGTGCAGTGTAGTTGGGTTTGTTTTGTTACGGATGAAGGGAAATTAGATGGTGATACCGGTTCCGGCACATAGCCTACTCGTTTCGAATAGCACCAAGGGCGCCTCCAGGCTTAACTCCCCCATCCGATCACCATCAACATTGTCACATGTCTTCACATCATGAAACACTGCAAGGAGTTTTGGAAGTTAATACGGGACATCGGCGCAAAACCTGGTGTTTATGAACATTACGCCACCAACTCCTCCTCATCATGTCAGTCAATTACTAGAAGTTAAAGTTTTCCACCGTCTTTCATTCTCTATATCTGAAGGACAGGGTAAGCTGCAATATTCGTCTGCTTGGTGATTATGCTATGGTTTACTGGAAGGTGTCGTTGTTGAGTGGCTGTAGTAGGAAAGAAGACAACTTAGACAAAGTCTCTAGTTGGTAGGATGAGTTGCAGCTTTATCTAAATGTAGAAAAACGTAAGTTAATGCAGAAGAGTAGGGAAATCAATCCGGTGATGTTTAGATGCAGCATTAGTAGTGTACTGCTTGTCACAGTCACATCGAATAAAGATATAGGCACCCGGCAGGGTAGCCGCGCTCTCTAGGGCGTCTTGTCCCGGTCCGTGCGGCTTCCCACGTCGGAGGTTCGAGTGCTCTCTCGGCTATGGGTGTGTGTGTTGTCCACAGCGTTAATTAGTTTAAGTTAGATTAAGTAGTGTGTAGGCTTAGGAAACGATGACCTCAGCAGTTTGGTCCCAATAAGACCTTACCACAAATTTCCATTTTCCATAGATATAGGCGTAAAGCTGACTGCAGAATGAATCTATTGCCGCCAACGTACATTTAGCGCCAGGATCACGAAGATAACAGGGCTCGATCGCAGGCACATAGACAGTCCCTCGCTTTGTATGCGAGTGGAATAGGAAAGGAAATGACTGCAAGTGATATAAATACTCTCTAGAGCCACGCCCCGTACGGTGGCTTGCGGGGTGCGTATGTAGATGTAGATTCGAACCGGTGTGCGATAGCGAACTCGGCTAAGAAAGCGTGTGATAATAATAATAATAATAATGATAATGATAAATCAGGACTTATGAAGGAAGAACTATGAACAAGTAGTAACAAATATAGTTTATGACAATTGTGACATACTCCTGAACGATTATTTACGTGAGATCAGGCTGCTCAATAACCCATATCAAAAGATGCACAGTGAAAGTGTTCATAACTTCATTGGCAGATACACAGAGTGGTTAAGATATCAGATACCTGCAGCCCCAACAAAAGGTGCAGCCATGCGTCTAACAAATGAAATTACATTCTAATATTCTTTCGGTCAACAAACGTACGCACTGTCGTGTTCTGACATAGATGGGAGAGGGAGAAAAGGGGTTACTGGTCAGTCTGCGCTCCCGAGCGGTACAGAGCAGAAGGCAGAAGGAAAATTCACAGTTAAGGCACTTGATTGTTTTCTTCTATCTGAGCCAACACTGGTACAGGCATTTACTAGAAATGCAAGTAGTGAGACTTGTTAGGGAACTCGTTGTGGAGACTCTTGGACAAACACGGTTTTGAAATAGTTGTTTATTCGAGACGGGACTAATTAATACACTGGAAGCTAGTTCTAGGGTTAAAAAAAGCATGAATAACACTGTTACAACAGAAGCCAGTGCAGAAGTCCTAGGAGTGGATTCAAACCACAGCAGCAAACACTAGCAGCATCTTAAGGCAACAACTTAGTTGCAAAACAAAACATACTGAATGTGACACTATTCACTGAGGCACTCCAAGTGAGAGAGCAGACTTACGCGGAGCTGGACCGAGGCTGGAGTCGACGGACGCGGATTCGGCCCCCAGATCGTCTGACTGAGAACTCCGCCAAAATGTGGAATTTAAGGGCTTTAAAGAGTCGCATGGGGGCACTGTTTTTCCTACTTAAAGCCACCCAGCCAATCCCGCAGGTCTCTTGCAGGCGCCTGCCAATCACGGTTTAGTTAGGTCCCCTCTCTGCTCCTAAGGCAGGGATATTAATGCAGTTGCGCTAAGTACGTATTTGGTATCAACATTGTTCAGCTGAAAGCTAAACGTAACTGCTCTTCCAAATAAGGCTTTCAACATTATTGTTATACGTCATTTAGCCCCGCCCCTCGGGCTCCCCTGAGTAGGGACTGCTAGGTCAACAGTTTTTTGGCGTTTTCGCTCTCTTTCTAACCCTTGTGAGCCTACTGACGTTGCTGTTCTCAGGGCTGGCTTTATACGCTAGTACGCGTCTGTTGGTTACCAAGTTCTATGGTGGCAACCTACCACAGCGTCTAGACGACATATAAAGTTACATGTTAATTCCTTGAAGAATAACTAGCGCCCTGGGACCGCGTCTGGGGGCGTCTGCATTTTCGCAAGGTTCTCCCCTTACGTTGTACTTCATGGAACAATATCTCTCCTAGTTTCGTCTGCCCTCAGCAGCGTCTCTGCTTCCGCGCCTTGGAGCGCCTGTCCTCCTTTCTCACAGCTTCAAGATAACACTACATTAGCAAGGAATAATCAATATATTACAGTATGCACATACAAATGTTGCAGTTAACGAGTCTATTACCGTGTCCTTGTAGTTAGGTAAGGGATTGTGGCGCTTAGTTGAGATAGCAATCCCATGAAATGTAGACATTAGTGATAAAGCTGCTCATAATATGCGTAAATACAGAAATGAGCCATATGTAGTAGCTGAAAACTGAAACCACACCTGTCAGAATTTGTGCTATGGAGTCAATATCACACATTCACAAGCGAGCTCTGTCGCAAATTGCTGGATGCAGTAAAAGTACTGAGATACAGGACAGTATTTGTGGAACTGTTCACACCTGGCGAAAAGTGTGAAATCACATAAAAGAAAATGGAACTATTGATTACGAAACTGGAAATGCCACGGAGTGTACCTCCAACCCCTAAACTAAAATAATTCGTTGTGAAAATAAAGAAAATGCTTCTACCATAACAACAGCAACAATAACTGATACTTCTACTGCTACTACTACTACTACTACTACTACTACAATACCAGTAATAATAATAATAATAATAATAATAATAATAGCAAGTTGATGCATTTTTTGTGAAATGATGAGGCGTAGACTCGAATATTACTGTTTATGGATGCAATCTTTCCCACCCTGAACGTAGAGAGTGAAAATGCTATTAGATAAGTGTGTTACTAGTGAAGATGGCAAACTTACCATTCTTACTGAATGAGTTCCTACTGTGTAAACGATGAAAGCCATTACACATAGTGGTACCTGACGATATTGGCCTGCCTTGAATTTTTTTGCGCCACAGATACGGAAATAGATGAATTCCTCTACCAGTGTATGAAGAAACGTCAAATCTCACAAAGATTGATTGTAGTTGTACAGTTGTTTATGGAGACATGGTCTTCTGACAGCGGCCGGACCATCGAACTTACGTGGAAGTAACTAGTGAGGCCCTTAATGCACAGAGCTCTTCCAAAACTCCAGCGCCAAATGTCTAGAATGAGCAACTGAACAGCCGTAAGAAGGCCATCAACAATGTAACAGCAATGGTCGGCTTAAATGTACAGATCTCTCCCAAAACTCCACCGCCCAAGTTCTACAATGAATAGCTGAATCACGGTGAAAAGGCCGTTAACAGTGCAACAGCCGTAGTCGGCTATCTTTGGTTGAAAGGGTCGCTGTGGGCTAGTAAGAAATTAAAGATTCAATAAGTGGGTGGCGGAAAAGTAAAATATTTGACAAGGAAATTCTGGACAACAGCACTTGGACATGAGTACGCTAAACATAATACCTTCCGTGCACGATACAGGAACCACCATGCAAGACAAGTCCCGTGGCGGTAGACCTGAAACTATTCTCTCATTTTAATTACGGATGGCGAATAAAAGACTACTAGTTAAATATTCTAGTGACGGAAAATGGTAATGCTTTCTGTTAGAAGTAGATGAAGGAAGTCTTTACTAACTGTGGTAGTATAGGTCGGTAGCAGATTAGCGTCTTCTCGTGCTGTGGATACGCATTTGGTGTGTGAATCTCTTTCTGATTCCGGCGACTGAAAACTCGCGAGCCTCTCGCGTTATTGCTTCACGCCTACTTGGGTGACAGTGACATCTCCGAACGACAGATCTGCGCGTCCACAACTGACTTAAAATGGTTCAAATGGCTCTGAGCACTATGGGACTCAACATCTGAGGTCATCACTCCCCTATAACTTGGAACTACTTAAAGCTGACTAACCTAAGCACATCACAGACATCCATGCCCGAAGCAGGATCCGAACCTACGACCGTAGCGGGCGCGCGGTTCCAGACTGAAGGGCCTATAACCGCTCGGCCACACCGGCCGGCACAACTGACTTCCTCACATCTTGATGGCTTCACGACAACTACTCGCCCTCTGTGATCTCTAGGCTGACAACCCTTCGCTGTTTTGTCCTTCCATGTGGCTTCGTGAATGACTCTCCCTCAGCTCGGCAGTATTTGTCATTCCCTGAATGCCGTTACACGTGTTACCCGAACGCGATACCCTTCTGCAACCAGATGTTAATCATAACACAGCTGTTTGCAATTCTTAGGATTTACGGAGCGGACCAGTTTTTCTCTGTTTCCTTGTGGCTTAATGCTGTCTTCATTGCTTGTTCGGTCACGTGAAGCATCGATTGATCATTCACGCCACATCAGGGGCTTCTAACCCTTTCTTACGTCGTACCAGAACATTTACATTATATAAAGTAGATAAACATATTATTGCGTAACGATTTTGGCAATATATAAGAGAACATAATTGATTTACAAGCTCCAACAGAAAAATACAAAAGCAAAAAAAAAATATTTTTCTTGCAACGCTATAGTTATTCTCGTGTTATCGTTTCTTGTGTAAAGAACAGGTGACGAACTTACTTTATTTGAAAATTCCTGTTAGGAATACTGAAAGTGTCTGTATTTAAATGATCTTCTTCAAGATTGTGTTAACTAGGTGTGTGACACAAAACTCACGGTGCTTTGGAAATCTTGGTTTGCCATTTACACCTTAAAGAATTATAATATTGTGAGTTACATGTTAGTTGCGATTTGTTATGTAATTGTTTTGAAAACATTTCAGCGGGTATAAGCACCGCCATATAGTCCTATATACAATTGTCTGTTATTGTTTCTGCTGCCTTAGTGACCATTTATTTGCAAGTTACGCCAGTTTGTTATTCTTCAGTGAAACTATGCGTGAAAATAAGAATACGTTTATTTAGCCTACTCACGTCTCGTGGCAGTCTTTCTCTTCCAGAGAATGTCTCTGTTAAACACTGTTTCACTGGAGGCTACACAAGATGTTTACAAACATTCAACTGTCGCAAAATCTTGTTTATGTTATGTGTGCCACGAGCACTTGAATGCAAGGGTGGGGTTCTGGTGAACTGTGTTTGTTACAAGTTGATCGGCGAGAGGGGAGGGTAAGAGTGAGAGAGACGTGTGTTTGATGTGCTTATACACATTGCTGTGTGCTCATTTTTAACGTTCTTGCTTTCAGCTAGCGTCTTTTCTACGTAAGAATGTCCTTCTGTTGCGTATTTTCGGCTTAGGTTTTTGCGTTGTTTCAGAATGCGTACATCTGTTTCCGTAAAGCTCTCGTATATTATGTGTTCCTTATACTTAAGTTCGTACAATTTCGTCCTGTTTGGTGAAATTGGCCAGTCTTCCCATTGAGTTGGTATATTCCTACATCGTTAAATACACAAATCAAAAAAAATGTTTTGAATCACCCCGGATCCCAGAACTCTTGAACATAGACGTAGACTGTGGATATTGTATCACAGACACAGTCCCTTTGACTAAAACCGCCCAAAGACGTAAACAACCATGCCTGAGCGGCGCCTATTAGTCGGAGGGGTTCCGACAGCTGATCAGTTCCAGACATTCCACCAGGAAGGAGGTATATGGTTCGTGTTGTCTGTAGTTCAACCATGCCTAGACCGTCAATACCGTAGAGTGATCTCGTCTACATTGTTACTTTGTGCCAGGAAGGGCTCTCAACAAGGGAAGTGTCCAGGCGTCTCAGAGTGAACCAAAAAGATGTTGTTCGCACATGGAGGAGATACAGAGAGACAGGAACTGTCGATGACATACCTCGTTCAGGCCGCCCAAGAGCTACTACTGCAGTGGATGACCGCTACTTACGGATTATGGCTCGGGGGAACCCTGACACCAACGCCACCGTGTTGAATAATGCTTTTCGCGCAGCCACAGGACGTCGTGTTACGACTCAAACTCTGCGCAATAGGCTGCATGATGCGCAACTTCACTCCCGACATCGATGGAGAGGTCCATCTTTGCAACCACGACACGATGCAGCGCGGTACAGATAGACCCAACAACATCCCGAATGGACCGCTCAGGATTGGCATCACGTTCTCTTCACCGATGAGTGTAGCATATGCCTTCAACCAGACAATCGTTGGAGACGTGTTTCGAGACAACCCGGTCAGGCTGAACGCCTTAGACACACTGTCCAGAGAGTGCAGCAAGGTGGAGGTTCCCTGCTGTTTTGGGGTGGTATTATGTGGGGCCGACGTGCGCCGCTGGTGGCGATGGAAGGCGCCGTAACGGCTGTACGATTACCTGAATGCCATCCTCCGACCGATAGTGCAGCCATATAGGCAGCGTACTGGCGAAGCATTCGTCTTCATGGACGACAATTCGCGCTCCCATCGTGCACATCTTGTGAATGACTTCCTTCAGGATAACGACATCGCTCGACTAGAGTGGCCAGCATCTTCTGCAGACATGAACCCTTTCGAACAGGCCTGGGATCGATTGAAAAGAGCTGTTTATGGAGGACGTGCTACTGGGTATTAGAGGTACAGGTGTGTACAGCAATCTGGACCACCTCATCTGAATGTCTCGCTGTGTGGTGATACAACATGCAGTGTGTGGTTTTCATGAGCAATAAAAAGGGCAGAAATGATGTTTATGTTGATCTCTATTCCAATTTTCTGTACAGGTTCCGGAACTCTCGAAACCGAGGTGACGCAAAACTTTTTTTGATGTGTGTATATCTAAGGTTATTCCGCTTGTTCTTAGTGTTTTCTTTGCTGTGCTCTGTTGTCTGTTCTACAGGCTATTGGGATTCTTTGTTTATTCATTGTGTTTCCCATTCTACTTTATTAGTATGTGGTAGTGAGTACCGCTTATTTCTGCTTCTCTGATGTAATGTGATCTATTGAGTTATTTGTGTGCTACTTCTATAAATTTTCTTATTCTACATCTGGATGATTGCGTGATAACTTTCATTTTTACTTTGAGGTTCAGCTTGTTGATGGTATCTGTTTTATATCCATTCAAAATAGCAATTTTTTAAATTATCTTGAGTTCAAGTGTGTAATTTTGAAGTTTGTGTGGTGTTCTGTTTATGAATGTGTATGAATCTGGAATATTATGTAACAGTAAACCCCAGATTTTTTAAGGAATCTAGATCCTTTTGTAAAACAGCTTCCAAGATCTGATTACTTTACAAACGAGTTAATTTATTGCATACTCGATATTAAACATATAAACGAGAAAAATTTAAGAAAAGCTTTAAAATTATGCTTCAAATTTTTTGGAACTCGCTAAGTTCTCTCATTATGAAATACTGAATGAATATAGTCAGGATACTTTGCGCTCTATTTTAAGCAAAAGCATGTTTTTCACACATCTCTATGTTTATGATGTCATATCTCCAGAATTATGTGTCATATATTCATTGACATATGTGAATGTTGTCTGCAGACCGCTGAGAATAAACTCGGTAACAAAGTAATAATAAATTGAAACATCATGTCTTATGTTGAAGTTTTACTGTCTGAACAGCAAAAATGTAGTAAGCTATTTCATCATTTTGTGGGAGGTGACAGCAAGAAAAAGTTTTGTAAATGTTTAAAATTACGTGTAAAGCTCCTTGAAAGTCGCTAAGTTCCCTCCATCTGAAATACTGGATGAACAATGTGTGAGTATTTGCGCGCCGTCAGTTACACTGCTTCATAGCAAACACACAGTTCCTAACTGTAATACTTATGTTACTGTGTCAGACGTAAGATTATACTTCTTAATAAGTAGCTTATGGCAGCATTTAAAATTTTAAAATCCGGTCAATAATAATGCAAAATACTGAAGTTGAAATTTTCGTTGCCTCTCGAAGGTTTATGCTGTGGATGACAGCTAGTGGTTGTGCTTTTTCTGTGTATGGAGAAATCATGTTGATCATTGTTTCTCATTGCTGTGAGAACAAGAAAAACTGATATTATTTTTTCTTCTGGTTCCTTGGTAAAGTGTATATGGGGAATGAACTGTGTTGATATTGTTGTATATCTCTTCTGTCTGGCTCTGTATTTCACCTACGAGACAAGTTACGTTATCTACATTTCGATACCAGCATACTGATTTATATGCTTTTTATCGCACAATAACATGGTCCAGGGAAAGTTGACCTCTGTCTCACTGATTGGAGATCTCTCCAGATGCAAATAAAATATTCAGTTGAAAGTGAAGTAATTTTTTTTCTGTCTTTAACCTTAGGATAATTTCAGTATCAAATATTTGCATATCTGAGGCCCTCTTGTGTTATTTCAGTTTCTTTTCTACGATATTTATGGCTTTTCCTGTGGATATACGAGAGTAAATTGACGTAACGTCGAAAGACAGAATTGTTGCTGTCGTAGCGGTATCAATAACTTTGATTTTCTTGATTAGGTCTCCTGTGTTAGTAAAGCTTTTGTTTGTTAGTATATGATGATCCATGAAAATTTTTTGTGATTTAATGGTGTTGCATATAAATTATATTTTGTTAGACTGTTGGGAAACAGCTTGGAGCTGTCCCTTCATAAATATTATAATTAGCTTTAAGGTTTTGCGGTGTGGCACTGAGACATAGTTGAGGGTTGCCTCCATAGAGTTGGTAATTACAGTAAGTATGTAATATATCCTTCATTGCCAACCTAGTTAATTCAGTACTCTAAGACATGAAGGTATTTGCGAGGTCCTCACACACCCATGGATACTGGTAGGTACTGTGTGCTTGTTTTATTCCCTGTGACTTGGTAAAGTCCGTTCAACAAGTTATCTCGTTTCCCTTCGAGGAGTAAACGGATGTTGCATGCTACTAGCTACTACCGGCACGATTCAGATTCACCCCTCATAAGTGGTTTTACTTATAAGCAGTACTATGACCACGTTACGTATGTTTCATGTTATTTATGTTTCAGTGTCTGCTGTATTTACTGCAAATATGGAACTTGCAATTATTTTTAATGTTCCTTATTTCGATGATAATGATGATGTGTTGCTCTCATTAGGCAGGTCTGTCGCAGCAAATTCCACATACTGCAAGCCTCCCAGTTTTATGCCATACCATATAGCTGCATACGATACATTTATCCTGATGATGTCAGTTAATTTTTTCTTCTTCTTCCTTCACTGGTTCTCTTCCCAGTCACCATTCCCTTAGCGTATCTTTTATTACATAGTTTCATCTCATGTAGTGCCCTAACAAGTTTCCGTTCCTCCTCTCTTCCCAGTCACCATTCCCTTAGCGTATCTTTTATTACATAGTCTCATCTCATCTAGTGCCCTAACAAGTTTCCTTTCCTCCTCTTAACTGTTTGCAGTGTTTATCGTTCATCCTCTGTAATGAAAATGTAATCCTGAATTTGTCTCCACATTTCACATCTTCAATTCTTTTCTGTATCCACAGATCAAAAGCCTCTAAGCACTTCCATGCAGTGTCCATGTTTTAGCAACATACAGGGAAACATTTCATACAAAACGCTCCTCTAATCTTTTTCTTAATTGATCTGATGGAACTAAATTTTCTTTGAGACATATGAGTCTCAGTTTTATTTTCGATAATGACAGAATGTGAAGAAATGTATCAAACTTCGTGCTGCAGCCAGTAATTGTACTGAGGTTGCCTGCTTACTAGACAGATATGCTAGCCATTACACCACCAGAGCAGTATAACAAACACATGTGCACTGACTACCCTAGTCCAATGCCCTCCCTAGCACAAACTTCATTTCACTCCCTCAGCCTATTTTTCCTTCTTAAATAGGCAATCTTGACGATTTAAGAAAGGGAAAATGTTCTGAAGGAGTGGATTGAAATTCAAGCCCAGGCCACAGCACAAAATTTTTATTCGTTTATTCGGCTTTTATCATTATCGAAAATTTTTCTTAATTGTTTATTTATTGGACCACAGATAATAGTACGCCCTATAATAACGCCTGAAGTTATCAACTTCTTCCACTAACTAATAACAAATTTTCACTTTTACCTTTCTTGATCACCTTGTGAAAATCAATGCCTTAGTCTTCTTGACATTTATCTTCAGTCCACATTCCTCAGATCTGGTGTTTAGTCCTTTCAACATATCTTAAATATTAACTAGCTTTTCATTTTCACTCAGTATAAATGCCATCAGCAAAGATTATCCTTCTTTTCATTCTCACTGCAGTCTCTTGTTAGAAACAGTTTTATATAAATCATCCAAATAGACGAGGTGAGCGACAACAGCCTTGTCTAACCCCTGGCAACATTTTAGTTCCTTCTGACAGCTCATCTCCTGTTATTACTTTTACTCTTTGTATGATAACTAAGTTGTTCATTAGCCTCCTTTCCTTAAGTTAATTCCATCTATGTCGATATTATTCTTTACTAGAGTTATAAAGTTACCATAGGCTACCGTAGAGTATCCTAAGTAAGCGTAGGCTTTTCCTAGTAGCTTTGCTCAGTTAAGACCGCAACCGCGTTCCTGTATGTCAGGTGTGTTGCATACCTATTGGACATTACCTCATTTCGATCGCTTTGTTTACGTATAGCGACCAGTCTCTTACTAAATTCCGCTATAAATAGTAAGGAGTGAGCCGCCTAGAAACAGTGTGGATATAAAAAGGGCCACATAACTTAAAGAACATTCTGGTTCTACTTAGTTACCCTCCTGTCTGTTACTTAAAAATAAACTCTATTTGTAACTAAATTGAAATTTTGAATGTATAATTCAGGTTTTATTGAAAAATTCTTGATTTTTAACGTGAAATAGAGACACGGCGTACTGAAAATAAAAAAATTATAACTTATTTAAAGCGCTGGAAAGAGCAATTCTTTCAAAGAAAAGGTATTTTTTTTTTAAATTGCAAAAGAAAAACATATCAAACATCGCTTCAATACTACGTTGACTTATATAAAAAAATGTCTGTGTTATTCATAAACGATTTTCACACTTATCAATAATAACAGAAAACTGTTGCCTTTGATCATTATGGAGAACGTCGTATTAACAATAAGACTGTTGTTGTTGTTGTTGTTGTTGTTGTTGTCTTCAGTCCTGAGACTGGTTTGATGCAGCTCTCCATGCTACTCTATCCTGTGCAAGCTTCTTCATTTCCCAGTACTTACTGCAACCTACATCCTTCTGAATCTGCATAGTGTATTCATCTCTTGGTCTCCCTCTACGATTTTTACCCTCTATGCTGCCCTCCAATGCTAAATTTGTGATCCCTCGATGCCTCAGAACATGTCCTACCAACCGGTCCCTTCTTCTTGCCAAGTTGTGCCACAAACTCCTCTTCTCCCCAATTCTGTTCAATACCTCCTCATTAGTTATGTGATCTACACATCTAATCTTCAGCATTTTTCTATAGCACCACATTTCGAAAGCTTCTATTCTCTTCTTGTCCAAACTACTTATCGTCCATGTTTCACTTCCATACATGGCTACACTCCATACAAGTACTTTCAGAAACGAATTCCTGACACTTAAATCTATACTCGATGTTAACAAATTTCTCTTCTTCAGAAACGCTTTCCTTGCCATTGCCAGTCTACATTTTATATCATCAGTTATTTTGCTCTCCAAATAGCAAAACCCCTTTACTACTTTAAGTGACTGATTTCCTAATCTAATTCCCTCAGCATCCCCCGACTTAATTCGACTGCATTCCATGATCCTCGTTTAGCTTTTGTTGATGTTCATCTTATATCCTCCTTTCAAGACACTGTCCATAAAGACTAACAATAAGTATATAGTCTTTCTTTATTTTTGTGTGTGTAAACTGGACTTGTATCAAAAGTAATTGCTGTGGTTATACGAAAGTGCAGAAGTTAAGCGATCAACTAATTATTTACATTTTGTAAAGATATTTGTATATTTTGTAAAGATATAAAGTACACAATGGACTAACAATGAACAATATGTGGTTTTAATTATATGAAAAATAAACATACAAATAAACAAAGAGAAGTCGGCGGCTCCTAGTTTCCCTCTGTTTCTTTCGCTACCGATGCTGCCAATACTTCCGTAATCCAACCATTTACTACGTCATTTATGTACTGTACCGAAACTAGCGAACCGTAGTTTTGGTAGAGCGCAGCCGCATTATTTGATGGCTTTGTGTTGCAGGACCGAGAGTTCGTGGAGATGGAGGTGCCGTACAACGGGCAGCCGAAGCGGCCGGGGTCGCCGTCGCCGCTGGCGAGCCCGGCGCACTCCGCCGCCAGCCACCCCGGGCTGCTGCACGCGTGCTGCGGCCGCTGCTGCGGCCAGCGCTATCAGGTAGCAAACTTTCCCCCGCGCTCCCTTCCCCGCTTGCAGGTACAGCTACTACCTCCAAAAGACTAGGAGCGAGTGCTTTCTCAGATAAACGATGCAGTCATTGTCCCAGACGGCAAGAAGTGCAGGAAACTGCCCAGTCTAGCGTCGGAATGAAAGTGGAGTAACTCGGATGGTTCGTGGAGTGTTAGCTACAACTGCGAGGGATCTCTACCGTGGCTGGTAACTGAGTTAGCTGTTGGACATCGCACATCTCATGTCGGGCGGGGAGATGACTCAGGAAGAGCTGCGTGAAATTCCGCCTTTATCCAGTCTGTAGGCCGTGTTTCGTGGGTGATGGAAGTATTGTACAGAATGAAGCGGCCCCTCGTGAGGCATTACCCCGAGCTGCAAAAATGTAATAAATTTACGTCAGATATTCGAAAGAAATCCGTGTTAGGAAATGGAAATAAATTTTAAATTTTTTGTGGGGGTCCACAGCCTCAACTTATTTTGAGAATGAAAATATGGTCAAGGTAGGCTGTATTCTTTTTATTGTCTATGCGATTGGCCATTTTCAACCTTTGATCATTTAAAGCACGTATCATAAGCTTCCAACTTAATTTTATATTTTAATACTAGTGTTCGATAAAAAGTTGTGGCAACACTGCTGTAACATGAAGGATGTGTATCCAATGGCATACGCATTGTCTGTAGCTGATAGCAGGTCAGTGCAATGACCGGCAACGGCTGTGTTTCAGTCAGTTGCAGAGTGTACTGTCTGAATGTGTGGGAGGCCAGTCCAAGCTCCCTAACAGTAAATTTAGGAAACACGAACAACATGCGCGGATAAAGATTGAAGTAGCACGAAGTCGGAGCGCAAACATAGGGAAAAAAATCCTCTACTGTACAGCTACACTATTGTCGACAAACATCTGGAGGCAGCGACTGCCGTGAAATATCTAGGCGTAACTATCCAGAGGGACCTTAAGTGGAATGACCACACAAAAAAGCATATACCAGACTCAGATTCATCGGAAGAATCTTAAGGAAATGTAATTCATCCACGAAAGAAGTAGCCATCAGGCGCTTGTTCGCCCGATTCTTGAATATTGTTCATCTATTAGTATCTGGGATCCCTATCAGGTAGGACTGATAGAGGAGATACAGAAGATCCAACGAAGAGCGGCGTGTTTTGTCACGGGATCGTTTAGCTGGCGAGATAGCGTTACGGAGATGCTAAACACACTCCACTGGCTCGGGCGCTGATAACCACGCAGTTGAGCGCCCCACAAACCAAACATCATCATCATCACACTCCACTGGCAGACGTTACAAGAGAGGCGTTGCGCATCACGGAGAGATTTACTATTGAAATTTCGGGACAGCACTTTTCAGGAGGAGTCGGAAAACATGTTACTTCCCCCCACACACAACTCGCGTTTTGACCACGAGGAGAAAATTTGAGAAATTATAGCCAATACAGAGTCATTCTTTCCACGTACTATTCGCGAGTGGAACAGTGTTGATGGGGTCAGATGGTGGTACCGAAAGTACCCTCCGCCACACACCATTAGGTGGCTTGAGGAGTATGATGTAAATGTAGATACCATCTGTGTAGAGGAAGGTGATCGAGATGTGGGACGATTATACTGAGAGCATATAATATGGTGAACGTCTATCTATTAAGTTTGGTATGAATTATAGCAGGGTTGCCAACACTTTTTATCCAGCCTATGTACTGGCTGGTACAAGTGGACAGGAAAGCATCTTACTTCTGTGCAACAGAAATGATATATTATCTTTTCCACATGTATCAGCGATATATTATAATGTAAAATGAAGCTGGAAGCTTAAGATACGTGGTTGAAAATGACAAAGGTTGACATTGGCCAATCGCATAGATGTTAAAAAGAATACAGCCTACTTGGACAAAGTGTTTATTCTCAAAATGGAAATAAACAATGGTAGTATGTTTGACTATGAATACAAATAACTGCGATCAGGCACTTTTGAAACCTACATATTTCCATACACTAGTTTTTGAGCCTGTTCAGGCTTATCTTCAGACTGTGCATGCACAAGTTACAAGTTTACTTTGGTAGCGTAATGGTGTATACTGACTTTGTGAGAAGGAGATAGGACTAACTGCCATTTTACGCCATAAACGATAGTCAAATGGCACGCTGTGTAGAAAATAAATTTCTGGAATGTAGATATTTAACTACAGTAGTACGAATAGTGCAGCAATAACTACAGGACTTCGTTTTCTGACACAGTTTACTATGTAACTATCAGTCATAGCGACAAATTAAAGTATGTCGTATCGTCAGATAACCAGTACCCAACACCTCGCTATGAAAATTCCTGTGTGATAAAGATGCCCCTTTTGAAAATGAGGCTGAGAAGGCTCTAAGCTGTTTCAAAAGTGTCTGATGTTAGTTATCTGTAGTTATACAGGGTGTTCGGAAATTCCTATTACAAACTGCTAGGACTTGTGGAGGGGAGTGGGTATGTATTATTTTGAATTGGAACCCATCTCCGGAAACGTGCCAATTCCGTGCTACAACCATGTGAAAATATGTTGGTAACGCGACTATTTTTATAAGTAATTGATTAGGTGTGACCCAGCAAATTACTTGTTATACGATTTCACTTGGGTAATTGTGGCTAAAAGGGTAAGCGATGGACTCAAAAGTTGTGGAGAACGATCTTGATAAAGACGAAGAGTAGCCCTTCCATTATGTGAGTTTCGCCATTCAGAAGGATCATGTAAGTGGATTCTGCAAACGTGTATTCAACCATGTTACTATAACACTCATAGACACGCGAATGAGGCTCGAATCAGGTCAGAGAGGTACGCAGACGTCAACTGACATCAGCCGAACAGACGTAACCACCGCCCACCATGACTACCCTTTTCCCTGTTGCATTTCTACCTAGAAAAGATGTTTTCACCGGCTGTAACACAGAAACGGTACGTTTCCAGATATGGATTCGTATTCAAAATATTATGTACTCACCCCCTTCTACTAGTCCCAGAAGTTTGTAACGGGAATTTCCGAGCATCTTGTATTTAATTAACGCTGAGTGGCGTGTTCCACAACATGAATAACGGATAAACTTCACTGAAAACATGTTGCAGTGTTTCCCGTTATCTGTTTTGACAGAACATTTTGACAACAATTTAATGAACAAGCGAAAAGTTGTGAAAGTTTTCTAAGTTTACTTCATGGTTCTACTTACAAGAGAAGTGCTTGACTTCGAACGCTCAGAGCCGCACGAAAATATGCTCAGAATATAAGTAACTCATCCCAAAAAAACAGTCGCATGTGCCATTAGCATGCAACACTGCGCGTATTAGCATATGAGACATTTGAATCATCATCTGTTCATGGCCTAATAAAGTAACATGGTGACGCGAAGAAATAATACATTGGTATAATAGGACAAAAACTCACATATTTCAGTATTGTGACTTATTCCTACATTTCCCTCTGCTTGTAATAATTATACTGTCTGAACAACGAACCTTTTCTCTTGACTTGCAATGCTGCACAGCTATTCCGTCTTCAAAGTACTGGTGCGGAATTTCAATGAAGTGGTCAAAACAAAATGGAACAGAACAATATTCACATCTGACAGAAGCTACATTTTCACATTCAACACCAATTCTGCATTCAAGCAGTGCAATAACAAACGTCACACTAATTTCATTTCAAAGCTATATTATTATACCAATGCCATAAGCTCCCGTTTGCCTAACATATTATAACATGTGCTGGTACTTTGGTGCAGAAAATTGGTTGCATAGCACAGAGTGAAGGCTAGTGATATTTTGAGTTAAGGTTGTCAAGTAGCTTGTAAAGACTGATAAAATAGACTCACTTCAAAGTGGTTTTTCATATTTTAATCATCAATCATACTTCTCATGTAGAGCTTATATTGCTTAAACAAGTGCACATCAAGTGAAGTGCACTATACTGTTGTCTTTCACGTGTTTTTGGTCCTATTATACCGATTTATGTTTCTTCGCGTTACGAAAGTTCCTCTCTTACGCCTTGAGAAGGTGATAATTCAAATGATCCTCGTGGGAAGACGCGTAGATTTGCATGCGAATCGTTCATACCACTGTTTTAGGGAAGAGTGATTTATACTCTAAGTACACTTTCGTGCGGTTGTGAGCATTAGAGATTACGCACCTTCCTTGTTAGCTTAAACAGTAAGTGAGGAAGTAAGGCTTGTTTAGCATGTTTTCTCTTAATGAGTTTTCATTTGATTTTCAGCAACACGCTGTTTTTGTTGACATTATACATGATTTACTTCATCTTTTATACATAATATAATTTCATCATTGAGCTTCAAAGGCAGAAACAATGCTTCATTTGTACTAGTGGTAACAGTGCGAAGTTTCATACTGTAGTTCCGTTGTTGTATTATACCCCACCGATATACAATTATTAAAAATTACCACTTTGTGTGAAGCCAATTGAATTGGAGGCACATCCAAGGCCTTCTTCAGGAGATAATACCTAAAACAAGCTCGTTATCAACCTATTCAAAGATATGCATGTTAAGTCGTTTGTAGATAGAGAAACCATTGGTCGCATGTTTTAGTGTTTGCCGTTATTTGATTATGAACGTAGGAGTCTTGTCATTATTAGAAATTTGAACAAAGTTTTATAGAGATACTTTGACTGTAGGGAGTAAAACATAATAGTAACGTACTATAATTTTCTTCTAAAATGAACTAGTTGTGGATGTTTTTGTTTTTTAAGTGGCTTTAAGCAGCTATCAGCACACAATTATCGTGTTGTGCTGCGAACATTAAGTATCAATTTAAGTTTTATTTAGAGTATATTATTATCAAAGCAGGTTTTAAACACACAGCTTTCAGAAGTGACCTTACTTAAAATTACTAACTATAACAGATAGGTTTAACGAAAACTTGGACACAACACAGAAGAATAATTGTAAAATATTTATACAGCGAGAGAAGGGTCAACAGCACAGTTCAGTTATTAAATTTGAAATAAACTGGACGAACTGAAAGTAATTTCATTCACATTTGATGTCATAGGTTCGTTAGTTCATATTATTTGATGTTCGCTGAATCTTTACAGTCTCTTCTTACTGTTCGCTTCATTACTAACAATTTGGTTTTTATAATGTTCTCCATTTTTTTCATATTCATTGTAATGGTGAGTATTTTAGTGTTCATTGGTAATAGTTACAATAATGACATACCTGTTGAAATAGTATTTCACCTCACTGATAGTCATTATAATTTTAATATTTATTTGTTTGCTTATTTTACATCCAACGTTATTTTTCGTTTGTTTTCCGCATTTATTAATGCAAAACAGTTACACTTAAAATCTTTCTTTCAACTATCATTATTACATTAAAGTAACGTGACCCACCTCTATAGTTATTTTATTGCACTGTTTGTACCTAAAGTGTCACTCTTACCAAAATATCCAGAGTTACTCATAGTGGTCCATGATTTTCTCCAAGAAATCCATTACACCGCAGGATAATAGCCCAGATAATTTTTTTAATACGGCATTCCCCTTCCTGAGAGTTATGTTCTACAACTGAAGTGTTATTTCTTCGTCTTTCATTCATTATTTCTCATTTGCGTGCAATAACTACTTTCCCGGAGATGGACCTACAGATGTTGTATGGTCTTATAGTTTCGTGTAATTTCATCTGTTTCTGAATTCTGTCACAGTTCCCCAGTTCTTCGCGCATAGCACATGACCTCACATAAAGGTGCAAGCTGACGCTGGTGCGATCAACTCCTTCTTCCCTATGCCTGAAACTATCAGGTACCTCCCGTTCCTTGGAATGCGTTGTTCTGGAAACGGCATCTCGGTAGCTCCCCCCTTATCTCTGTAAACGACCTTCTTAGGCAGATGACGACAGCAGAACACTCAGCACTCACCACAGCATACGCAAATGTCCAGTCTCTCACTTTTCATCCAATGTCTTCTTATCAACGTTTGGAAATCTAAATTTCCACCTCATACTGCTGTCTGGAAGTTGGATCAAGCCGGCTATACCGTTTCAGTCGGTAAACACTGATGGTTGTGACCTGCTACTACAGATTAAACAGACCAAGAGTAGTACACTCCAACTTAATACTGCGCTCTTAGTTCATAACACTTGTGTCAACCTACATGAGAATATATTCATAGACATTAAGCCTCCCAGTACAGTTGCCTACTTCGTATTATGTGACAAGTGCGGAGAATATAAAACTGTATTGTTGACATTGGAACCCAAATACGAACATGTTTCGATAAATGTGGCATGAATATAATCTACTGTAATAATCGGCCATTTTCAGGAAACCTTAACTGAAAGTCTTGTCACTGGAAATGTATTACTACTTACACTCGCACCACAGCACAACACACCAAACCGGTACTCAACTATTTCTTGTTCTGCGGCAAAGATGAAGAGACCGGAATCAGCGCCAGATATCAGCATCAACGCAGAACTTTAATAAGCTAATTTTGCTAATGGAAGCCTGTAGCATTTCTTGGCAAATTATGTCGACAAGCTCTTATCGGATGAGTTTTCGCAGTAGTTAGCACACAGGCCTCATGTGCTGGAGAACGGCGTTTAAATTCCTGTCCCAGCTATTCATATTTACATTTTCCATTGTTTCCCTAATCTCTTTATTGCATTTGACACATAGAATAGAAAATATAACAGCAGCTGTAAGTGGAATCATCGAAACTTTCTAAAAACCTTTCAAAATGGTCAACAAAATAAGACTTTAGCAGAACCCTACTGTATCACACACAATCCACACAGCATATCAATGACTCATTAATTCATATCTGCAGTTATTAAACTTCATCTGTTTGCGGGGAGGCATATGTGTCATATCATAGATTACAAAAAAAAAATGTACTTTTTTCACGGTAATCAAAACAAGAATGGATCTGGGACTGCTATCATTCATCATAGATTATTCTGACGTCCCAAGTCTAGATCCACAAGTGAAAGCTGCCGGCGCTTTGACTACGCCTTCAATTCATGTCTGTGATAAACTAACGCCATATCCCATGACAATTATGCTACCCTCCCCCACAAGAACTCGTACATTGCAGAGGTTTCATTACCACTGATTTCATTTGCTTTATCGAATTTTCCATAAACACCACCCCAGGATATACCCTCAACTAAAGCACTAGCACGTTAAAGCATTAACGAGACACCAGACCCTTACATTATAAGTTGCTGCTAATCATACCAAAGGTGCTTGTGCCAAATCGTTCTGTGTTGCAAGCAATCACCTACAGAATGAGTTACATCCCAACAGACGGGGAGCTACACAATTCCCGGTTTTTAAAATGGACTACTGGCTTACCTTATGCAATAATAGTAGCTCCCCCTCTGCATCACACTGGGGCCACACGCGCTAGACATGTAGCCACGGCACTGTACCCATGGTCTAACGCACGGGTGAATTCTTTCCTCCTCTGCTTCTTATATTTTTCTATACGACAATTTTCGCTTTTAATTATAGTTCGTGTACTATGAGATTGTTACTACAATAAAAAGAATTATTATGCTTTAATTTATTTTAATTATTTTTCGCTGCAGAAATGTAAAACGTCTGATCAGCTCAAGACAGAGACTGAATGCCTAGTCTGGCTAGGAAAAACAAACTATTAAAGTTATAAGTATCGCGGAGCACGATTAATGCAAATGAAGCGCTGTTTCTGCATTTCAAGTGATATGATGAAATTAAATTATGAATGACAGTTCGCGAAGAGTATTCACAACCTCAGCAATACAAACATCTGGTACAGCTTATCTACACTCATGTTCAGAAAAAAACCGGACACACTGAACAACTAGAGATAGGACGTTCGTACTCACGGGACATGTACATTAGTATGTTCTGCAGAAATGATTAGCATTTCAGTCACGTCGGTTCAGCAAGTGTCCTGTTGCTTAGTAGGCACAAGGTCAACCATGGACCATGATAACTTGTCAATGCGTAATGGCACTGACGCGTATAAGGCGCGAATGTCGGCCTTTGGTATAGGCATCAATGCTGCATTCACCTGAGGTGGGTGGCAGGCACTGGGTCACAGCGCTCCACCCGTGGTTTCACCATATCCCACAAATTTTCGATTGGCAACAAGTCTGATGATCTGGCGGGCCAGGGAAAAAGACTAACATTCTGTGACACCAAGAAGGCACGCGTTCGTGCAGTAGTATGTGCTTGTGTATTGTCTTGCTGAAAAATGGCGTCTGGGGTGTTTTACAGAAAGGGTATGGCTACGGGTCGCAGCGTATCATTCACGTAGGTCACATAGGCCACAGTGCCCTGCACATGCACCAGCTGTGATTTGTGATTGTACTCAATAGCACCCCACACCAGAAGGCCTTGAGCTGGCGCTGTATGTCTTGTCCGATTACATTCGCTGTTGTGCCACTCCCCCTGTCCGTACTGAACCAAAATACGGCCATCATTTTCAAACAATTAGAACCTGGATTCGTCAGAAAACACTATCTGATGCTATTTCTGCCCCCAGCGACGTCGTTCCACACACCACTGCCGTCTAGCATGTTTCTGCACATTCGTCAAAGGTAGGCGGAGAAGTGGATTGCTCGCTCATAACCCATGTCGTAATAAACGGGGACGGACTATCACCCCTGATAGTGTACGATACTGTTTCACTGTTGTGCCAGAGCTGAGGAGGACGCAGATATGTCCTGCAAGCCATTGGGATGAGTTGTCGACCTTCTCGGGGGGTGCTCTGTGTGGTGCGACCCATCTCGCCGTGTTCTACTGCCTTACATGAACCATTCTACACACACCCGTTGCACTGCCGAAACACTTCATCCCACACTAACGGCAATTTCCCAGATTGATGTGCCGGCCGGGGTGGCCGAGCGGTTCTAGGGGCAACAGTCTGGAACCGCGCGTCCGCTACGGTCGCAGGTTCGAATCCTGCCTCGGGCATGGATGTGTGTGATGTCCTTAGGTTAGTTAGGTTTAATTAGTTCTAAGTTCTAGGAGACTGATGACCTTAGAAGTTAAGTCCCATAGTGCTCAGAAGCAGATGGATGCATCACTTTCTCGCATGCGCCCTCCTTCAAACTCACTGATTTGACGGTACGGTTCGCACATACGTCTGCTCACTGATCCTTTATCTTCGGTTTCTAGCGACAACGAGAGCCGCAGGCACATTTTAGCGATAGATCATGTTGTGCCTCGGTATCGATGTTGACCTTGAACCTGTGGGCCGACATGGTTCAAATGCTAATCATTTCTGCAGAACATAGTAATGTACATGTCCGGTGAATATGAACTTCCTATCTCTAGTTGTTCAAGGTGTTCTGTGTTTTCTGAACCTGAGTGGATATTAAAAGCGCATATAGACCTTAAGAACAGTTTTCACGGGCCTTAATTTAGCTAAACATACCGCAGCAGTCCTGCGTTCCTCGTCCCAAAATGTCCACTGAAATGGCGACCGCTAAAGAGTGAGAGAGACGATTGGCATAACCTTTACCTGATATTTTCGTGCAGTGAAATACCGAACATTAATTTCAACAGGGAACACCAATGAAAATACTAAAATATTTTCCGACATAAACATGCTCGTCTTAACCGAAATGTAGACGCTTACACCATGTCAGACAATAGTATTTGTCTGTGCATATAATACGACATCCAGTAGTCACTCGGAAATACTTATTCAGTTCGGGTGCCAACATAATTAGTGCTGAGAGATAAACACGTTTGACCACGAGTTAATCATCCAATAAGGAACATGCTACAGAGATAGACAGTGGAATAATGTCGACAGACTCTTAATATCGGCGCTGACACGAGTGCACGAAGGATTTCGCTAATCTACTACTGCCAGGATATACTTTACGCCCAGATCTTAGTAAACTCACTGTGTGTGACACTCGGTACATGAGTACTAGCACAGCACGGCAGCGCTGTAGAGGTGTTTCATGTTAGAAACAACCAGTCGAGACAATCACATGAATTAGAAAGGGCCAATAGATTCGGGAATTTCGTGGAAGAATCTTCATAGGAGTTTGCATTATTGTGAACGTGATTCATAACGAAAGCTCGAAACCCATTCATCACTCTGCTAAGTTTATGAAATTAATTGGCAGGGAATGTCAAATTCTGTATCGTCTTTTATAAATAAACAGACAGGCGTGGTTGTCAAGTATTGGAGAGGATTTCCATTGCATGTCAGATCCAGAGAGCAGCGAGAGAAGATGTACTGATAGGTGATAGGACTTCGTTTTCACGGTTGTGCTGCTGCCGAGAAAACACGAGTGACGAGAACAAATGTCCGATTTATATATGAATCCCCTCATTGTTTTTCCATTATGTGTAAGCAGATATTTTGTGTTATTATGTGACTGGTCGTTTATTACCTGTTTGGTCTCTGCAATGGTTTTCTGATGGCTCAAATGGCTCTGAGCACTATGGGACTCAACTGCTGTGGTCATAAGTCCCCTAGAACTTAGAACTACTTAAACCTAACTAACCTAAGGACATCACACACATCCATGCCCGAGGCAGGATTCGAACCTGCGACCGTAGCGGTCGTGCGGTTCCAGACTGTAGCGCCTTTAACCGCTCGGCCACTCCGGCCGGCGATGGTTTTCTGGATATGGTAGTTTTCCAGTATTAGGGCTAGGTTTTTGTAGTTGTTATTTACTCTGATTGATAAAAATACTGGCTAAGATTATTAATTATAAAATCATGTATTTGAAAAGATATTCTCTGATGAAAGATTTAAAAACATATCTTGGCACAGATATGTGGATGATATTATTTGCCTGATAGATGAGCCAACTGAAATAATAAACGAACTTCACTAAGATATCAACAAAGTACATTCACAACACAAAGTTCACACTTGAAAAAGAAGATCAAATAATTTTTCCTGGCAGAACAATGATAAAGGAAAATGGTATACATTCTTCCAACATCTACAGAAAACCAACAGCCACAGGCACAATAATACATACCACATCGAATCGTCCCCACAACCAGAAGTTAGCTACATGAAGGCACATGTTATATATCACAACCACTTTTCCACTCAGCAAGTGAAATTATGAAAGAGAAATGCATACAAACATATAAATAGCTAGAAACAATGGGTTTGGTGCACATATAGTACACAGATCCAGCGAATAAATTAAAAAAATACAAAACAAACACAACTCTTCCACCATATCGTGACTACAAGAAAACTCAAAAACTCCAAACACACAAAATACACATACAAAATGACAAAACTATATAGAAGCAAAGCACGTGGTACATTAACCTAGACACACAAATTAATATGCATAGTAGCAAACATACTACAAAAACAGAACCTACATACAGCATATGGCATGTGCTAACTCTTCAAACAAACTTAAGCCAACCAGCCATCACGAAGGAAAAATTACAGGGGTCAGGAATAAAAAATTTGAATGTCAAAGTTGTGATGCAGTACATATAGGGGTATAACAAAAATTTGAAAACATGCTCTAAAGAATACATTAGATGTAGGAAGTATCGAACAAACCATTCTACATTTGCAGAGCACTTATATCACTATAAGCACCATTCTAACAACCTGAAAAGGCATGAAAATCATCACGGTAAGTAGCCGCAACAAATGCCACATCCTAATTCAGGAAAACAACCATATCGAGAAAATGAGCGCAGAGAACAAACAGGTGATAAACGACCAGATACATACTAACACAAACTCTCTGCTAAACCTAATAAAGGAAATATTAAGGAAAAAAATACTCCATGTAGTACAGGTTCACACGCACACACACACACACACACACACACACACACACACACAGATGCAGATATTTGAGGCCAATGAAAATGCCTTTGAAATAATAAGGCGAAACGCGCATGGCAAGAAAAATTTGTTTCATCCAGTTGCAATTATTAACACACGCAACTGAAGTCGACAGTATAACAAAACTAAAACCAGTATTATTTGCCGCTCACATGCTGTGGCAACCACGGAAAACAATCAACGCGTGCTGTCTGCGTCATCTAAAGTTGCCATGGCGCAAAATGAAACCGCCTGGCCTTTTTCAGTCCGACGACCGATGTCACGGTAGTAAAACTCTTCCACGTAACGACTGATCGTTCGTCCCCGCTAAAACTCTCTCGTTTGTCTCTACGGCGTCATTGAATGTCAAGTAATCACTGTGATCCAAACCAGAAAGTTTATAGCTTGCTGGCGGCAATTCAGTATCCCACGCAGAACTATGCGTTCACGTGTCTCGCAATACATTCCCAACGCCCTACGTAGACGTCGCATGCTTCATTCTAAAGCATGATTGCAACCCAGTTTAAATAGGCTCCATGTGCTTTATATTTGACTCAGGATCTTTCAGTGTACTGCTAGAGCTCGTATATAGTCGTGGGGATCTTTCAGTGTGCTGCTGGAGCTCGTATGGAGTAATGGGGAGGGGAACATTAATAAAGTTTCCTTGATAAGTATGGCATAACACGAATTTATACTTCCCTCTTTACTATTTATGAGTAAGGTTTTAAACGAAAAGCTCGACTACGTACAAACTGCAGACATTTGATACGCTCAAGTCTCCGCCCTCAATCTATCAACTGCAACATACTGACGTCACTACCTTCTTTTCGAACATCCAGTCGTCTTTCTTAAGACCCTTTCTATCTTACGTTGATAATTTTCAATTCCTAGTATAGACATTTGGCACCTAAAAATATCACCAAACCCCATTAATGGTCATAGGTCGAGCATCACGCTCTTTCCGCCTGCCCGACTTTTCACCTTATCACTTACGACTTGCAAGAGTGAAGCAGTGTAAGAGTTGATGTTGCGGGCTATCAGTCTTGCCTGGGTAGTTCTTTCGGTAAAAGCATTGCTCGTGAAATGCAAGTTTCCGGGTTCAGTTTCTGGCCGGCGCACGCTTTTAATGTTCCAGGAAGTATCAATCCATTAACTTGTTAACACGGTACTGTCGGGGACTAAGTTTCTATCATACACTGACCCGGAACTCCAGTCACTAATTGCCGAACAGCAAACCTAGAATAAGCTAAAAGTAATACAGACAGTAGACGGATAGACATCATTCTAATATTATTTATGTTTATAGGCCCTTATCGGGGCTATCCGTACATGGCCAATATTGGCCTGACAACAAAAGTGAAGCTCCCAGATGGTTGAGAGGGTATGTGACGTTATACCGCTGATTACAAACTCGAGTCCAATTCAAAGACCCCTGTCACCAAGCAATATTATGTTGCACCCCCTCTGACCAGGATGTACGCACAGATTCGGTTGGGAAGCATGTCACAAAGCGGTTGTGTCGTCTCCGGCGGCAAGCTGGCCCACATCTTTTGTACCTGTTCACGGTATCCTGAATAATGGCACTGGGAAAGAAATGACGTCCGATCTGGTCCCATACAAGTTCCATCAGGGACAGGTCTGGGTATCATGCTGGCCAGGGTAATACCTCAACATCACCCAGACAGTTCATAGAGACACGTGCCATGTGTGGACGAGCAAAGTCTTTTGAAAATGGCACCATGATCCTGTCGCATGAGAGGTAACACACGAGGACGAGTGATGTACATGTACTGCTGTGCCTTCATAGTTCCCTCAGAACACTATCAGCCGTGATATAGTCACAGCAGATGGCACCACACATAATGACCTCAGTCCACCTTCAAAAGGTCTTCCGGCGAAGTGCAGCACCGCGAGTCATCGCTGAACTCAATTAGACGCCGTTCATCAGCAGTCCATCCTCTCCGATACATCAACACTCCCAACGCAGTCGTTTACTTTGTGTTAACGGTGTTCCCTATTCCGGCTGCAGTTAGTATGCGACCAATGGTATGGAATGACGCAGAATGTTGTTCTACGCTGGCATGCGCAGATCTGAAGGGACTACGATGTGCTTCGTGCTCAATCGGTGATCCTCCTTTATGGTAATAACACGTGGTAGATCAGAACCTTGACAAGTATGTTTGTCCTCCCTAACCCATGCAGTCCGACATCGATCCATTGTCACATATGAATGCTCTACAAATCTGAATCTTGCACGATTCGTCCAGCCAGCAAAATGGAGACGCACAATGAGTCCCATTTAAAACGCTGTCAGAGGCTGATGACGCTGTCTCACAGTGATCACTCAATATCTGATGCCGTTCACGCCCCTTCTATCCCCACCAGACCTGGTTGTTGTTGTGGCCTTCAGTCCTGAGACCGGTTTGATGCAGCTCTCCATGCTACTCTGTCTTGTGCAAGCTGCTTCATCTCCCAGTACGTACTGCAGCCTACATCCTTCTGAATCTGCTTAGTGTATTCATCTCTAGGTCTCCCTATATGATTTTTACCCTCCACGCTGCCCTCCAATACTAAATTGGTGATCCCTTGATGCCTCAAAACATGTCCTACCAACCGATACCTTCTTGTAGTCAAGTTAAGCCACAAAGTCCTCTTCTCCCCAATTCTATTCAATACCTCCTCATTAGTTATGTGATCTACCAATCTAATCTTCAGCATTCTTCTGTAGCACCACATTTCGAAAGCTTCTATTCCCTTCTTGCCCAAACTATTCAACACCCATGTTTCACTTCCATACATGGCTACACTCCATACAAATACTTTCAGAAACGAATTCCTGACACTTCAATCTATACTCGATGTTAACAAATTTATCTTCTTTAGAAACGCTTTCCTGCCATTGCCAGTCTACATTTTATATCCTCTCTACTTCTACCATCATCAGTTATTTTGCTCCCCAAATAGCAAAACTCCTTTACTACTTTAAGTGTCTCATTTCCTAATCTAATTCCCTCAGCATCACCCGATTTAATTCAACTACATTCCATTATCCTCGTTTTGCTTTTGTTGATGTTCATGTCCTTTCATGACACTATCCATTCCGTTCAACTGCTCTTCCAAGTCCTTCGCTGTCTCTGACAGAATTACAATGTCATCATCGAACCTCAAAGTTTTTATTTCTTCTCCATGGATTTTAATACCTACTCCGAATTTTTCTTTTGTTTCCTTTACTGCTTCTTCAATATATATATTGAATAACATTGGGTAGAGGCTACAACCCCGTCTCACTCCTTTCCCAACCACTGCTTCCCTTTCGTGCCCCTCGACTCTTATAACCGCCATCTGGTTTCTGTACAAATTGTAAATAGCCCTTCGGTCCCTGACCTGGTTGTTGTTGTTGTTGTTGTGGTCTTCAGTCCTGAGACTAGTTTGATGCAGCTCTCCATGCTACTCTATCCTGTGCAAGCTTCTTCATCTCCCAGTACCTACTGCAACCTACATCCTTCTGAATCTGATTAGTGTATTCATCTCTTGGTCACCCCCTATAATTTTTACCCTCCACGCTGCCCTCCAATACTAAATTGGTGATCCCTTGATGCCTCAGAACATGTCCTACCAACCGATCCCTTCTTCTCGTCAAGTTGTGCCACAAACTTCTCTTCTCCCAAATCCTATTCAATACTTCCTCATTAGTTATGTAATCTACCCATCTAATCTTCAGCATTCTTCTGTAGCACCACATTTCAAAAGCTTCTATTCTCTTCTTGTCCAAACTATTTACCGTCCATGTTTCACTTCCATACATGGCTACACTCCATACAAATACTTTCAGAAATGACTTCCTGACACTTAAATCTATACTCGATGTTAACAAATTTCTCTTCTTCAGAAACGCTTTCCTTGCCATTGCCAGTCTACATTTTATATCCTCTCTAACTTCGACCATCATCAGTTATTTTGCTCCCCAAATAGCAAAACTCCTTTACTACCTTAAGTGTCTCATTTCCTAATCTAGTACCCTCAGCATCACCCGACTTAATTCGACTACATTCCATTATCCTCGTTTTGCTTTTGTTGATGTTCATCTTATATCCTCCCTTCAAGACACCATCCATTCCGTTCAACTGCTCTTCTAAGTCCTTTGCTGTCTCTGACAGAATTACAATGACATCGGCGAACCTCAAAGTTTTTATTTCTTCTCCATGGATTTTAATGCCTACTCCAAATTTTTCTTTTGTTTCCTTTACTGCTTGCTCAATATAGAGATTGAATAACATCGGGGAGAGGCTACAACCCTGTCTTACTCCCTTCCCAACCACTGCTTCCCTTTCATGTCCCTCGACTCTTATAACTGCCATCTGGTTTCTGTACAAATTGTAAATAGCCTTTCGCTCCCTGTATTTTACCCCTGCCACCTTTAGAATTTGAAAGAGAGTATTCCAGTCAACATTGTCAAAAGCTACATATGCTAGAAACGTAGATTTGCCTTTCCTTAATCTTTCTTCTAAGATAAGTCGTAAGGTCAGTATTGCCTCACGTGTTCCAGTATTTCTACGGAATCCAAACTGATCTTCCCCGAGGTCGGCTTCTACAAGTTTTTCCATTCGTCTGTAAAGAATTCGTGTTAGTACTTTGCAGCAGTGGCTTATTAAACTGATTGTTCGGTAATTTTCACATCTGTCAACACCTGCTTTCTTTGGGATTGGAATTATTATATTCTTCTTGAAGTCTGAGGGTATTTCGCCTGTTTCATACATCTTGCTCACCAGATGGTAGAGTTTTGTCAGGACTGGCTCTCCCAAGGCCGTCAGTAGTTCCAATGGAATGTTGTCTACTCCGGGGGCCTTGTTTCGACTCAGGTCTTTCAGTACTGTGTCAGACTCTTCACGCAGTATCGTATCTCCCATTTCATCTTCATCTACATCCTCTTCCGTTTCCATAATATTGTCCTCAAGTGCATCGCCCTTGTATAGACCCTCTATATACTCCTTCCACCTTCCTGCTTTCCCCTCTTTGCTTAGAACTGGGTTTCCATCTGAGCTCTTGATGTTCATACAAGTGGTTCTCTTATCTCCAAAGGTCTCTTTAATTTTCCTGTAGGCAGTATCTATCTTACCCCTAGTGAGATAAGCCTCTACATCCTTAAATTTGTCCTCTAGCCATATCCCTGCTTAGCCATTTTGCACTTCCTGTCGATCTCATTTTTGAGACGTTTGTATTCCTTTTTGCCTGCTTCATTTACTGCATTTTTATATTTTCTCCTTTCATCAATTAAATTCAATATTTCTTCTGTTACCCAAGGGTTTCTACTAGCCTTCGTCTTTTTATTTACTTGATCCTCTGCTGCCTTCACTACTTCATCCCTCAAAGCTACCCATTCTTCTTCTACTGTATTTCTTTCCCCCATTCCTGTCAATTGTTCCCTTATGCTCTCCCTGAAACTCTGTACAACCTCTGGTTCTTTCAGTTTATCCATTTCCCATCTCCTTAAATTCCCACCTTTTTGCAGTTTCTTCAGTTTTAATCTACAGTTCATAACCAATAGATTGTGGTCAGAGTCCACATCTGCCCCTGGAAATGTCTTACAATTTAAAACCTCGTTCCTAAATCTCTGTCTTACCATTATATAATCTATCTGATACCTTTTAGTATCTCCAGGGTTCTTCCATGTATACAACCTTCTATCATGTTTCTTAAACCAAGTGTTAGCTATGTTTAAGTTGTGCTCTGTGCAAAATTCTATCAGGCGGCTTCCTCTTTCATTTCTTAGCCCCAATCCATATTCACCTACTACGTTTCCTTCTCTCCCTTTTCCTACACTCGAATTCCAGTCACCCATTACTATTAAATTTTCGTCTCCCTTCACTATCTGAATAATTTCTTTTATTTCATCATACATTTCTTCAATTTCTTCGTCATCTGCAGAGCTAGTTGGCATATAAACTTGTACTACTGTAGTAGGTGTGGGCTTCGTATCTATCTTGGCCACAATAATGAGTTCACTATGCTGTTTGTAGTAGCTTACCCGCATTCCTATTTTCCTATTCATTATTAAACCTACTCCTGCATTACCCCTATTTGACTTTGTGTTTATAACCCTGTAGTCACCTGACCAGAAGTCTTGTTCCTCCGGCCACCGAACTTCACTAATCTCACTATATCTAACTTTAACCTGTCCATTTCCCTTTTTAAATTTTCTAACCTACCTGCCCGATTAAGGGATCTGACATTCCACGCTCCGATCCGTAGAACGCCAGTTTTCTTTCTCCTGATAACGACATCCTCTTGAGTAGTCCCCGCCCGGAGATCCGAATGGGGGACTATTTTACCTCCGGAATATTTAACCTAAGAGGACGCCATCATCATTTAATCATACAGTAAAGCTGCATTTTCTCGGGAAAAATTACGGCCATAGTTTCCCCTTGCTTTCAGCCGTTCGCAGTACCAGCACAGCAAGGCCGTTTTGGTTATTGTTACAAGGCCAGATCAGTCAATCATCCAGACTGTTGCCCTTGCAACTACTGAAAAGGCTGCTGCCCCTCTTCAGGAACCACACGTTTGTCTGGCCTCTCAACAGATACCCCTCCGTTGTGGTTGTACCTACGGTACGGCTATCTGTATCGCTGAGGCACGCAAGCCTCCCCACCAACGGCAAGGTCCATGGTTCATGGGGGGACCTGGTAACAACACTAAAAACGAACAATATTAATACACATGTCATTATACCTGTCATACGGAATTCCTCCTGCAACCATTTACGTACCCGCCGAGGCGTGTACGTGTACCAAGTAACACTTACATCAGATCACGTCTTCTGGTTGCATCACTATATCTGTCAGCCAGTGTCTTTCCGTTCTTCCGATATTTTGCAACGCCATGCAAGTCCTTGAACGTCGTGCACCGTACTTTTCCTTGTGCATTCTTCCACCTTGTCTGGTACGCTTCACATTCTTTCCATTTAATTTACTCTCCAGTTCTACTCAAACTCTCAGGACACTTCTGCAAAATATTATCGATACTGCGAAGTTGAGGATCGGAATCCCATTATGTCCCCATTTCTCGGCGACCTAGAGCTGCCGCCGTGCCTCTACAAACATCATATCTCCTCTCCTTTACTTCCACGCACCCCAGGTGTTATCGCAAACTATAACTTTAATCTATCCCCCCCCCCCCCCCGCCCCCACGATCCCGCGAAATACGTGCGTGAATTTATCCTTCCTACCAACCCGCAGAAGCCACCTTCCTTATCGCCTCGATAAATCACGGCTGCGTTTCTCCCACCCTCACCTCCCATTTTGTGATATTCAACCACCAAAAAACTAAACTTATAATCCATTTACAATCCTCCGACCATAAGTTAATTTCACCCCACTGTGCGTTATCAAGCACCCTCACACAAATATTACTATATGTGCTTTCATTTTTCAACATATTATAATCCGCACAACAGTATGGAATATGATAAAGTGTGTTTCAGTGAAAACAACCTAATGTTAAAAGAATGACTACGTTTAAGAAATGTAATGTGGTTATGGACCCAAGCGTAAAAAGGACTATTGAACCCCGAGTAAAGCTCTTGAAGCGCTCAAATTCGCATCACTTTCCTTCGCTGTTAACCATCCATCCCTGTAACGACTTTCGCTAGGAGTAGCTCACTACGCATCTGCATTATGCTGCTGCGTCACGGTCTGTATCAGGCAATGTCACACATTTCAATCTATTGTTTCAACCACTTTTATTTATTGTACATAATCTGAAGAGCATCGCCATGGTTGACGTCAGCTTGCCCTCGATGCGGTGGCATAAAATGGCCAATGATAAAACTAGAGGTCAAAATCTTTCAGTCGATGTATTGTTGAGGACCCACTGTTGGTAGCTTTATAGTTCAACGATGCCGAGTAGGGTTCCGGAGAAGCAATTATGGCGCTAGAATGAAGGTGACGGATCGTAATGAGGCTAATTTACTATAACGGGTACTTAAAATAATGTTGTGATCAACGTTGAGCGGTTACATTCGATTTTAGAAACTTGATGAGTGGGAAGAATCCTGCACAATAACAGGCACAGATTGCGAAATCGGTACCCCTGTGCATAAAGAATGAGGTTGTTATAAGAGATTTCTCCGAACTCTTGTCTACTAAAGTTGGCGATAGTGCTAACTGCATTATCGGCATACGAAAACAAATCTAGCAGCCCCCCTCAGAATTCCTTCGATGCCCTCCTTTAATCTGACCCCAAACACTCGAGCAGTACTGAAGAATAGGTCGCACTACGTTCTATATGCGATCTCCTTTACATATGTCTTTTAAATATGTACCACACTTTCCCAATCTTCTCGCAATACACCGAAGTTGACCATTCGCTTTCCTTACCACATCCCTCACATGATCGTTCCATTCAATATCGCTTTGCAACGTTACACACAGATATTTAAACGACGTGACTGTGTCAAGCAGTAGCAATGCTATATCCGAATATTACAGTTTAATTTTTCCTACACATCCGCTTTAACTTACATTTTTCTACATTTAGAGTTACATCTAATTCATCTACTTTTTATACTCCATACACAGTCCATCTCATTGCTCATACGGATAATATGGCACTTCTTTCTTATAACAGAGTGCAGGCATTGTACTATATCAGCAATTGCATATCTGAATCTGAGAATAATCTACTACCCACTAGTACATAAGTCAAAGGAAATTAATAAATACTAAATAAAAATGTAAAAGGGTTTGATGGAAACGGAATAAGAGGATAAAGGAGAGGTGACATAATTATCAATACATGAAGTGTAAGTGAAAGCTTTCATTCATTATAAAGTCAGTTCCTAACTCATCACTGTAGCGACGGCACTCTACGTTCAATGTATTATTCTTATTCTTAATATCTTCCGATAACTCACAAACCCGAAGCTCAGTCGATGTTTGTTCGAGTTTTATCTGGATTCGACATTGCTGGATTACGTACTCCAGGTCAATCACCATTTCAGTCTGGGATTCGGATCTCGAGAAGAGTCGACGGTTAAATGGAGCTTTTTCAGTGCATTACATAAATCCTTAGTTAAAAACTTGGTATGAAGTCATTCCCTTCTTCAACAGCACACCCTATATCTATGGCACGCACTACCTTATCAGAACGTCCTCTTTAGCTCGTTTCTGAGAAAGTTGTGTCTATTGTGTTCACGAAGCTAAATTTCGTATCATCGTTTAATATTTCGTTGACAGGAGCTGCTGTCTCTCTTCTGCCTCAAAGGTTCATACACTGAACGTTTCAGTAGGATGTGACAAAGGTGCCTCATCTCACTAGTCAAACATCCATAACATTCTCTGTGATGGCGTTGTGATTGTCTACTTGAGACCGAATACTGATTAGTGTGGTCTGCCTTCTGTAACCAATAGACAGCTGCTCTTTCTCTAACACAGAGCTCGAGAGGCAAGACACTAAACACTATCTGCAATAAGACCCAACAGAAACCAAGCAACGAAGCAATAGGGGCGCTAGTATCGCCTCACGAGAAAGATATACATACTTGTTAGTGACAGGTGTAACCTTTGTTTTCTAATTTCATTAATTTTCATCATAACTGTCAACCCTGCGTCTATGTAGCTATGGGAGATTGCTATTTCATCCCTGAGTCATGTGTTAGGTTGTTTGGGGGAAGAGACCAAACTGCGAGGTCATCGGTCTCATCGGGTTAGGGAAGGACGGGGAAGGAAGTCGGCCGAGCCCTTTCACAGGAACCATTCCGGTATTTGCCTGGAGCGATTTAGGGAAATCGCGGAAAACCTAAATCAGGATGGCTGGACGCGGGATTAAACCGTCGTCCTCCCGACTGCGAGTCCAGTGTGCTAACCACTGCGCCACCTCGGTCGGTCATGAGTCATGATACGTCTAACCACGAGCAGTATATTGATTACAAGGTTGAATCCACCTCTGCCTTTTAATTTTATGCAGATACTCTTTTGACTTGTAATGCAATTCCCTTTAAACTACAGTGTTCCTCAACTTTCACGCCAGGATCTAGTTGTAACCCACTATTAACTTTGGCTAGTTGCAAGATATTAACATACATAATTTGTCCTTAGGATTCACCTCTCCGTTATTCTCTTATTCGATTTCGATTTTGATTCAAGTTTTCCTTGAAGGCCAAACACATAACGTGCGATATACGAGTCCCACAGCATAGTCGAAAGAACTGATTCCCGTGGGCAACCTGTGATGTTTTATCAAATCGATGTTTGGCACGTACGAAGGACGTTCGATAGATAATGCAACATAATATTTTTCTCGACCTATTCCGGTTGAAAAAATATGGAATTTGTTGTAGGAGTCACGGGATGTTCCCGCTTCATCCCCCATAGTTTCATGATGTTCCGATAGGTGGCGGCGCTGTGCGTAGCCTTCAAAATGGCGTCAGTAACGGAAATGCGTTCCAAGAACAGAGCTATCATTGATTTCGTTTGGCGGAAAAGCAGAGCATCGAAGATATTCATAGGCACTTGCAGAATGTCTATGAACACCTGGCAGTGAACAGAAGGACGGTGACTAGTTTGGAGAGGCGTCTATCATCATCGCAACAAGGCTGTGCCACCTGTCTCCCGCGTGCTGGCCGGCCGCACACAGCTGTCACTCCATCAATGTTGGAACGTGCGGACACACTCTTTCGAGGTGATCGACGGATCACAGTCTAACACCTCGCTGCACACCTGGACGTCTGTGTTGGCTGTGCTGACACACTCGTCCACCAGTTGGGATACGCGAAGTTGTGCGGAGGCTGGGTTCCTCGCCGCCTTGCAGGAGACCATGAAGAGCAACAAAGGAAGCAGAATTGCTTGTGCGTTACGATGCTGATCATGACAATTCTTTGTCGAATAACGTCACAGACGAGGACACATGGGTTCATCACTTCGAATCGGAAACAAAACGGCAATCCATGGAGTGGCGACACACCATTTCTCCTCCGAAGAAATACAAACGAACTACTTCTCCATGACAAAGCAAGGCCTCACGCAAGACTGTGTACCCGAAAGGAGCTCACAAAACTACATTGGAGTCTTCTTCCTCGTCCATCCTACAACCCTGATCTCGCACCTTACGACTTCCATCTGTCTGGCTCAATGAGGGATGCACTCCGCAGGGAGCAGTACGTGGTTAATAGGGAGGTTATTGGTGCAGCAAAATGTTGGATTCAACGTCGACCAGTAGAGTGGTCCAATGTGGGCAAACAGGTCCTCCAAGTAAAATGGCTTAAGGCCGTCACATGGTTATGTTAAAAAATAGGATTTTTCAGCCAAAACAGTGGGGAATAATATGGTGTATTGCAATGCTGAGTAAAACCAGCCTCATTTCACAAAAATGGGTTGCATTACTTATTGAACACCCCTAGCACAAAGCAACCACCCTATGAATTAGTAGTGTAAAATACAGACATAAAATTTATCAAGACTGTTAATTTGCTTCAGATGAGCAAATAATGAGACTCTCCATGCGATAGCAAAGGATCTGTGAATCATAAGAGACGATATATGATGCATCTGACTTCTTAACAGCCCTGCACCAACTTTCAGAGCATCCTCAGATGATGTGTCTTCTCTAAAGCCAAAATGAGCTTTATTTTCGTTCCTGGGAACTCGAGACAGCTGTGTCGTGGTTTTTTAGACCTACCACCAGTTATGGTTCCCTCTTTTTCAGAATTAGTGCCTCTGCTGATTTTCAGATGTACAGAAATTTTCGGTGATGGAGGAACTAACTAACAGCGTCCTTCATGTGCAGACAATGGCTGGTTCTAAATAGATTAACGTATCGTCACGATTTCTGTGAATACATGTGGTATTGTTTTTCAGTGTGTCGAGGATCTTCACCGCACCACGATTATCAACTAGATTAATAGCCTGATTGTTCTCGTACTCCTCGGTTTTCACCTCAATATCTAATGTTATATTCAATGCAATCAACTTACCTGTCATCTAGAGCAGAAATACCCTCGATAGCAGTTCAAATGATTCCTGCCATTGTTGGTCGTTTTCTACCAGGGATGATGGAATTAAAGGTATTCTGATGTTACGGGTGGTGTCTATTCACAGAATGTACTCCATGGATTTATCTATGACTGATCACTAATAAACTGCTGTTACCTAATATTTTACACTGTCCTACGTCATAGAAATACACTACTGGTCATAAAAATTGCTACACCACGAAGATGACGTGCTACAGACGCGAAATTTAACCGACAGGAAGACGATGCTGTGATATACAAATGATAAGCTTTTCAGAGTATTCACACAATGTTATCGCCGGTGGCGACACCAATAACGTGCTGACACGAGGAAAGTTTCCAACCGATTTCTCATACACAAACAGCAGTTGACCGGCGTTGTCTGGTGAAACGTTGTTGTGATGCCTCGTGTAAGGAGGAGAAATGAGTACCATCACGTTTCCGCCTTTGATAAAGGTCGGATTGTATCCTATCGCGATTGCGGTTTACCGTATCGCGACATTGTTGCTCGCGTTGGTCGAGATCCAATGACTGTTAGCGGAATATGGAATCGGTGGGTTCAGGAGGGCAATACGGAACGCCGTGCTGGATCCCAACGGCCTCGCATCACTAGCAGCCGAGATGACAGGCATCTTATCCGCATGGCTGTAACGGATCGTGCAGCCACGTCTCGATCCCTGAGTCAACAGATTGGGACGTTTGCAAGACAACAACCATCTGTACGAACAGTTCGACGACGTCTGCAGCAGCATGGACTATCTGAAACGTCCCCTTTGAAAAATTATACATGACTGTGCTTAAACTGACATACAATATTTTTAGCGCAACGCAATCTGACTTTCAAAAATCCCTACAAAAGAATGGCCCTGACTAACATTAACCTATACCTTTCACAAATCACTTACCTCACAAAAATCTTCATTACTCGAACTACTGCAATACAGCGAGCGCCACTACTGCCAGCTAAATAAAAGATTCAAACTACGGAAGGCACTAACTACTAGTAGGCATAGTTAGCAAATGAAAGATTTTAATAGAGAACAAACAATGTATTTACCTTAATAGTGTTTAAAAGTCATAATATATACAGCAGTTCAGTACATCCATTTTTACAAGTTTCAAAACTCCGCCATTTCTCTCCCCACATCCACCACTGCTGGCGGCTCACCTCCAACTGCGCAACGCTACGCCCTGTTAACATCCAGCTGCCCAACACTACAATGGCAGACAACAATGCAAACTAGCCACAGACTGCACACAGCACAGCCAGTGATCCTCATACAGAGCGCTACGTAACGTTGCCAATAAGAAAACATAAACAGCCTACTTACATACAATAAGAAAACATAAACAGCCTACTTACATAGCCCCCATGCTCCCCACAAAAAATTTTAGAAATTGTTTTGGCCAGTGGCCAATAATGATTTGATAAAATTTTTCATAATTACAATAACAAAGAAATCAAATGCACACACTTATTGATACAATGTTGGTCAAAAGCTAAAATTTTGTCTCAGTCCATAAAGATAGTCCTGATCATTCATCATAATAGTAATTACAGTTTTTTTTCACAAAGTCTCATTAGTAAAAGAAATTGCACACAGAAGTAGTGGATTTCCATGCAGTCTTGAAGAAGTAGTGTTGTCCTTCCAACGGAAAGACAGTGCTGACTCTTGACATGGTGATAGGTAATGGGCCACAACATAGCAAACCCACAGCAGAGTCATTCGACGTTTTGAAGAATATTGGTAGGTAGGTCATCCCAGAGCAGACCCACTGTAGTCCTGGAAGAGATTACGATATTGGTGGGCCATCAAAGATGCAGACCCACTATAGTCCTTGTAGAAATTGTGGACTGGACCGCTGTAGTCCTGGTAGAGATTGTGGTATTGGTGGGTCATCAGAGATGCAGACCCACTGTAGTCCTTGTAGAGATGGCCAGCAGCCATCTGTTGTGACTGTGCGGGTGCACAATCACCATTGAAGAGTCTTGCAGTTAATATAGCAAGTCCATAATCACCACTTGTGCACTCACATAGTTTTTGGAATTGTCCTTAGAACCAGCAATGCTGTTATCCAGTCCCTTGCTGAATTACACTCCTGGAAATGGAAAAAAGAACACATTGACACTGGCGTGTCAGACCCACCATACTTGCTCCGGACACTGCGAGAGGGCTGTACAAGCAATGATCACACGCACGGCACAGCGGACACACCAGGAACCGCGGTGTTGGCCGTCGAATGGCGCTAGCTGCGCAGCATTTGTGCACCGCCGCCGTCAGTGTCAGCCAGTTTGCCGTGGCATACGGAGCTCCATCGCAGTCTTTAACACTGGTAGCATGCCGCGACAGTGTGGACGTGAACCGTATGTGCAGTTGACGGACTTTGAGCGAGGGCGTATAGTGGGCATGCGGGAGGCCGGGTGGACGTACCGCCGAATTGCTCAACACGTGGGGCGTGAGGTCTCCACAGTACATCGATGTTGTCGCCAGTGGTCGGCGAAAGGTGCACGTGCCCATCGACCTGGGACCGGACCGCAGCGACGCACGGATGCACGCCAAGACCGTAGGATCCTACACAGTGCCGTAGGGGACCGCACCACCACTTCCCAGCAAATTAGGGACACTGTTGCTCCTGGGGTATCGGCGAGGACCATTCGCAACCGTCTCCATGAAGCTGGGCTACGGTCCCGCACACCGTTAGGCCGTCTTCCGCTCACGCTCCAACATCGTGCAGCCCGCCTCCAGTTGTGTCGCGACAGGCGTGAATGGAGGGACGAATGGAGACGTGTCGTCTTCAGCGATGAGAGTCGCTTCTGCCTTGGTGCCAATGATGGTCGTATGCGTGTTTGGCGCCGTGCAGGTGAGCGCCACAATCAGGACTGCATACGACCGAGGCACACAGGGCCAACACCCGGCATCATGGTGTGGGGAGCGATCTCCTACACTGGCCGTACACCACTGGTGATCGTCGAGGGGACACTGAATAGTGCACGGTACATCCAAACCGTCATCGAACCCATTGTTCTACCATTCCTAGACCGGCAAGGGAACTTGCTGTTCCAACAGGACAATGCACGTCCGCATGTATCCCGTGCCACCCAATGTGCTCTAGAAGGTGTAAGTCAACTACCCTGGCCAGCAAGATCTCCGGATCTGTCCCCCATTGAGCATGTTTGGGACTGGATGAAGCGTCGTCTCACGCGGTCTGCACGTCCAGCACGAACGCTGGTCCAACTGAGGCGCCAGGTGGAAATGGCATGGCAAGCTGTTCCACAGGACTACATCCAGCATCTCTACGATCGTCTCCATGGGAGAATAGCAGCCTGCATTGCTGCGAAAGGTGGATATACTGTACTAGTGCCGACATTGTGCATGCTCTGTTGCCTGTGTCTATGTGCCTGTGGTTCTGTCAGTGTGATCATGTGATGTATCTGACCCCAGGAATGTGTCAATAAAGTTTCCCCTTCCTGGGACAATGAATTCACGGTGTTCTTATTTCAATTTCCAGGAGTGTATTAACACACGTGCAAACACTAACAGTCCCAACTTCTCACATATTGTCCATATACTATGACCAACAGAAAAGTGTGCAGTGAAATGTAACTAACAAGTTAATAATATGATGAACTGGTATCAATTACAATTTTATAACATAAGAATGCAATTACAAGGTACAAAATACATCATTAAAAACATAACAATACAGATAACATTTGTAGTAATACAGGCTTTACAAAAGAACAGAAATATACATATACATCAGTGTTACAGGAATTATGACATAAGTACATACATAAAAGATCGGAATAACTTTTGAAACATCAACTTTACACATGAGCATTAAAACAAAACAGAATAAATAATGTCTAAGCATATTTACAAGGTAAATAACATATTATTAATGCCAATTATATTTGAGGATAACAGTATTCCTCATCATAGTGAATATAGCTTAGTATTAGAAGAAGAAAAACTTCTATGAAACTACACAGAGACTGGAAGAAAACAAATACACAAGGGTACACAAAAACATAATGGGATAACACAAAAGGAAAGGACAGGGTTTGTTTTCAGTGTAACATTTGGTACTGCAGTCCAACCCAAAACTTCATTCCATAGATCGTTCGTCTTATTTCAACCTTTGTTTCCACCAAAAAAATCCTATCCAAGCATGCTTTCTGTATTTTTCTCGTATAACCTCTCAGTGCATTTCTTCAAATTCATCGCAACTCATTCTCTTACAGGCTACCCCCTCTTAAGCTAACTTAAATCTACTGAGCGCAGATGCTAAACTAAGGGACGAGGCAATGCAGCAGCACAAAACAATTAATGCAAACAGCAATGAAAAAAAATGGAAAATTGCAAAGCAAGCTACAGTAAATCTAAATTACCAAGCAATGCAACATTACAACTAATATGATCCAATGTGCAGCAACAAGAAAAATAAATCAGTAGTACAACTAGCGTAACAGAGTAATACAAAGTGAAATTTAGTAGCACTATGCCTGGCAAACAGCAGCAGCAACTTATACCTAAACATGACATAGCTCAAGCAGAAAAAAATAGTACACTAAAGACAACAATGCAGATAAGGGAAATGTCTATTCACATCTTAATGTCTATGTAATTAAAGTGGTGCACCACAACTTATTCTACGAAAAATATTACCAAGTAGTTGAAAAGAAAATTATGTATGCAAGTGCTGCGAAGGGAAATGTCTTTTTGTGCTCCTTCGTTTTTTTTTAAGTTATTGTTTACTGGATCTGTAGGCATAAAATATCTATATTAGTACATTCATAAAATTTTATTTTAAACAATGCTGCAGTGCAGCTAGAAACTATATATTAAAGAAAATGAGCGAATAAATACATAAAGCAAGCCATATGGCATTTCTCTCAACTAGAAAGACAGTAGTCATGATCAGGTGTATAGACATAAAAATATTTCTCGTCATTTCATTAGGCATTGCAGTAAATATCATAAATTAAGAGCTCCACAGTGTTATCATGTTTTCAAGTTTGAGGGTGTCGTCTTTACGTTGCTTTCTACAAAGGAATGTCAATAGTGAGGATAATGGCCTCCCTTTTTTTTTTTACCTGTGCCTCTGAAAGGCACTAATGGCTTTTTTCCAGGCGACGCACAGCTGGCCGCTCAAGACGCATTACGTCAAGGTCACTAGGCTTTCTTACCGAAATATTTACGACACCAGTTTGCAATACAGTGACAGTCTCATATAAAAATTTCACAGGTCGAGAATTTACGTTGCAAATGTGAAGAAACAAATTCCTATGAATATAACAGTGTTCAAAACATTTTCGTCGGCATTGTGATACATTCATGCATTTACACGCATTTCATAACTCTTAAAGTACGATTCTTGGTTTCCAACATCCTTTTTCACAAGTCAGAGTCCCTAACCACTATTCGTTACTCCTTACCTTATTCGTCGACACTTCTTCAATATTTCATCATAACAGATATGTAGCATAATCAAATAACTCATATAGCATCAGCTTATTAATCATAAACATACCTCAGCAGCATAATACACATCGTCGTCATAATAATAACATCGTAACACCTCAGTCAAATCTCAAAAACGTCAAAGCTTTCTGCAATAATGTCAAAACCTAAATAAAAAAACCTCTGCTCATTTCAACAGTGTCATCTACCTCCAACGTACTTTAAAAATCATGATCTCATACCAAATACATCATTCAAACCTCTCATAGTATCACAATGGTTCTGAAAAAATATGAACAGTTCACTAAGTACAGACAAAATACAATTTCATAAGTATGAAGTTATCCAACTGTGTAATTGCGTAAACATTCGTCACTGACGTAGTAAAAAAGAAATGTTTGTTTCTCTGCTAAATAATTGGGTGGCTGTGTAATTCTGTGTTGGAGAAATATGGTACCGATGTGTAAAGTTGTATAAGCAAATACCATATTAGCTAGGGCTCCTTGTGCTTGCCAAACACATGGTACACAAAGTAGGCATGTACACCCCTGAGGATTAATGTAATTATACCCTCAGGTGTTGCAGATTACAGCAATGGAATGAAATGTATAATGGAAAACCTTTGTGTCATTGTACTTCAAATATCTTTAAAAATAAATGTTTTAAGTATAAAATTAATCACTCAAATACGTGTACTGTAGCGCTAAACTGTGCGTCTTGTTGTAAGATAATCTCTGTGGAAGTGTCGTAGTTCTCGTCCTCTGAAAGCTAAGTTATGCAGAAGTCAATGTACTTACCTCATGATCAACAAAAGTGAAATGCTTTGCGTATAGATATCTTAGTTATTACGCTTATTGTTGTGATGAAGAACATACTGTGCTGTAACGTATTGTTGTGCTACGGAAGAGGCTGTCTCATTGTAGCTATACCACAAAAGTTACTACTAAAACATGTTTTACTTTCCAGAATAATACAGAAAAACTGTGCAGATATGAAACAGAAACACCGCAAAAGCAACATTGTAAATTGTCACTCATTAGTAGCGTCATGATAAAATCGTGTAGCTGTCACATAAACTAACCACTGTCTCATCTGGTATCTCACAGAAAGTACCTTAAATCCAGAATGCATTTTCAAGTAAACCAAAATGTTGCATTAGAATCTCATTAGCAGTACCAGTATATGTTCTAAGTATGTGAGCCTTATAGTCGTTACGTAATCGTGCAACTAACAAGCAAGAATGTACACACACAATAACACTGTGTCGTCTGTTCGCAATAACAATACATTCGTAATTTCTGTTTAAATAAGTTCTCTTGGTTCTTGACTGGATATTTAACTTCAAACATTGTTGCATGGTAACAGTTTCTAAAGCATACTAGTAACGTGAAGTGAAAGGTTTTATGGCAAAGACAAAGTTAAAAAACAGATTATCTCTCAATAAACGGTTTTACATGTGAAATGTGGTGTAACCCATTGCTCTTCCTAGTACGCAGAGTTTCAACTTTAACGCAATTATCATGTGGTATATGTCGGTAAAGGATACTGGAATTTTCCTCAAGGTTAGCGTCTATGTTATTTTTCCCTGAGCCAGCGGGCGCAGGTGGATGCCTGCGGTGCGAGTTATTGTCTGTTTCTTTGTTGGCATGCGTCGTTACTGGGATTAGGAGACCTAGCTTCTACAAATTCACGTTGTCGAAAGTGCCCTGCTCTATTTGAATCTCGCCAGTTCTGATGAAATTCAAGTCTGTCGTTACGATTATGTCGTCCCTCGTCATGTCGGTAGTTCCTGTAGTTTCTTTCTTGTCGGTTAAGTGGTGGAGAATTTCTCCCTGAATTAGCACTGCACGGTGGACCGTTGCGTCTGAAGTTATTCTGTCTCCCGTGATAATAATTGTTTTTGTTCCCATATTGTCTGTTTCTATGGTAATCTCTGTCGTATTCTTTACTACGGAAATGTGATCTTTCTCTGTAACTATTATTACTCTGCCAGTGGTTGTCATACGGGTGGTGTCTTTTTTGGTCACGATTTACGTTGTAAGAATAGAATTGTCGTGTCCAGTTATTGTTTCTGTCATCACGAAATTGTGACGGATGTGACCTGTAGTGATTGTTTTCCTGTTTTCAGTGTGATTGTCAGTGTCAGTTACCAGTTCTTGTAAGAGCCCCTGAAAAGCTTCAATGTCGTCTTTGCAACGTCCTGCTAAAATAATATGTCGTAAATGTTCAGGCAGTTTGATTAAGCAAATGCGGATGAGTTCTGAGGGGCTGTATGGGTTTGAAAGATACTGATTCTTATGCAACATGTCTTCAAAATATTTCATAAGACTGGAAAATTCAGATTGTTCGAAACGTTTCATCATTATGATGCTACGTTTTACTCGGTCTTGTGTAGCTTGAGACCAATACGCTGAGAGGAAGGCATGATAAAATTCTTCTTCACTGTGACAATCGTGAATGACCGATCGCATTCTTACAGCTGGTTCATTCACCAAGTAGCCACACATAAATTCTAACCTGTGCTGCAATGACCAGTTGGGAGGGAAACAATGAGAAAATTGATAAAGCCATGCTTGTGGATGAATGTCGTTCCCAGAATTCTTAAATGTTTTGAATTTACGTGTAGTAATGAACAGCTTATAGTCGAAGTCATCGTGTCAGCGAGTCGCACATCGCTCATTGTTACTTCGTTTCGGCGGTTCCATCTCAAAATCCAAAGCGCCTTGCCAATTTCTTTGATAATTTCCGAAGTGTCCTGTGTTATTATTTTGTGGTTGTTCCGTATTTCTATGTCCCTCTTCCCGTACTGGAGCGCGAGTGTCCTCTGAAATATGTAATTCTTGTATTACCTGCGTCTTGTACTTCCCGGATTTCTCTTTTGTACTGTGTATTGATTCGATTTTGATTTTGGTTGAATTTTATAATTTGTTCATACTCTTCTGTGTCAGTGAAGGCTACAGGTCTTGTGTCATTCAGATCATCTACCTTTGTAGATAAGTTAGTGACCTGATCCGAAAGTTCGGCTACTTTCTCCGATAGGGAACACATTTTCTCAGTGTGTTTTTCTCAGTGTGTTTTCGAATCTACTGTGTCCTTTAAGTTTTCCTGAGTTTTTGCAAGTTGCGTAACCGAATCGGTAGATGCAACTGAGTCAATTTTAGCCCACAAGGTCTCAAGATTTTCATGAACAATGCTTTGCAGTTCTTTTATGGCTGCTTCGTGATTCTGTAATGCATTTTCATGCCGCGAAAAAATAGGTTGAAAATGCTCAGAAATTTGTTTTTTTACGTCATTACAGACTTTTTGACATTTCGATTCAATGTTATGTAACTCAGTAGTTAAATCTTCACGTGTTTGTTCAAGTGTGGTGTCTAACTTTTGAAGATTTTGTTCCATTGTGTCTAACTTTTTAAGATTTTGTTCCATTGTGTCTAACTGTTGCTGTGTTTGTCTCTGATTTTGTTCCATTGTGTCTAACTTTTGAAGATTTTGTCCCATTTGTCTCTGATTTTGTTCCATTTGTTGCATTAATTGCAATAATAATGTATTAGTGTCTGGAATCTGTTTCTCTATGCTTTTTGGCAGTGCATTTTCACCGAAAACATTCACATTTTGACAAGCAGAAAATGTGTCTTGACTCATTTGAGAAAACGGTGAGGACCCAAAACCTAAGTCTACAGTATTTGCAGTATTGTGTTCTGTCATTTCGGATTCCTGAGGCAAGCTGTTGCCGACCGATCGTTCGATAATGCTTCCCTGTTCACAGCCTGTTTCACTGTCTACACCATTATTTGCCGCCCGCTCCATTTCCCTATGCACAATTATCAAATTACTACTTCGAATGTCTGTTAATTCACTACACAGTGGTGCTGATAAGCTACGCTCTTTGTCACTATTATTTATCAGTTTACTTTGGAGCCTAGTGTTACGTTTTTCACACGCCATTATTGTCATAATATTTCACACGACAACACAGAAAAGCACAATTTGAGAAGCAAAAATAAGAGAACTTATTAACATAGCACTGAAAATAATATCTAGTTAACTGCAAGAGCAGCTGCGAAATACTTGGTGCAAATCTAAATGCATGCCACAACTGTTTTACTGTACAACAATGAAAGACTGCAACTACAAAGGAGATTCTCTCTACAATTACGTGCTAGCAATAAACAAAATCTACACTAATTACACAAACTACAAGAAAAAATCAGAAGATTCCAGTGAGATATCCTTGGCTAAGGGTCGACATATGAAACGTCCCCTTTGAAGAATTGTACATGACTGTGCTTAAACTGACATATAATAGTTTTAGCGCAACACAATCTGACTTTCAAAAATCCCTACAAAAGAATGGCCCTGACTAACATTAACCTATACCTTTCACAAATCACTTACCTCACAAAAATCTTCATTACTCGAACTACTGCAATACAGCGAGCGCCACTACTGCCAGCTAAATAAAAGATTCAAACTACGGAAGGCACTAACTACTAGTAGACATAGTTAGCAAATGAAAGATTTTAATAGAGAACAAACAATGCATTTACCTTAATAGTGTTTAAAAGTCATAATATATACAGCAGTTCAGTACATCCATTTTTACAAATTTCAAAACTCCGCCATTTCTCTCCCCACATCCACCACTGCTGGCGGCTCACCTCCAACTGCGCAACGCTACACGCTGTTAACATCCAGCTGCCCAACACTACAATGGCAGACAACAATGCAAACTAGCCACAGACTGCACACAGCACAGCCAGTGATCCTCATACAGAGCGCTACGTAACGTTGCCAACAAGAAAACATAAACAGCCTACTTACATACAATAAGAAAACATAAACAGCCTACTTACGTATCAGCTCGGAGACCATGGCTGCGGTTACCCTTGACGCTGCACAGACAGGAGCGCCTGCGATGGTGTACTCAACGACGAACCTGGGTGCACGAACTGCAAAGCGCATTTTTACGGATGAATCCAGGTTCTGTTTACAGCATCATGATGGTCGCATTCGTGTTTGGCGATATCGCGGTGAACGCACACTGGAAGCGTGTATTCGTCATCGCCATACTGGCGTATCACCCGGCGTGATTGTATGGGGTGCCATTGGTTCCACGTCTCGGTCACCTCTTGTTCGCATTGACGGCAATTTGAACAGTGGACGTTACATTTCAGATGTGTTACGACCCGTGGCTCTACCTTTCATTCGATCCCTGCGAAACCCTACATTTCAGCAGGATAATGCATGACCGCATGTTGCAGGTCCTGTACGGGCCTTTCTGGATACAGAAAATGTTCGACTGCTACCCTCGCCAGCACATTCTCCAGATCTCTCACCAATTGAAAACCTCTGGTCAATGGTGGCCGAGCAACTGGCTCGTCATAATACGACAGTCTCTACTCTTGATGAACTGCGGTATCGTGTTGAAGCTGCATGGGCAGCTGTACCTGTACACGCCATCCAAGATCTGTTTGACTGAATGCCCAAGCGTATCAAGGCCGTTATTACGGCCAGATGTGGTTGTTCTGGGTACTTATTTCTCAGGATCTATGCACCCAAATTGCGTGAAAATGTAATCACATGTCAGTTCTAGTATAATATATATGTCCAATGAATACCCTTTTATCATTTGCATTTCTTATTGGTGTAGCAATTTTAATGGCCAGTAGTGTATACAGGGTGGTTATAATTAAACTTTCGGTAAATGAGGGCCCGCCGGCCGCGGTAACCGCGCGGTTCTGGCGCTGCAGTCCGGTACCGCGGGACTGCTATGGTCGCAGGTTCGAATCCTGCCTCGGGCATGGGTGTGTGTGATGTCCTTAGGTTAGTTCGGTTTAAGTAGTCCTAAGTTCTAGGGGACTTATGACCTAAGATGTTGAGTCTCATAGTGCTCAGAGCCATTTTTGAAATGAGGGCCCCCATGAAAAAAGAGTGATCGTAGGGCAATGAAACTTTGTGAAAACGTTTGTAAGGGGAAAAAAATGCGGTAGAAAAGTAACGAAAAAAATATTGAAAGAAATACGTTTTAATTTCCCCATGAGATGATATCGTTTGTTAATTGTGCACCATGTTTAAGTTCCAGTTTACAAAGGTTGCTCAATGTTCTGACCATCTGCATCCACGACAGCCTGGAACCGCACTAGGGATACCACTTGACAACTGCTCATAGCACTTTTCGAACAGTGGACCATGGAATGTTCAGATGTCGTGACGCAGTTCGTCCACTACTCGGAGATACCATATTGCGTCCAGCATTCTCAGCCATGGCAATAGTAACTTCTTCAACTAGTTGTGGCGCAGTTGGCTGTGGACCCCCTCCCAGGAGCAATTCCGAAATCGCCAGTTAATTCGAAGATCCGAACCATGTTCGTCAACCCCTGTGCGGAAAGACGACCTCTCCGTATTCCTTTAATGCGTTGATACTCGCGAAGAGCAGCAGCACTGCTTCTCTTGTTTTGATAAAACAGCTTCACGAGTAAAGCCCTGCTCACCTTTTCCAGAGCTGCCTGCAAGTGTAATGCGCACTGATGCTTCTGCTTCAACCCTGCGTCACCGCAGCAGTACCGGCTCCTAGCGGCAGGTCACTACACTAACACTAGTAACGTCAAAAATATTCTCTAAGCCTACAAATCGTACAAATTTATGTTCTTCAAACTACACAGCCGCAAAAAAAAATTGTACACTCACAGAGTTTTCCAACTCACTCAAGATTTATTGTTGCAACAGTGCATATGGATTACATGAAATGACTATATTTACAGATCAATAGCACAAACAGTTCTAAGATAGCAGATATCGAGACATGCTGAAACACCGGTATTAGTACGTGGTGTACGCTCCATGAGCGACAATGAAGGCGCTGACTCTGGTATCTAGTCGACTGCACAGACAGTGACACTGTTCTGCGATACGTTAAGCCACGTCTGATCAACCTGTTCACGCAGTTCTGCAACAGTTTTTGGTTGATGAGTCCCACGAGTCACTTCTCGTCCTATCATATCCCACACGTGCTCGATTCGAAACAACTTCGGGGATTGTGTTGGCCAGGGAAGTTGCTGCACGTCTTGAAGTGCACGTTGAATTTCACGGGCAGTGTGTGGACGAGCATTATACTGTTGGGACAATACATCATCTTCTTGTTGCAAGAGCGACAAAAGAACTGGTCCAAGAACATTCTGCACGTACTGAGCGCTTGTTAGCGTTCCTTCGAGGAACACTAAAGGTGAACGAGAGTTGTAGAGTGCAGGCAGAATCTAATTTCATCGCTGAAGACCACGGTGCCTCATCCCCATCTTCCAAGTGATCCTCTGGCGACACCAGTCGTGCCATGCTCGTCGATGGTGTGGCATGATTGGAAGACGGGCTAGAGGTATGCGTAACAGTAGTCCCATTGCTAATAACCTGTTCACAACAGTTAGTGTTGACACGCCTTGGCTCACAAGCCATCTTATCTGTGCTGTGGTAGCAGTACGATCTGCCACTGCTGACCTTGCAATACGACGATCCTGGCTGGCGTCTGTGCTGCGTGTACGTTCAGAACCTCGTCGACAGGTGTGAGAATGTTCAGGTGACCACTGAAACCAGCATCGTTGCACAGCTGACGCAGAACGTCCAACTTGTGTACCAATTCACTGAAAAGATCATCTGGCAACTCGGAAGGCCACAATTTCACCCCTTTCAAACTCGCTCAGTTGGCTGTAGGAAGCAGGAGTGCGTGTCCGTGGCATGGTTGCCTGCTTGGTTCACACATTTGAACCACACTGACCCTTCTGGGAGTGCGTATTCAGTATTAAAGTGGAGACACAGATGGAACTCTCGTAGCTATATCACTACGATATCTGCTCACTTGCGACGTTGAAATCATTACCAGTACATCTACTACCCCACAGGTGGCACATGCTGTCATCGGATCAAAGTCAATATCGTTTTCCCAGCTTTACTATTCTTTTTCCCGCAGTAGAGATTACTTAAAATTTTGCTATCTTCATTTAAAACTTCCATTGGTATGATAACGCATGGCGTTTCATGACTTGTTTTGCAGTATGTGGCCTGTACCGTCTGACTTACATGACAATAGAATACTGTTCTCTAATAAGAGGAATCGTTTGGGTCCATTTTAATCAGTACTTTGACGCGAGTAGTAAAGAAAATTGCTTTAACTACTGTAATGGAAGATTGGAAGCTATAATTTAGCAGGGCTATTTTTGTTTTCAGTTTGTTGTTCGCGGAATGTAAACCACAGTGCAATTCAAAAATGTTTTTTTGCAACTTTTAACTATATCTTTCAGCTACTTATCTACTTGTCACTGCTCCAACTAGAGATTTGTCATATCGTGGTAACAATTACACTCTTGTCAAAGAAGACAGCCATCTGTGATTTCAACCAATTCACTACGCTTGTCTGCAGCTCGTTGTCTTTGCCAAAATCCTGTCCTCATAGCCAGTGGTTCGTTGTGGGCGAAGAGATGAAAATCAGGGGAGTCAAGTCTAGGCTGTACGGAGAGTGATCGAACACTTCCGTTTGAATCCCTGCAGGATCATCTTTATTGCACCTGTAGTAATGCGGCCGAGAATTGTCGAGAAGAAGGACATGCGTAAAAGTTATATTGTGTGGGCTACACTGCATGAAATCAAGGGAAAGCAGGCTTTCACACATGGCTGGAGATACTATTTTGTAGGCACCTGTGCTCACTGTGCGCCAGAACTGAAAACTGCGATGTGACGCGATAGACGGACGTACCACAGACTGCGCAACTCATATGCGCAATGCTTCACCGAATTTTTCACTTTGTTTTTAATTTCGTGACCGATTGGAGGCTGAAAACAAAACAGTCTCCGCATTTCGTGAGACGTCGTTTCCTTTAGTTAACCGAGCACATAACACCCCTGAAGTGTTGCTACGTTTTGTGTCTTTTTCGCCGCCAGCTGCTGTAAATGATTTCTTTGTGTGAACATGTTCTATCTTACTCAAAAATATCCAAACGACTTGAATTACATTCTGCCTGACGTGTGTGCAGCCACATAACGTAACTTTTTCCCTGGTTCTCTAGTCTCTTTTCAAGTGAGTCATTTAACTATGCAAAATGGTTACCACTATTGACCACTTTATGGCAATAACTACAGATGTAAATTAATACGACGATACTACAAATATCAAGGAAAACCTTATTAGAGATCAGAAAGTCCTTAGCGCTTGTATACTCAGATTTATTACAATAAGTGACATTTCTAAAATGTTACCATTCTCATTAGTATTTGAGATAACTAATGACCATAACTTAACCACATAAATCACTTCACAATAATTTTTCTAAAACCAGATTCTTTTGTGTGTAAGTGATTTTTTAAGAGTATGTAGACTCCTAAAGTTCGGTGCACTCTCAAAGGTTTCCAAACACCTATTAGCCGTTGATTCCATGAACAAGTTAATTATCTAACTAGTTGCGACATTCTTATTAATAGCGTCAAACGGTCAATGTAATCCTCACCATCGACAATGTATCACCGTCAATTTCACTGAATTCATGACGGCATGTGAATCTATGTGCTGTTCGAAAGTCACCTATCGCTCTTGTTATCCAACACAAAGTGACACTAAAAATCATGAGCAATTAGTTGTGCATATGTTTCAACGTCAGAAAACTTGACCGACGCTCTTGTTCTGGAAATGGATTCAAACCCAGTGTCTCTAGTCAGTGCAAAATGGCTCTGAGCACTATGGGACTTAACAGCTGAGGTCATCAGTGCCCTAGAACTTAGAACTACTTAAACTTAACTAACCTAAAGACATCACACACATCCATGCCCGAGGCAGGATTCGAACCTGCGACCGTAGTGGTAGCTCGGTTCCAGACTGAAGCACCTAGAACCGCTCGGCCACTCCGGCCGGCTCAGTGCGAAGTAAGCAAAGTTTTCGTGCCTGACAGGCTCGAACAAAGGTCTGATTTACAGTTTTGTCTAGGAGTAAAGATACATGATATACTTCACATTAATTAGTATCAGTTCGTAAATTTGAACATGAAATTTAATGGCAAAAGTATTCCTACTGGAACGGGCCTCCTACCCAACCCTATTGTCCCAGTTAACTAACCACGAAAGATAAGTATCGTTTTATTCACAAGTAAAAAACATAAAATAACATGACGTAAAGTTTTGTGTTGACTGGGGATTCGAAACCGGCATCTAAGTCAATTATAAACTAGCCACATCAAACGGCAGACATCGAATTATTCCACCGTTAGCGAGTCGTTTGAACCTGAATCGACGATATAAATAAATAATTTTTGCCTTACCGGATTCAAACCCGGCACCTATCGCCGTTGTATTCTAGCCAAAATGAAAGTTAAATATTGGTTCATTTTATCAGTAGTGAGAACTGCGCATATTTGAACTAGAAATAACGTGACTAAGAGTTAAGTGCTGACTGATAATCGAGCTCCGCATAGGTCGTCGTTGACTACACACCAAGAGACGTTAACTATGAAATTCTTTTTCACCAGTAGCCAGCAGTCTCTGAACACGTAAGAAGATACGTAAAAATCAATCCTATTTTCCACCAGAAGTTAGGTGTGCTCCTGCTAACAATTGAAAAGACCTGATGAACATTTTTATGCCGGACGAGGATTCGAAATCATATACGCACCTTATGTGGAGACATTGAGGCGTTTGGAATAATGAGCAGACAAAGAATTGAAGGTGATATATCATCATGAAGAGATCAAATCCAGCGAAAGGGAAGATCCGAGTTCAAGTCTCAGTCCAGAACCAATATACTCAACATCTCCAGCTCAAAATAAAAGTGTCCTGTGACACTACATGGCGTTTGGTTTATTAACTAAAATAATATTACAAGTGTACGAAAGATTACGAGTGAGAGAGCTTCTACTTGCTGACACTTCCGCCTCTGTTGTGGCCCAACCTAACGTCTAGTCCAGGGCCTCTCAAGATGATTGCACCAGCGCATCGCATAGTGTAGAGTGCAGAAGACGGCTTCGCTATGTTGACACAGTGCAAATCCCCACTCCTCGACTTTGCGCAATAGCGCGCGCTCTCTCTGTTTTCTTGGGCTTCTGTCACTCGCTCGCCCAGTCTCGACCTTTTCCAAAACTTTACCTCTGTTTCCTTTGTCATTGCCAAATGTTTATTTGCTGTGGGCGGAGAGCTTAGTTTGGTGGGACAAGATTATCAGTGCAAAAGAGATTTAAATAATAATAATAATAGTTAATATTATTTTTATTATTATTATTATTATTTTAATTTTGGTTTCAAGAGAAAATTGTCTCTTCTACTTTCTCGTTACAAGGTATCTGCTGACATCAGTTTTTAAGGAATTCTTTTATTTTTTTAAATTACAATCAGAACTACTTGCACACGATCTAGTTTTTGTTCAAGAAAAAAGAAAAAAACCTGTCACATACATATGTGGAACCAAATATAGAACTGATATTCGTTGATTCTCTGTGCAGCTTGAGAAATTCTTCCTTCGACAAATTCTGGTAGAAATCGAGACAAACTGTGGCACTGTAAAATAAATCCTTCCGTTGATCATCGAATTGTAAGCCCCTTCGTCTGAAATGTACATCGGGAGACGTACTTTCAATTGCTATCGGAAAGGGCTTTACAAACATATCAAGTATTTGCTGCAACTTAGTAATTTCCTGTGACAAAACAAAACCACATGCTAATAAACAGAATTTATTTGTAAAGTGACTTTGAAGTACTAAAATTCGATATGTTTTAATAAACAGTTACTGTGGACTACTATTTTTAACGTACATTTAACAAAACTGACTTTACTTTGCTCTTAGTGGTACATCGGCACATTACCTGTAATTGGTCACATACCTCATTTTCGAGGGATTGTAGCACTTCGACGTATTTTTCAAAGCGCGCTTCTTAACTTACAAATGTCAAACAAAACCATAGCATCGTTTCGAACAAAGCACTTCTAAAATTCGGATTTTTTCTTAAAGGTAAAAGTTGTATATCGCTTACGTAGCTCAAGAAGCTCTTTTTCGGGAGCTGAAGTTTACATTGGAATGTTGTTATTTTGCCGACTATAACGTTTATGACAGTATTTTCTTTTGGAGTTTGAGACTTAAATCATTCAGGAGAGCCATAATGTCTGATAAAAAATCCTAAATCATCTACCCACTCAGGGTCATGCAAAAATGGCTCTAACCGTCATTTTTCCTCCATAAATTGAGTCACGGCGTGGCGTAGACGAAAAACTCGGTAAATCACTTTTCCTTGGCTCAACCAGCGAAGCTCAGCATGGTAGGGGTATCTGCATACTTCTCTTCAAATGAAATCAAAATTTCTTTGAACGGCTGATGAATAAGCTTGTGAGAACGAATACAGTCCACGATAAGCACTACAACGTTCATCACGTTTTGAAGACCGATAACTTTTGTAAAAAGAGCCTCTTGGTGTCTAAACCAGGGAATGAAAGGTGAATTCGGCATGTTAGGCTTTTTCTCCTGAAGGCCAACAAAACCTTTTGCTTCTCCGTACATTGCTGGCACCCCGCCTGTGGTTACGGAGAACGGCTTTTCCCAAGTGAGTCCTATTCCTTTAGCTGCCTTTTCGACCGTTTTTAAGATATCCGCCCCTGAAGAAGGAGCCATCATCGAAATCATATCCACGAGCTCTTCCGTTACATGCCAGTCGTCGTCTAGCCCACGGAAAAGAATGGCTAACTGAGCCGTGTCGTTAATACTCGTGGTGTCATCAAGTGAGATGGCTGCAAATTGTTGATGTAAAATCCCGACAATGTCACTGATTCGCTGAGATATTGTCGTACTGGAAAGTGGTATTCTGCTGTATGCGATAGCTAATTTGGGATTCATCGTCTCTACTACGAACAACAAAATATTCTTTATTAATGGTTCTTCCATAAACGGTTTCCCAGCTCTTGCTAAACGTAGAGCAACTTTATAAGTAGCAACACCCTTCATCTTCTTCATCCTAAATTAGAGAAAAATAATTGTATTAGGAATAATACAAACGAAAAAGAATACACATTTCAGTGGAATGTAAACAAATTTTGGTTAGTTTCGCAGGACTTCTAACCAAAATAAACATGCTAAATTACTGTTACAAACCTCATTTGTGGTTACAGAATTGTCTCCTGCAGAAGTTTCCAACTACCTTAATTCTTCTCCTCTGGCGTCCCCTTTGCTTTCACTATACTTTTCTGACACAAATTTGCTGTAATGTCTTTCAGTAGGCTATTTTCTTATTCACTCGATTACTGTGTCTCACATTAGATATTTGGCTTTCTCGTCATAATTAAAAAATGTAAGGAAGTACCCACTTCGGTTTAAATTAATATTCGGAAACATTTGCTTTTTCCTGAACAGGTTGTTCCACTGTTCTAGTAACCGTCTTGCGCTCATCTGCTTCAGTGTCGAATAGTCGTCTATCAAAGCACTCGGCAGCGAAAAGTTTGTGAACAGCATTACCACCTTTGTATGCCACACAGGACACAACCTCATCACAGCAATGCTACTCATGCTTATGTTGTTATGTAACGATTTAATTTCTTCGAAGCAGACAGTCACCTGACATAGGAAGCGATAAAGAAGACTAACAGACTACCCAGCATCGTACACCTCATAACCCCCATTGCTACTCCCATCCCCAACTTCCACAGTGGATTTCTCATAAGTTATAATCCCACACAGTGAATCGTAACTTGAAGTACTGTTGTCTTTCCACTCTACAAATAAGCTTGGCAATTCCGTATGGACCTCAAACGTCTGTCTCATGAAACTGGTATATTACCGAAAATAATTAACATGCCTTGCACCCCTTGTGGGATTCGAGGACGGATCTTCCCTTTCGCAGGATTATATCCTCTCATAACGATACAGTTCTATAAATTTTTTTAACACTCAAGATTCCTAGCATCTCAATGTCTCCATGTAAGGGGCGTGTCTGCGTTCGTATCCTGGTCCAGCTCAAAATTTTCATCATGTCTTCTCAAGACATAATATGAGCACTCCAAACTGCTGGTGTAAATTTTGATTTTTAACGTCTCTTCATTCACTGTCATCAATACCGACATGGGATTATTTCGACTACCAGTAAGCCACAGAACTTTTATGCACATCATTTGAGAATCACACATGCCGCTCCTAACTATTGCTGAAAAAGAATTCGATAGTTAACGTCTCTTCGTGTGTGGTCAACGACGACATGTGCGGAGTTCGATTTTCAGTCAGCACTTAACTCTTAGTCACGTTATTTCTAGTTCAAATTTGCGCACATCTCGCTACGGGTGAAAGAAACTTATATTTAACGTCCAATTTTTGCTGTAAATAACGGTTTTCGAATCCTGGGGAGGCATAAATTATTCATTCATATCGTCGCTTCAGGTCCAAGCATCTCGCTACTGCTGAAAAATTTCGGTATCTGACAATTGACTGTGTTTACGGAACAATCCGATTGGGTCTTGGGTTCGAAACCCATCCAACACAAAACTTTATGTCACGTTATTTCAAGTTTGTTACTTGTGAATCAAACCATATTTTACATCTTTCGTGGTTAGTTAACTGCAACAATAGTGCTGGACAGGAGCCGCGTTCCAATAGGAAGACTTTCGCCATGTAATTTCTGGTTCAGATTTGCTAAGTGATACTAGTTAAAAATAGGTATATCACATCTCTTCACGTGTTGTCAGAAATGAAGATCAATCCCGTGTTCGAGTCTCTGTCAGCTACGAAAGTTTTGCTTAGATTTTATTGCTCATAGATATTGGGTTTGAATCCATATCCAGAACAAAACAGTTGGTCATGTCTTTTAAACTTCAAACATATGCACAACTAACTATTCATGATTTTTAATATCACTTTGTGTTTGATAAAAAGGGCGATAGGTGACTTTCGAGTTGCACGGCCATCATGAATGCAGTGAAATTAATTACTCGTGATACATTGTTGTTGGTGAGGTTTCCTTAGAGCATTTGACGTTATTAATTGCGGTTAAACAGTTTACGCTAACGGCGATTAATAGATGATTGACAGACCTTTTAGAAAGCGAGAATACTTCGAATTATCATCGAACTTTGGGAGTCCAGATATTCTTGAAAAATCTCTTATTCACAAAAAAATTTGGTTTTGAACAAATACTACGGAATGACTAAGTTAAGGGCATCAATTGTCGCACATACTAATGGGAGTGGTAACGTTTTAGATATGTCGCTAACTGTAATAAATTCGATTTTGCAAGCGATACGAACTGTTCCGTGATATTTGTAGTATCGTGGTATTAATTTACATATGGAGCTATTACCATAAAGAACAGAGTAGTCTAGTGGTCAACTGTGGTAACCAGTTTGCAAATTCAAACGACTGTAGCGAAAAGAGATAGGAGCACCAGCAAAACAGATATGTTATGTGGGCTGCATGAAGACCAGGAGGATCGCAATTAAGGTTGTTCGGAAACTTCTGAGCGTTATAGCACTTGCAGTAATGACTCACGTACATTTTATAAACTCCGCATAAATGAATCAGTTTCTTGCCATGCAAGAATAATTATCTTTTACACATTTAGTTAATTGTTTTCATATTTCAAAAGATATATTTATGAGAGAGAACTGAACAACTTATCGGAAGTGCATAAACTGTTTCTTATACAGCAGAATTAGCGAAAGCAGTACGTCGCTCGGAAAAAGGAAAAACCGCTCGAAATGATTGGATAGTAATAGAAATGATGAAAGAAGGAGTAAGATGGTAAAAGGAAGTTATTCACAGACATTTTGCTTAAGATAACAATACCCTGCAGCTGGAATGACATTGTGATTGTTGTATTCGACAAGAAAGCGAGCAGGTAGGGCAGGAATAACTAGAGAAAAATTAATAATTTGTTTATGGTATACAAGATTTTTGCAGCAATCCTTGCTAATCGTCTAGAAAAAACTTAAGATTATGTCCAGGGAGAAGAGCAAGCTGGCTTTAAAAATATGCGTAGCGCAATGGACCACCTACAAGTCTGAGGAATTTATAAAAAGAATCAGCTAATAAGAGTTACCATTCGGTGTGGATTTTATGGACCATGAGGAAGCGTTCATTCTGTCACAATAAAATTTGCGTTGCTTAGACTTCAGAATAATTAAATAGCATCTACCTAGGTATGTTTGTTAAATATCTGTAACAAGGCTACAGCTTTCATTCGATAACATCAAGAAAATGAAAAATTCTGAATTGAGAAAGCAGGTGGACAAAGTGTCGTCATTTTCCAAAAACTATTTTCTTCATATCGGAAAGAGGAATCAAAATTGTTAAACTGGTAAAAGGAGGAATCTGCATAGTAAAAACCTCTCCTGAACCACCTTCAGTTTGCTTATGACATTGTTTTGTTTCCCTTGGATCCCGAGGAACTTTAGCAGAGGATGGAACAACTGAACAGTGAACGTATAACACCTGGTCTGAGGATTAATTACAGTAAGACCAAAATAATTTTAAATCAGTTGGTGACTGAAAGATAGGGACGATTACTGTTGAAGATATGGGATCAGTTGATCAGTTTGTATATGTAGGACAACAGTTAACAACAACCAGACGGACACTTAAAGAAATGGCTATCTATGGTTTGGAATCTATTTGAGAAACTGAATGCATTATTCAGAACTTAAGTGCCAATGTGGATTAAACGGAATGTCTGTAAGCACGGTATACCCGGTATACCGCCAGTACTTAAACTGTCTGACCATATTGCGTGACAAAATGGCGGAATATCGCAAAGGAGGTTCTGTGTCGAATTCATCGTGATAAGAAAAGACCTAGACGATGAACTAACGGAAGATGGGTTGGCGCCATATATGAAAAGCTGGAGAAACTTGTACGAGCAAACCTGAAGTCAGTAATGAATGGAGAAGTCTGAAAGGGACCTTCATCCAGTAGTGGATGATACATGGTTGATAACGCAAGACCGAAACAGAATTCAGTCGGTCAAGAAAGCAACGAGCCATGTAAGTTGCACGAGACAGGGAAACCATAAATCCTAGAAACTTTTCTAACAGCCCTTTCCTCAGAAAGCGATTTCAAAAAACGAAGTTGTCCTTGCGATCATAACAACGATAAGTCTAGATAGGTTTTCAGAGGTAGTATTTTAGTTATTCACTTACATATTCATTTTATCTGCCCTGAAATTCAAACAATTGTCCTTAGTGATTCTATTTATATAAAATGCATCCTTGTAAGAATAATCCATCAAAATGCTTATTTTATATTTTGTTTGTCAGCATTGGTTTCGAACGGTTCCTAAACGGTATGTTTTTTGGAACCGGTAACGGCAAATAAAACATAAAATAAGCAGCTCTAGTGGATTATTCTTGCGATCGCAAGCTTTTCACACAATTTTCTGAAGCCGTAGAACAGCATACACAGGCAACATTCCATTCTATTTACAGTTTATTCGGAAATATACATCGTAAATGAGTTATGTGTAATAATAATAATAGTTGCTACTTTAATGAAAACTGTTATTACAGTAAAGTCATTCCTAATAATGTTGTGATATTTACTCATCACAATTTTCTTAGGAACGGCTTTATTGTAATTACTATTTCACTAACGCAGCTGCTGTTATTATTATTATTATTATTATTATTGCTGTTTTACTGTTATTACAAGTAATTCGTTTCCAATGCAGATTTCAGTATGAACAGTAAGTAGAATATTTCTCATCTCATAGAAGATACACTGATGAGCCACAACATTTTGACCACTGCTCAGCAATGGATTGAATCCAGCTGGCCGGCCGTAGTTGTCGAGCGGTTCTAGGCGCTTCAGTCTGGAACCGCGCGACCGCTACGGTCGCAGGTTCGAATCCTGCCTCGGGCATGGATGTGTGTGATGTCCTTAGGTTAATTAGGTTTAAGAAGTTCTAAGTTCTGACTGATGACCTCAGATGTTAAGTCCCATAGTGTTCAGAGCCATTTTTGAATCCATCTGATGGAGGAAAGTGTATAAGCAGGCCGACAAAAATGGAAACTAATTACAGCGACGACAAGGGCTCCAAATTACAAGATCAACCGACGTAAGAGACTTTGCAAACCGCCGATTCTTATGGCACGATGCCAAGATATGAGCATTTCCCAAACTACGAAGCTGGTTGGCTGTTCGTGTGCTACTTTTGTGAGCATCTATGGAAAGTGGTTGAAGGACGGTGAAACCACGAGTTGACAACAATATTTTGGACGTACAAGCCTCATCACCTAACATGGAGATCGGGGCTTGCCTGTTCAGTGAAGCAGAATGGTCGGCGATCTGTGACAAGTCTACCGACAAAGTACGGTGATGGTGCGGGCACTGGTGTCTCGGAACATTCCGTTCAGTGCACATTGTTGAAGCTGGGGCTGCGCGGAAGACGACTCCTACGTGTTCCCGTGTTAACACGAAGACGTCGTCAGCTACAGTTGCATTGAGAACAGGATCATCGTTATTTGACTGCAGATCAATGGAAAAGTGTCACCTGGTCTGATGAATGACATTTCTTGTTACACCGGCTCGAAGGTTGTGTGTGGATACGCTATCATCCAGGTATATGGCTTCTCGAAACATGCCACCGGGTAGGAGCAATATTATGCTAGGGTGTGGAAAGGGGGGCATTGAGCTAGGCTATCTTGGGACCTGTGTTAGTAATCGAAAGCACCGTGACCACTAGGTGAACATTATTCCGGACCACCTAAATCCCATCATGAGTAATGTCATCCATGACGGCGATGACATGTTCTAGAAGGATAACTGTCCGTGTCACAGGGCCATAATCGTGGTGCATCTGGGTTGTGAAATGACAATGGTGTCTTGGCCACCAAAATAGCTTGATTTGAACGCGACGGAACACTTCTCGAACGCTATCTGGCGCCAACTCCACGCTCACCAACCACCAGCCCTTGAATCACAGAAATGTTGTAACTTGTGCGTAGAAATTAGTTACTACATAAATACGGAAACCAAGCAAGGACTTGTGGAATCCATGCCACGTAGGATCACTGCTGTGCTGCGTTCCAAAGGTGGACCAATACTCTGTTAAGGAGGTATTCATAATGTTTCGGCTCATAAATATAACCGATTCTTAATGATACAGTAACAGAGTGGTATTGTAGTAGTACGACAAGAATCAAATTTGGAACAGAAGGTAATCGCTCCATGAAACAGCGGTAAACAAAAGGAAGAACTTAGCATATGATACAGTGAACGTAAAGAACTTTGGATCTGAGCTTGCCGCAGTGGACTATTACCCAAAAGTAGCCATCGTTTAGGAAGGTTCTATTTTAATAGTCATTGGATAAATAAGTCAGAACTCAGAAAGTGACTAGCAAGCAAAGCTATTAGATACAGCAAACGAAAACTATGGATTTTCTCACATGATACTGTCGGAAATGTAAAAAATTTAAATATTACTTCTAAACGGTGTCAGATTTCAGGAGAAAAATGATAAAGTGAAAAATATATAATATTGTTGAAGTAGGACTGCATTTCACTGCTGGTTAAAAATATGACTGCATGAAATTGGGTACGAAAATTACATTCACTGTTTACAAAGAAAGCCAACCAAGTATAAAGCGCCGTGTATGAAATGGCCATTTACCACTCTCACGTACAGCCTTCCAAGTTTGGCTCGAACACATTTGAAAAGCAGTTGAATTTGCTGTATGAATGGAATATTTTCGCGAGGAAAGCAAAGTCCCTTCAGCGAGTATCAACGCAACTACCTAAATGAAAGTTACATTACAGCCAACATTATTACGCCACCTCACAGCGTCTTTTTTTTTCCTGTCACAACGCACAGAGCTTGTGTTATCGTTGTCAACGAACCGCAAGCACTGTTGTCGTCGCTATTGACAAACTAGTCTAACAATAAGTTCCTCGATGTGATGATCTCGCTGGACCTACCTGCATATTATCTGATATTTCTCGAAAGAACGAGTCTTCAAATTAAAATTCCATCTCAGAAGTAAAATGGTTTCCCGTCATTCAAAGTTAATTTTTGTTAACTGACTCACAGTGACGCCACGGATACTTCCTTTTCTGCCCAGGGCAAATACTCACATCCTTAGCTTCTCCCAAGACGAGGACGGGTGGGCTGCACAAGTCAAATACAGATATGATCATCACGTTTCGCAGTCTTTTCTTTTTGCGTAAGTAGCCAGCCAGCTGAGTACCCGGAAGATAAGACGTGTCTATTCAGCCGCCTGCCTCTTCATAAGGTTCACGAGAGGCCGCAACAGCCTCAGGCTTCCCTGTCATCCCTTGAACAGAGTTTCTCCGTGAAGGGTGTTGACACAGCACTGATCAGCTAATAACTGCATTAATGATAAGAGGAGTGGGGACTTGTGATATCGCCTTCACCTCTGAAAATTTTCTGAATACACAACTCACAGAACTGAGAAGAAAAGCTCGTGCTATATGGCTTCAAATTACAGAGCGTAAAGTAACTGCATTGCTTGGTGAGTTCCAACAATGCAGTGATGATGCAATTTGCTGTTATTAGCAACCTTGCGTGGAAAAGTAAATAATAAGACGATAATTTGTGTTATTTCACCAGAAATGTAATGAGCAAGGCTCAGAGTTAATTACGTTTAGCTGCGAAGGGTGAACATCATTTTTTATCAGGATCTCATTCAAACTCTGCAAATATCTTCTGTAAGTATGTTATATACGATAACGGAACGCAGAAACGTGTTACAGAACATTCAAAGTAATATGTTTCAAAAAGTTGTGACTTTCAGTGACAGTAGAAAACTGTATTATAATAAAGAAAAATTACAATTATCTCCTAATTATATCCTGAAATACAAAATACTGCACAAAACATAATTCAGTAATAATGAAACAGCAAAAATCTGTACAGCCATAAGTTGAACATAACATGGCGGATGTCGTGAAAGGTCATCGGAGAACTTGCATTGAACAGAATGATATTGTTTTTAAGCTCTTATGGAGTCAGTATTTAGATTCCCATTAACAACAACAATAATACTGATTATGTCAATCAGTGATGTTGATATCTGACTGAGGCGCAACGCTTTGTAGCAAGGCTGCAGCGTATCTTGTCAAACCTCTTTATCCACGATTGCATTGAAGACCACAATAAGAACAATTATTAGGGATGTATTAACGTGTTGAGAAAAAGTATCTGTAAGCTTGTATAACTATTATTATTCAGAAACAGCTCTTTCTATGATGAGATATAAAGAAAAAAATGGCAGATCGGCGCCATGACTTGAATCAGGTATGTGGCAATAATAATCCACGTAATAATAGTCCGCTAAAGAACTGTATCAGCGTAGGATAGAGTTTCATTACAGTCTTCATCCTGTCACTTTAATTCCACTGTGAACACAAACACTTACACATCAGAGCAACACACTGCTTGTACCTCTCGTATTTGTGTGAGACCTGTAAGTTCCTACAAGTTATAAACAAATTTTAAAGGAAGAAACAGAGATACAATGAAGCAATATACAGTCACAGTTATCATAAAATTTGAAACTTGGTTGGTGATAAAATTAAAAATAGGAAAGGAAAATGCCATACAGATTTATTTGAAGAATCCTCAGGAAGTGTGGACCACCGATGGAAGAGTAGTAAAGCTTCTTAGTCTGGAACCTTTACTTGATAGAACTGATGGAAGAAACGTGGAAAGAAGCACAGTACTTTTCGACATTGCTTCGTTTAGAAAGTGCGAATACGTTAGTGAGATACTCATCCAACACCAGTGGCGGGTGCAACAAGAGAGGCTTTGAGCGTCAAGTTATGTTTCACTATTAAAATTCCGAGAGTCTGCGTTCCTAGAATCGTAATTCAGTGTATTACTTTCTCGTATATACACTGCCTGATCACTCACATTCTGTCTGTGACAAATATGGGGCTCTTGGTGGCCACAGTAGTACGTCAGCATAATGCAGTTCGTAGCGAAACGTTCCGTGTGCACGAGCATTGTCCCGTTGAATAACGGCACCACGACACTGTCGCATGAAGGAACACATCAACACGCAAAATGTTTGTGACCATCATAGCTCTCTGAATAATTACCAGCCGTGACCTGACGCCATACCCAATGGCTCCCCACACCACGATGCGGGGTATGACGTCACTGTGCCCCTCCAGAAGATCCTCCTGGGCAGTGCAGCATCGCGATTTATCGCTCAACACAATGCGCCGCTGTTCATGAGTAATTCAAGCTTCTGGTCACGGCATCCCTCTAAACGCAGACGTTCCTGTTGCGATGTTAACGGTAACCTATGCATGGCACGGTAATTCCATAGTCCGGCTACTGCTAGTGTCACCCACTGGTGCGGGGGATGACAAAATGTCGCAAGGAGTTTACTACTCGTTCTCAGATAGCAGGCGCAGATGTGGAGGGTTTACTGCGTGGGTGTTGCACAAGACGGTGAGTCTCCTTTATGGTTGTCAGGCGTGGTTGACCCGACCCTTGACGACGAGTATTTCTGCCATCACGTTCCTATGAAGTTCAGTATCCGGCGACTGTCACAACTGAATGACCACAAATCTGGAAACTGCTCAATTCGACCGGGCGACAAAACTGAGGCCTACAATGATACAGCGAAAGTAAAGAACCTTGGATTTGAGCCTGCCGCAGTGGAATATTGTCCAAAAGTAGCCATCATGCAGCAAGTTTCTATCTTAATAGTCGCTGGATAAATAAGTCTGAACTGATAAAGTGACTAGGAAGCAAAGCTTTTAGATACAGCAAACAAAAATTATGGATTTAATAAATTTTCTCACATGATGCTGTAACAAATGCAAAAAATTTCAATACTAGTTCTAAACGGTGTCAGTTGTCAAGGAAAAAACTGAGAAAGTGAAAAATATATAACATCGTTGAAGGAGAACTGCATTTCTCTGCTGGTTAAAAATATGACTGCATGAAATTTAATACGAAAATTACATTCACTATTTACAGAGAAAGTCGACCAGGTATAAAACGTCGCGTATGAAATGGCCATTTACCATTCTCACATACAGCCTTCCAAGTTTGGCTGAGACACATTTCAGAAAGTGTTGAATTTGTCAGGTGCTGATATCGCTGACTATACATGTACCTCGCACCTCCATGTCCTTCAGTGGTCACCCAACTTCTGCTGGTGTTCTCACTACGAGGCGTGGTGACGACACTAAACATTAATGCACTCTGGTGGCCGTTCCGCTCATCACAGATAATTGCAAATACCAATCATTTACAGCCGGCCGGAGTGGCCGAGCGGCTTTAGGCGCTACAGTACCGAACCGCGCGACCGCTACGGTCGCAGGTTCGAATCCTGCCTCGGACATGGATGTGTGTGATGTCCTTAGGTTAGTTAGGTTTAAGTAGTTCTAAGTTCTAGGGGACTGATGACCTCAGAAGTTAAGTCCCATAGTGCTCAGAGCCAATCATTTACACACCAACCAATCTCGTGTACGTGCACGAACTTACATTGACATCCAACCATGCCTTCTGGGTGCTTCACTTTTTTTGTCAGGCAGTGTATATCTCGTGAAACGCTCATGACGGAATAATTTGTGCGATTCGAGTTCACAGTGAGACTTAGTAACAGTCGTTCGTCCCGCGCACCGTTCCCAACTGTAAACCTATAATGGTGCAAGATGTACTTTCCGCCACATACTGTAAGATGGATTTTGGAGTAAATATGTGGATAAAAAGAGTTTTGGCGAGCTGAGAAGCAAGAAAATCATAGTTGTAGAACATTATAAAGCACTGAAGTAAAGTGACTTGATCAGTCATAGTCCTTCAAAGTTTAGGCTAGAAATGAATGACAGGAGTTGTTTACATACCGATTATCACTATAACTGTCATTTTCCTCCAACGTTTAAACTTTAAATGAATCACAGTGATCATCAGATATGCCAGTTATCACTGAAATATGTGTTCGTTATAGAAACTCTGAACTGACGCTACAGAATTTTCGGGAAACATAGTGATCCATTTTTTCATGTAGCAGAGAAGCAGGTTGACGTGACGAATATCACACGATAAATTTGCCACCTCAAGCAATAAGACTATTTGTCGCGTAACCATGCAAGAGAAGGAAAAATTGAGCACGTTGTTAGGTGACAATCAGTTTGTCGAACGGATAATGAAGGTACTGGTACAGAAATTTTATACTTGAATTCAGTACTAGACGAACGTGGTGTTTCTAACTGGTAGAAAGCCTAAGTTTTTGGCAGTACGGGACTACGCGCGTGCTGCACAATCCAGACAAAAGTAAAACTGAAAAACAGAGACAGTCTAGTCATTAACTCATGACAAACGTAAATGTAGTCCTTCACATAACTAAGAATTTTGTGAATACATGTGTTTCGAGCATTAATCTAACGTCAATAACGTGAGTTTCAAAGAATTTTTTTTTCTAAACATATGGGCAAAGAAGGGAGACTTGGGACCTGAAAAATGATAAAGTTAGCTGAAAAAGAAATAAAATATAAAACGAAGCATATCTGTTTAGTATTTCAAAGGTAAGAGTTCTTTGAATGAAACAGCAAATAAAAATAAGATCAGAATGATGATAAATGAACATCCGCATTAGAGTTCGTAAATATTTGCTGTCAAGCGCTTGATAGGTCAGGGGTCCATTACACGCAGCAAGCGGCTAAACGAGTAGCGGTGGCTGTGTGGACTGGACTAGGCGCTTTATTAAGTTAGCGGTTCGCGGGGAAGTACAAAGAGGGCTTTAGTGACAAAGAGTGCAGAGCACACACAGGACGAGAGTAGACCTACGGATCACCGATATTGTAGTTGTTAATTATCGTAGCTGTGTTCGAAAAGAACTAGAGTTCAAAGCGCTAATAGAAAGCACTGACGCTCAACTCGTTATAGGTGGTGAAAACTGGCTAAAGCCGGAAATAAATTCGGTAGAAATTTTTACAAAGGACTTTACGGTTTTCAGAAAGGACGGATTAAATGGAGTTGGATTAAATGGAGTTGTTGCTATTAGAAGTTGTTTATCTTGCAGTGAAATTAAATCCTGTGAGTTAGTATTGGAATAAATTAGTGGTTGGTTCCTTTTACCGATCCCCGACTCAAATGATACGGATGCTGAGAGGTTCACACAAAACTTGAGTCTCATTTAATATAGCTAAAATACTCATACTACTTGGTGACTTCAATCTACTCTCCATATTTTGGTGAAAATACATGTTTAAAATCGGTGATAACTGCTTTCTCCGAAAACAATTTTGAGCAATTAGTTCAGGAGCCCACTCGAAGTGGAAATGTTGCAAAAGCGTACTTGTCCTCTTAGCAGCAAATAATCCGGTGCAAAAAAAGTAGAGAGCGTCATGACGAACACAGGGACTAGTGTCCAGAAGGTTGTTGTAGCGATACTGAATACGGTAACATCCAAGTCCACCAAAAATAATTACAGAATATATATATTTAAAAATGCAAATAAAAATTCGCTTGATGCTTTCTTAAGAGACAGTCTCCATTTCTTCCAAACTAGCTATGTAAGCTTATACCAGATGTGGACTAGATTAAAAGAAATTGTATTGACGGGAATTGAAAGATTTCTATGAAATATATTAATAAGAGACAGAACTAATCCCTAACGGTCAGAACACTGTTGCAGAAATAACGAGAAAAATATGCCAAACTGAAAATTACGCAAAATCTCCAGGATTAGCAATGTTTTACGAAAACTCAAAATTTGTCGCGAACTTCATTGTGAGAGGCTTTTAATAGTTTCCACAGCGAAATCCGGCAGAAAATTCGAAGATATTCTGGTCATACGTAACGTACACTGGTGGCAAGACACAATCAATACTTTTAACTGAGCGATTCCAGTAGTGAAGTTACTGATGACTGCGCCCCTAAAGCGGAGTTGCTAAACACGCTTTGCTGAAATTCCTTCACCAAAGTAGGCTAACTAAATATTCCGGTATTCAAATCAAGAACAGCTGCCAACATGAGTAGCATGGATGTATTTATCCTCGAAGTAACGAAGCAACTTAAATCACGTAATAGAGGCAAGTCTTCCGGTCCATTTTGCAGACCAATTAGCCTCCATTCATAGGACGATGATACAGTAGCTCTGTACTGATCAATCATAAACAATTGCTCTTTTAACGAAAGATGTGCACCTAAAGACTGGATAGCTGCATAGGTCACAGAATACACAAGCAAGGAAATAGGACAAATCCGCTGAATTACAGACCCATGTCAGCGACGTCGATTTGCAGTAGGATTCTGGAACATATATTCTGTTCTAACATTATGAATTATCTCGAAGAAAACGATCTATTGACAAATAGACATCACTATTCAGAAAATATCGTTCATATGCACACAGCTGGCCCTTTATTCTCATGAACTAATCAGTGTTATAGATGGGGAACCTCAAATTGATTCCATATTTCTGCAATTCCAGAAGGCATTTGATACCGTTCCTCATAAGCGGCTTATAATCAAATTGAGTGCCTATATAGAATCGTCTCAGTTATGCGACTGGTTTCTTGAGTTCCTGTCCAAAAGGTCACAGTTTGTAGTAATTGACGGAAAGTCATAGAGTAAAACAGAAGTGATACCTGGCGTTCCCCAAGTATGTGTTATGGCCCTCGGCTGTTCCTAATCTACATACTTCATTTACGAGACATTCTAAGCAGCCATCTCAAATTGTTTGGAAATGATGCTATCATTTACCGTGTAGTGAAGTCATGAGAGGATCAGAACCAATTACAAAGTGAACTATATAAAATATCTGTATGGTGCGCAAAGTGTAAGGTCATCTACATACGTCCTAAAAGAAACCCGTTAAATTTCGGTTATACGAGATATCACACAAATCTAAAGGCTGTCACTTCAGCTAGATACCTAGGAGCTACAATTGCGAACAACTTAAACTGAAACCATCACACAGGAAATGGACTGGGGAAGGAGACCCAAAGTCTGTGTTTTATTGGCAGAAGATTTCGGAGAAGTAACAAATGCACTAAAGAAACTGTTTTCCCTACGCCTGTCCGTCGCCATCGGAAATATTGGTGAGCAGTATGGGATCCTCTGCAAATAGAATTGACAGATGACAACGAAAAAGTTCACAGAAGTATAGCTCATTCTGTATTAACATGAAATAGGCGAGAGAGTGTTACGGATATGATACGTGAGATGGGGTGGCAATTAAAAAACAAAGGCAGTTTTAGTTACGACGAAGTCTTTCCACGAATTTTCAATCACTAACTGTCTCCTCTGTATGCGAAAATATTTTGTCAACGCAGACTTACAAACCGAAAACTGATCATCGTAATAAAATAAGGAAAATCACAGCTCATACATGAAGATTCAAATGATTGTTTTCCCCATGTAGTATTCAAGAGTGAAATGGTAGAGAAATATTTTGAAGATAGTTTGACGAACCCTCTGCAAAGCCTTAAGAGAATATTTAAAGATTTGAAGGAATTGGTACATCATATAAAACTCCAATGACTGAAGCTTGTAAAATGCAGATTATAGAAATGCAGTTACTATAATCTTAGTTACACCAGAATCTTCTGGAAGGGTGTAAGGGACCTGTGACTAGCCTCGCAAAGTCAGTTTAACATTTTACCTCACACTGAAAATGTAGCTTATTTCTGTTCATTTTTGCAAGTGGAACCACTTGGATGTCTTTATCTTTTTCTTTAAGGTTTAAGGCCCTTTCAGTAGTAAGGCCATTGGCACCATGGTACTTAAGCAGTTTTGTCACTAAAGCGGTAGCACTCTGGCTGGGGCTGGTTGCACGAACTACCCCAACATCTGCCTGAACAAACTCAGCGAAGTCAGAAACGTAAATATGGATCAAACTTCATTCAAGGATGGCATGTCAGCAGAGACGGCCAATAATTCTGCACACGAACTGAGCACCTGTACATGTGCGGAGCACAGATGAGTTCCCAAAAAAATGGTTCAAATGGCTCTGAGCACTATGGGACTTAACTTCTGAGGTCATCAGTCCCCTAGAACTTAGAACTACTTAAACTTAACTAACCTATGGACATCACACACATCCATGCTCGAGGCAGGATTCGAACCTGCGACCGTAGCGGATGAGTTCCCACCCTCTCCCCTCCCCCACTGCCGCCCACAACATCGTGCTGTCTGATTGCGAAGAGGAGAAGAAAGTAAATGGTTCAAATGGCTCGGAGCACTATGGGACATGGGACTTAACATCTCAGGTCATCAGTCCCCTAGAACTTAGAACTACTCAAACCTAACTAACCTAAGGACATCACACACATCCATGCCCGAGGCAGGATTCGAACCTGCGACCGTAGCGGTCGCGCGGTTCCAGACTGAAGCGCCTAGAACCGCTCGGCCATCAGAAGCCGGCGAAGAGGAGAAGAGAGGGGGAAACTGGAAAACGCTCTGCATGGTTCTTGCATGTGCCTAAGTTTCATATTTCATGTCTCTCATCAACACACATCACAAACAAAACATATTTTCATTATTATTTAATGTTTTTGACGTGCTGAAGACATAATAAATATTTATATCTGGTACAAACTTTCAGTATACGTACAGACGCAGATAATTTCGGAGATTTTCTTCGCTCGGGTTGCCATATAATCGTGACTTATTTACTTTCATGATCGATAAAAGCGTTTCACGCACATATGTTGACTGAAACATTGTCTCACGTTTGCAACCTCATTATGGAGATGCAGGAACTCTTCCCAAAGAAAACAACTTGAAACTACTTTTCAGTTTAAACGTAAACGAAGTAGCCTTTTAAACGGCAATTACACTGGAGATTGATCAACTCCATTTCCACATGCATAAGGGTGCTGTCAGCTGAATGGGAAAATGGTCTTGAAACCAGCTCAAAAACAGATGTGAGATTGGTAGTGTCTTCAAAACAACTCTTGTATTGTTTTCAACGAGACAACTAATTATTCAGAGTCACGTTTCTATAACGCTAATGAGCTTAGCAAAGTGGACGGTGTTTTCTTCTCAGAAGTCGCCCCTCTCACAACGCAGTTTTCTTTTTAGGTACATCCACATAAACCCAGTAATAAGTTTTTACTCACCTTGCAGCTTCTTGCTCTGGGCACTGTGCAGTAAAGTCCACTTCAAATGCGAGGTCAGTAGTCCATTCGAGACGTTCTAATTTTCTTTCCTGCTTTCCTTTTTACTCTATAAATTCTACAATAGAGGATCTTAAGTCGAAAAACCTTTACAGACATTCCTGTAGAATCAATCAATGTACTTCGCAGTAATATATAACGCCTCCATGCTCTTCATTCAATTCTAACAAATACTATAGCAGATGACGGCGTAAAAACGTGTGCGACTTCAGAAAATTTATTTTTCTAACAGTAATTTTCATCATGTACTCCATGCTTGCAAGTTTTTCGCAAAGTGCTTCTTGATTTACAAAGCAATGAATCCCATAAAAATCATGTATCGATCGTTGTAATTTTTTATTGCTTCACAATCAACTAACAATTTTGAGCACTCATATCCTTCTCATCTGTAATGCCGATTAATTTTTAAAAGGGTGTGATGAAAGATCGCTGGGTTTGCTCTTTTTGTGAAAACAGCCACTGAGATTCCCTTATACCAAGAACATACGGCGAAGGACAAACACTGCTGACACACGATTCTGCCGTACTGAAGGAGATCATGCCAACCAAAAAAATGTAGCACCAAATGCCAGAAGGAACAGCGTCGCGGCGCATCGCACGGCTAAATTAAATAAACTCTACTGAGCAGTTCCGAGAAGGGCCGAGCAATGCCCTGCCACAGCGGGTAATAAATGGCTCTGAGCACTATGGGACTTAACATCTGAGGTCATCAGTCGACTAGAACTTAGAACTACTTAAACCTAACTAACCTAAGGACATCACACACATCCATGCCCGAGGCAGGATTCGAACCTGCGACCGTAGCGGTCACGCGGTTCCAGACTGAAGCGCCTAGAACCGCACGGCCACACCGGCCGGCAGCGGGTAATACTGAGACTGGAAGTGCATCGGCCCACATGTGTACACCACATGTGCAGTTTTGCGTCCTGTGGGCTACCTTGTTATAACAGCTGATCCAACCAAATAAAAAATTAGGTTCGAGCACATAAGGATTTATAATTTACTATCAATGAATATAGAAACGTCCTTGAGCTAAGTGTTGACAATATGCCTTACATAGTCCATATTTTCTCCGACTATCACCTAAACGATAACTAAGTTATAGATAAAATGCAAGTGTTTTGTGATGCAACCTTATTGGTGGACAGGAAGAACTAGATTATACTCTTATTGTGTTCTTTCGCTGACGAGCTTGGTTCCTACTTACAAGGGGATCTCGCCTACTCGTCATCATCGATTTCATCTCAAAATGTGGCATATGGAAGTGACAGAAGAGTGAGCTACCGATGGCCAAGGGTTCAGAGAAAACTGAATTTTTGACGCAGAATGTGCAACACATGATCCATGTATGTTAGCATAGTTTCAAGGCAGTGGCTGGTGCAATAGAAGGAGTACAGAATGCTAATCTAAGTGTCGTGTGGTCGAGTTTATGCAGAAACATTTCTTTAAATTACAATTTTTACATTATTTACACTCACTTAAGGCGAAGCAATGCTCATTATATCGCATATATGAATATTTTCATACAAGGTATGAAAAGGAAAACCAAAGAAAGATTTGGAATTACAAATAGATTTCCAACAATTTGTATCGCCAGGTGAAATATTGACAGAGCACTGAAAGACCTAAGTCGAAACAAGGCCCCGGGAGTAGACAACATTCCATTAGAACTACTGACGGCCTTGGGAGAGCCAGTCCTGACAAAACTCTACCATCTGGTGAGCAAGATGTATGAGACAGGCGAAATTCCCTCAGACTTCAAGAAGAATATAATAATTCCAATCACAAAGAAAGCAGGTGTTGACAGGTGTGAAAATTACCGAACTATCAGTTTAATAAGTCACAGCTGCAAAATACTAACGCGAATTCTTTACAGACGAATGGAAAAACTGGTAGAAGCCGACCTCGGGGAAGATCAGTTTGGATTCCGTAGAAATACTGGAACACGTGAGTCAATACTGACCCTACGACTTATCTTAGAAGAAAGATTAAGGAAAGGCAAACTTACGTTTCTAGCATTTGTAGACTTAGAGAATGCTTTTGACAATGTTGACTGGAATACTCTCTTTCAAATTCTGAAGGTGGCAGGGGTAAAATACAGGGAGCGAAACGCTATTTACAATTTGTACAGAAAGCAGATCGCAGTTATAAGAGTCGAGGGATATGAAGGGGAAGCAGTGGTTGGGAAGGGAGTGAGACAGGGTTGTAGCCTATCCCCGATGTTATTCAATCTGTATATTGAGCAAGCAGTAAAGGAAACAAAAGAAAAATTTGGAGTAGGAATTAAAATCCATGGAGAAGAAATAAAAACTTTGACATTTGCCGACGACATTGAAATTCTGTCAGAGACAGCAAAGGACTTGGAAGAGAAGTTGAACGGAATGGGCAGTGTCTTGAAAGGAGGATATAGGATGAACATCAACAAAAGCAAAACGAGGATAATGGAATGTAGTCGAATTAAGTCGGGTGAAGCTGAGGGAATTAGATTAGGAAATGAGACACTTAAAAAGTAGTAAAGGAGTTTTGCTGTTTGAGGAGCAAAATAAATGATGATGGTCGAAGTAGAGAGGACATAAAATGTAGACTGGCAATGGCAAGGAAATCGTTTCTGAAGAAGAGAAATTTGTTAAAATCGAGTATAGATTTAAGTGTCAGGAAGTCGTTTCTGAAAGTATTTGTATGGAGTGTAGCCATGTATGGAAGTGAAACATGAACGATAAATAGTTTAGACAAGAAGAGAATAGAAGCTTTCGAAATGTGGTGCTACAGAAGAATGCTGAAGATTAGATGGGTAGATCACACAGCTAATGAGGAGGTATTGGTTGGCTCTGAGCACTATGGGACTCAACTGCTGTGGTCATAAGTCCCCTAGAACTTAGAACTACTTAAACCTAACTAACCTAAGGACAGCACACAACACCCAGCCATCACGAGGCAGAGAAAATCCCTGACCCCGCCGGGAATCGAACCCGGGAACACGGGTGTGGGAAGCGAGAACGAGGAGGTATTGAATAGAATTGGGGAGAAGAGGAGTTTGTTGCACAACTTGACCAGAAGAAGGGATCGGTTGGTAGGACATGTTCTGGGAATCAAAGGATCACCAATTTAGTACTGGAGGGCAGTGTGGAGGGTAAAAATCGTAGAGGGAGACCAAGAGATGAATACTCTAAGCAGATTCAGAAGGATGTAGACTGCAGTAGGTACTGGGAGATGAAGAAGCTTGCACAGGATAGAGTAGCATGGAGAGCTGCATCAAACCAGTCTCAGGACCGAAGACCACAACAACAGGTGAAATATTTAATCAAATACCTCAAACTTTCTCTTACCTCATAGAGAGAGAAAAAGAAATCGCATACCGATAAGATTGCATGAAAATACATTCCATTGTGCATAATCAGCAATCCTCGCCAATATTTGTCGAAATGACGCAATATGCGTGCTATGCTTCCAAACTGTGCTATGAGAGAGAACCTTCTGTGAAATAAATGAAATCTGTTTTTCTATAGAAATTTTAAAACAACCACGTAATTATACAAAACAAATGAAATGATCGTATTTCATCGATAGCCGGGAGCCGCCATCTGCGGAAGTTCGGCTGCCGAATAGCTAGTCTTTTCAGAAGACGCCGCATTGGACGACTTGCGTGTTGATAATTAAATGATGATGAGGACAACACAATATCCACTTCCCACTTCCCCATCATCATATCCCCATCAACCGTGGCGTCCGCTGTGTCAACTCAGCTAAGGGTTCGGACGTAATTTTACAAATACACTGACTATGACGTGTGCAAGACGCTGATATATTTACTGAATCTTCTTCTTTTACGATGAATATCACCCCAGGACGTGTAAGCCGTCAGCGGCAAAGTAATAACGTTATCAAACTTTACATACGATGTCCTCTTGTATGTCTTTCAACACCTTCCTGGAAATTTATTTTCAATCCCAAATTTTTCTTTGGCTTTTAGATTCATGCTTTGTGAAAATATTAATAAAAACAATATTTTGATCATTATTTCCGTTTATTTATTGTGTAAGTAACATAAAAATTGAACTGAAATAAAATTTAAAAATTCCGTATAGGGACTCGATCCCACGATCCTACAACTCTCTCTGTACTCATTATGCTGTGCCAGCTACTGCCTGGAGATTATGTTGTGACTTGGCAAGACAGCCAAGTCACTATGCGAGGATGCCGAAAGGCACGCGTTAAGCTCACGCAGACTGGCGTGAGGTCTGGAACAGTTAAGGGAATATATAGTAGCAAATAAAGTACGTAGTTGATGTAATACTTAACTTTAATCCATAATGGGTGTACATCGGTCTGACTGTACATTAATAATAATCTCAATATAAACTGGTAATGGCGCCTGTGCTAGGTCGTAGCAAATGACGTAGCTGAAGGCTATGCTAACTATCGTCTCGGCAAATGAGAGCGTATTTGTCAGTGTAGCATCGCTAGCAAAGTCGGCTGTACAACTGGGGCGAGTGCTAGGACGTCTCACTAGACCTGCCGTGTGGCGGCGCTCGGTCTGCAATCACTGACAGTGGCGACACGCGGGTCCGACGTATACTAACGGACCGCGGCCGATTTAACGGCTACCACCTAGCAAGTGCGGTGTCTGGCGGTGACACCACAGATTACGCTGACGTAAACGGCTCATGTGTCGCGTGACCCGCGCCAAACATGTTATTCCTTCTAAACGGTTGGCCATTAGGAGCTCACACTTCTGCCACTTTTCGTTGTGGCAAAGCCCTCCAATATACACTAAATTTCAACAAAATCGCTGATGATTAGTGGGCCTCGTCCCTTGTTAGCAATGCTCGCTAACCCTCTATGATGGTCAGATTTACGAAAGAAACTAGTGACCGAAGGAAATTTTGAAATACTGAACGCCAATGACGTTTCAGTCTCCTCTTAAATGATGCGGAAAAATTCGACATAATGGGAAGTTCACATTTTTGACATAAAAAAACGTGATGGAAATTCAAAACGAAGCATGAGCGCTGTGTTACAATGGATAACGGTAGTTCAGATGTTCTCCCCGCCCCTGATCAGTTTGAGATTGTGACATTAGCGTACATCTTAATGCCGGAAATTGTATCACCGCTATAGTTTTTTTTCGCAATTTTTGCTAAATTGCCACTTAACCTCGAATTTCGTGCCGTGCAAGCATCTCAAAATTCTACCGTGACACATACGAAATGTACCTCTCCTCATACTTCATTTTTTTAGCCTTACAGACTGCAGTTTCTGTTTATTTTACTTTTGCAGGGTTTATCTTGATTGTCACACTTCGTAATCATTGCACAAGTGACTCATTACTTCTCAGTTCGTTGACTGATGATGGAATTTTTCACTCATATTCGCTAATTGTGCACATGTTTCTGCACTTTTCGCTAATTTAGCCCTATTTGTAACAAAGCACATGGTGACACCATCCTTAATTACATATTGTGAAAAATTACTGAAGCTATTTGCTTACAGCTATTAAGCACAATCTGCGGTAATTCGAGTATGCGTTTTTTTTCTTTTTTTGGTTCTTATTCGTATTTTTCAGTACGCTGGCTGGTCCATTGTTGCCGTTCGTCCGATTTGTTTTTGACTTCTGGTTATGAGCACTTCACATTATTCAAACCTCGAGTTATGTTTCATGCCAACAGCAGTATTCGTACTTTTTTTCTGTGCTGCGTTGACACACACGCACACACACACACACACACATTCTAAAAAGCTGTTAACCTTTTTGACTGCAAAACATCATACGTAATATTACTGTCCTATATCATTCTTCCCACCAGTCATTACTCCAGAATCAAATTTCTGTCTACAGAGAACAGCGGAAATGTGCCGATTTTGCCGTTTGCAGTCGCAGCTATCGTAAGTCGTAGAGTATGTCGCGAGACCGGACGAGATCATGTGACTCTAGGGGATGCGAATTGCTTTTAGACTAAGGTGTTTGTCACAGTACCCCGTGTCGAAACTTCTGCGGATAAATCATCAGAACAAAGACCCAAAAAGAAACCAGCTTGCAATACACATTTGAACTATTCTGCATCCGAACAGCTTACAATTAAAATAAGTGAATATCATCCTGAAAGTAATTTTCACGTGACACATATGAATGTCATGATTTTTCACATCTAAATCTTCACAAACAGAGACGACTGCAATGATTTATAATCACTGATGCATTCGATAACATGCAAAGAAAAAGAAGTATAAAAGCTAGTTTTGCAAAAATTTAACCATTCCACAAGATTCAACATTTGTCACTAATTTCTCCAAAATTCCGCATTTTTACTTTAATATCATTATGTCTATCACTTCTGCTACTTTTTCGGTAATTCTCGTCCGTTCTGGGTACGGTGATGAGTTCGAACACGTAATCAGTTGTAAATACTATGCTTAAACTATGTAATTAAGCTCGCCTAAGAAATGACATTGTAAGGCAGCTCTATGGAAGCAGAACAAAAGGAAATTCGATAGAAATTAAAAAACATCACCACAATACGTTGTTACACCTGCTCTATTGCCTCTAATTCTACTAGCATTCTATTGTGCCAGTCGAGATAACACTCGTTGGTACAGTGGTGGGCTCTTAAATCACTTCTGGAGGAGGCCGAGTTGATACTACACTGAGATGACAAAAGTCATGGAATAGCAATATGCAGACATACAGATGACGGTAGTATCGCGTACAAAAAGGATAGAAGGGCAGCGCATTGACGGAGCTGTCAGTTGCACTCAGGTGAGCCATATGAAAGGTTTTCCGACGCGATTGTGGCCGCACGATGGGAATTAACAGACTTAGAACGCGGAATGGTAGTTGGAGCTAGGTGCATGGGACATTCCATTTCCGAAATCATTACAGAATTCAGTATTCCGAGATCCATAGTGTCAAGAGTGTTCCGAGAATATCAAATTTCAGGCATTACCTCTCACTACGGACAACGCTGTAGCCGACGGCGTTCACCTAACGACCGAGAGCAGCGGCATTTTCTTAGAGTTGTCAATGTTAATAGACAGCAACATAGCATAAAATAACCGATGAAATCAATGCGAGATGTACTACGAACGTATCAGTCATGACAGTGCGGCGAAATTTTGCGTTAATGGGTTATGGCAGCAGACGACCGACACGATCGCCTTTGCTAGCAGCACGACATTGCCTGCAGCCCCTTTTCTAGGCTCGTGACCACATCTGTTGGAGCCTGGACGAATGGAAACCCGTGGCCTGGTCAGATGAGTTCCGATTCCAGTGGTAAGAGTGGATGATTAGGGTTGATTAGGGTTCGAGTATGGCACAGACCCCACGAAGCCATGAACAAAGTTTCTCAACAAGGCACTGTGCAAACTGTTGGTGCTCCATAATGGTATGGGCTGTGTTTACGTGGAATTTACTGGGTCCTCTGGATATCCAGCTACCTTGTGATCATTTTCAGCCATTCATGGACGTCACGTTCCCAAAGAACGATGGACTTTTTATGGATAACCATGTGCCAAGTCGCCGGGCCACAATTGTTCGCAATTGCTTTGAAGAATATTCTGGACAATTTAAGCCAGTGGTTTGGCCATCCACATCACCCGACGTGAATCCCAGCGAAAAATTATGGAACATAATTGAGAGGCTAGTTCGTGCAAAAAATCCTTCATCGATAAATTTTGGAAATTGTGGTAATGTCTTATGAGATCAAACTGCTGAGGTCATCGTTTCCTAAGCTTACACACTACTTGATATAACTTAAACTAACTTACGCTAAGGAGGAAACTCACACCCATGGCCGAGGGAGGACTCGAACCTCTGACGGGGGGATCCTGCATCGGTAACACTTCCGCAATTATAGACGGCTATAGAGGCACCACGGCCCAGTATTTCTGCAGGAGACTTCCAACGACTTGTTGAGTCCAAGCCACGTCGAGTTGTTGCTCTACGCTGGGAAGAAGGAGGTCCTACACGGTATTAGGAGGTACCCCTTGACTTCTCTCACTTCAGTGTATAAAACATGCAAAATATACAAAGTATTAGATCACTTTATTATTATACCTTGAACAAGATGAAATACTTAATATTGAAACCATAAATTTTGCGCCCGCATCTCGTGGTCGTGCGGTAGCGTTCTCGCTTCCCACGCCCGGGTTCCCGGGTTCGATTCCCGGCGGGGTCAGGGATTTTCTCTGCCTCTTGATGGCTGGGTGTTGTGTGCTGTTCTTAGGTTAGTTAGGTTTAAGTAGTTCTAAGTTCTAGGGGACTGATGACCATAGACGTTGAGTCTCATAGTGCTCAGAGCCATTTAAGCCATAAATTTTGCTGCAGTTCTGTCTGCTACAACTCTCGCACTGCTGGGTGTAGTAAAGCGGTGTTGTCGTTTTCGGTGGTGCTGCAGACTAGCCTGAGTGGTACTCCGCTCTGGCTCAAGTAACATTCTCCAGCGGTAGCGTATGGAAACTCTTGAGGATGTATCTACGCCGAAGTCTCCCGTTCGTCGTTGCATCTGCCGGTGACTGTGCTTACTTGAGATTCCGTCGCGAAGCACCAACCTCGCCTTGGGACCTTGTTCTTCGGACTATACCACATACTCTTCAGTATTCTCAGAGGCCAGGAATATCGTTAACGGTGTTCATCACAATACGGGAAAGGAAACTGCTTCAACTTGCCGACATATGAAGGAAACAAATACGAAAGAGCCTGATACACATAACGATTTTAATATTCCATCTAGACACTTGTAAAACCGATCATCATCATCATCATCATTATCGTCATCGTATTTTAAAGGTTAATGCCTTGCCGATGCAACCACTTCCTTCTACCACTGGCTGTTCGTAATTGTCGCTTCCTATCCTCTTGTCGATGACTTTCAAACACTTCCTTTCTTTCCTAGCACTTTTTCTTCAACGATATTAATAATAAAGGGGTTTGGCTGATGATATGTCCAATAAATTTTATTTTTTTCTTCTCCATTTCCTTGAATAATCTTTTCTCTTCGTTGACTTCCCTCAAGACTTCCAGGTTGTTTTTTCTTTTCATATACCTCGTTCTTGTCACTTACTGGCATATCCATGTTTCAGTACCTTCAAGTCGATTTCTTTCCAATTTAGTTACAGTCCAACTTATACTTCCATAGATCAGTACCCTTGACGCATGTGGTTTTGCAAAGGAGATTCTGCCATCTGTATTCATATGTTTACTGGTTAAAATGTTTTTATTAGTCATAAAAGCCGGATTCGTGAATGCCATTCTTTTCTTCATTTAATGTAGGCATCTGTTGTCCTCTGATTATGCTACCGAAATAACAAAATTATCTTCACCTGATAATTCTAACGTCATCGATTTTAATATTAGTTTTGTATTGGCTTTTAATGGTGTCACGATGTCATCAGCAAATCTAATACAATGAATGTATCCTTTAACCATTGGCTTTTATTCCCTTTATCTTCCCCTACATGATCTGAAAAGTTTCCTCGATGGATATATTAAATAAATGTGAGGATAGGGGACATCCTTGCGTAACTACTTTTCTAATTCTGCACTCTTCCTCTACCTCACTGCTGTTTCATTTGTGCTTTAATTCTGATACAGTTGATTAATCATTCTCCTATCCTTCCAGTTAAGTCCGATTTTTTTCATAGTTCTAAAGAGCAACTCCCAGTTTCACACTGTCAAAAGTATTTTATAAATCAATGAAGGTAGGATAAGTTGTTCTGTTCATTTCCCTCCTTCTCTTGAATAGCATACACAAAATTCTGGTTCGCTAAACTTTCTCGTGTTTCGCGAAAGGAACGTCGTCTTCCGTCCAGGGATTAGCATTTGATTTCATGAAGCATCTCCGTAACACTCGAGTGTCGATCGAACCTACTAGTAACAAATCTAGCAGCACGCTTTTGTGTTGTTTCGAAGTCTTTCTTTAATCCGGCCTGGTGTGGATTCCAAACAATCAAGCAGCATCCACAAGTGGGTTACATCAGTGTTCTATATGCGATCTCCTTCATAGACGAGAAACATTTTCTAAAATTCTCCCAGTGAACTTCGACCTTACTTACTAGTTCCATTCTATATTGCTGTGCGACGTGACACTTAGACATTTAATCGACTTGACTGTGTCAAGCAGCGCACTACTAATGCTTCTGCATTAACTCACAGTTTTCTGCAGTCAGACCAAGCTGCCGGTCATCACACCAGCTAAACATTTTTTCTGTCATCTTGTGTCCTCCAACAGTCACTCAATGACGACATCTTCACGTACACCACAGCGTCAGCCGCAGATTGCTGCTCACCTAGTCCGTCAGATCATTTATGTATACAGAGAATTAGGGTGGCCCTACGACACTTCCCCAAAGCATACCCTTGTCTCTGATGCTCTGATTAACATTCGCCATCAGTGAGAACGTAGTGTATTTTTTTATTTTTTATTTTACATAAAAAGTCTTCGAGCCACTTGAATGTCTGGAAACCTAATACGTATGGAGGGGCGTTCGTAAACAGTGGCAATGGGGCACCGTGTCAAACGCTTTCCTGATATCTAGGGATATGGAATCCGTCTGTTCCACGTCGCTGCATGCTATGATAGGATTGCTGCCTACCACGACTGCAGTGCATTGTAAATGAGTTCAGTCGACTGAGACTGTATCATCTGCTATTTATGCACAGGAAAAATTGACTTAATCCTCCCTCTTTGTTTTTCTCATCAATTTTACGTCGTGTATTTGGCTTATTTAAGGTTTTCGCAAATTCTTTTTGATCCGTTCATCTTATTTTCAGAGTTTCCTATTGAGATTTGATTTCTCTACCAAGTAGCAGGGATTTAATGGCGAATAATCCCAGCGTCTCCATGATAAGGCCACCTCTCTTAATATGAGTCACCAAACTCAATGAAATGATAACATGATCCTAATTAGAAATTGCGTAGTTCCTCACACCGATATAATCATTCTTCTCGGTCTGTGTTAAATATTAAAGGTAGAACGAGGTCTGCAGTGGGGAAAAAACATAAAAAAAATTACCATTTATTGAATAAGGGCTCATTCCTACATTTTTAGGTAACTATCCTATCAGAAAGCAGCACATAATATTGGGCTAAGATCCGAAAGAAAAAGTGGCAAGCTAATAATGACGACACCTTTTTTCATGAGATGTCCTGCGGTCTTGGGATTTAACAGATAGATTTAACTCATGCTAGGTTTCATGACTGGCCATGGTAAGTTCAGGAAACACTACATACGATTGTTACATAGAGAAAAACGACTAAAGGCAAATATGTGATGTGGGGGATGAAACTGAATCACAGGCACAAAATATTTGGGTCATTAATTACTGAAGAGATGGTGTCTAAAAAGACCTAGTAAAGGTCTACTCTTCAAGTATAAAGGCTAGTTTTACTAGAATGATAAGAAGAGAAACCGCATACTAAACTTAGTTTCGATGAGGACAACACATGGTTCCGACCACTGTTGTTTTGTATCCCTGATTAAATCAAATCAAAGTAACCATACGAGAATTCAGATGGCTAATAACAGAAAACATAAACAGCATATGCGCGATAATCATCTCGACTACAAGTCTGACATGTGACAAAATACAATAAGTATACAATAACAGAACAAAATTGAAGACCAAATAGCTTCAAAATACAATTTCACATTTAAATGTGAGAAGTAAGAATCTTTTCAGCTCGCGATAGTAGCTTATTACATTTGAAAAATATTTCCAGCTGAATAAATATTTAGAAATTAGTCTGTCGCTATTGTGGTCACTCGCAAAGAAAGGAGGGAGGAATAAGTCTTAACGTCTCCTCGACGACTATGTCATGTCGATACGAACGCGTCCGTGCTCTTTTAATTCAAACTTTCTCGTTGTTCACCTTTAATAGATCACGGAATCCATGACCAGACTGAATCTGAACCCTCCCCTCTCTAACGCGAAACCACTGTCACAACCACTGCACCACATCACTCGGTTATAGTAAGTCGCCTTTCTTTAAAGGAATAGCTTGTGTGTTGGACAATTTATCGATCTTATTTGGCCGCAACTAGAAACGGCGTCGGTCTTTAAGATTTTAAAGAATTGAAATCCGTGGTGCTGCAAACCGTAGTGATGTCTTCGTTGACAGCAGTCTGTGGGAGAAACGGCACCATCAGCTGGCCGCATGTAATTTCGTGCTCACTTCCCACGGCTTCAAGGACGCTATTTCCGTGGCCAACGCGCCGTGGAAATTTGTCTTCATTGGGCCGAGTACATCGATTGGCTGCTAGCGGTAGCGGCAGAGCAAGAAGACGGATATCGACAGCCGTAGAAGGCACTTCCCAGTATTTTGCTTGAAGTAACACAAGTATTTCATAACTTTGCGTATTCCTTACGGCCGTTGTCCTTCGCTCCTCCGAATTTTCTCCTTTTTCTTTCTGAATCCAAAAAAAAAGACTGTTACAGTTCTTTTCACTAAGCTTAGCTCAGAGAAAAGCGATTAACCGGTAATTTTAACCATCTACCATTTGCATCGAGTGGGATATAATGCTAAAGGCGCTGGTCTCGCATTTGGGTGGAGCAGGATTCAGACCCCGTTCACCTATACAGATTTAGATTGAGGAGATGTCGTAATAGTCTCTTTCAAAGTGACACGGGCGAGTTCATTCCTCATCCCTGTTTATAAGAGATTTGCTCCGTCTATCGCGAACTCGGCATCGACGATACCTCAAACCCTAATATTCTTTATTCTTATCTTTGTTTCTGATTAGAAATACTGAACTGTTTAAGTTCAGACTCATTAAAGAGATCACCTTCTTCTGAGAGAGAAATTCGAATCTTGGTGTGAACACTGATGAGTCAAAGCATTATGACCACCTGCTTAACAGCTTGCTGTTCCACCACTGGAGCCCAATGCAGCAGCGATTTTGTGACTTATAGGTTCTAAAAGTATTGAGTATGCTTCTCGAGGTATATGGAGCAAGAAATTTACGCACAGGGCACGGAATTCACGCAAATTACAGGCCTTTGGAGTGTGATCACAGAGCTGATGCCAGAAAGCGTCCCAGATGTGTTCCATAGGGCTCATATTAGGCGCATGTGATGGTCAAGACTTCAACATGCGCTCACTATCATGTTCCTCAAACCACTGTATTACAATTCTCACCTTCTGAAGCAGACAGTTTTCCTGATAGAAGATGTCATCATCGTCAGGGAAGACATCAGACATGAAAGGATGCAAGTAGCCTACAATAAAGTTCACATAGCCTATAGCTGTGACGCTGCCCACGATTTCTACCACAGATCCCATGGAGGCTTAGGTAAATGTACGACATAACACAAAAGTGTGCTCACCAACCTGTGTCTATGTCGCGGTGCACCCTTGCGCTTGGTTGACTGTGTATTCTGACGCGTTCATTCACCCGTTGTAACAGGAAACTTATTCATCCGAACAGGCGAAACTTTTCCATAGATCCTAATTAGCGATGCCCTTGGGTCAGTATGAAAACAATCAGATGTCGTCTACTGTGTTCAATAGTGTGCTCGGAAACGCTTGTACCCGCACCAGCACTATACTCACAGGTGACGTCCGCGGGGGAGGGAGGGGGGGGGGGAGTGATGCGAAGGTAAGAGGGGGCACTTGGCTCCCTGGAGCACAGAGTTTTTATTCATTGTAGAATTCTCATACGCTTTAACAGCAATTTTCGTGATTCCACAAAACCTCTCACTATGTGGATGATCACAGTTTGATAACACTGGATGGTTATAATAAAAGTGCAGCTACTCACGGAGGTCCATTGTGGGCTGTAATTATCGTATGGCATCGAAACTTGGTAGATATGTTATGTAGATATGCTATGTAACTGGTTTACGCTGATAAAAAATAGTTCCAAGTTTGGCCACCTGGTGCAAATCTGGCGCTGTGCAGCATCACGTCGATGCCTCCGGTGCTCATATTGAACAAGTTGTAAAAGCGGCGGTTAGTAATAAAAATCAACATTGTGCCTTTCTCACTTGTTTCACCTTATCTACCCTCGTCCTGTTCCTAATCCACTACAGATGTATACGTTTCGATACGTTTATCCTGCATTCACATCTCCGGACCTACACACGAAGGCCAAAATTGGAACTAATTCTTTTTTTCAGTGAAGTCGGTGTCGCATTAACGCATTAGAATCTCTGCCAAGTTTCGCTGCCATACCTTAATTACATCCCATACTGTACCTCTGTGAGTACCTGCACTTTAGTTATAACCAGCCGGTACTACTGCAGTTACCGTCTTCCCTTACAACACCCTACGCTCGATTATGTAGCTTAGGCTCCATTCGCTTGTACGTCACTCTACCTTCCATAACAATGAGCACGCTCATGAACAGTGGATCAAAAGAAGACGGAAAAAGCTGCATTTCTATGTCGTGTCTACTTCATCTAATACGTGCTTCGAAGTATTATTGTCAAGTTGACAAGGCATTTCCCAACTGTTGTGCAATAAAATTCTCCGTCACATTCTTCTGAATGTAACCAACAACAGCTGGAGCATTGTTTGGTTTCACAGAGTGCCAAATGCGTTATCGTGTGCGCTCCGCTTGGTCTTAAAATTTGTTCTTTACGTTATCACTTACGAGAAAGATTAGTCAATGGCTGTTCATGACTCGTTGTTTTTGTTTATAACCAACAGTATTCTCATTTATGATGATTTCCTACTTGAGACTTTTCGTATTCAGTATCAATTTAACATTATTGGTATACGAATAAAAATATATTCTCTAGATATTTTACTGCTTTATTTCCTAAATTATTGATCGTTTTGTTGGATGCAAGTCAACTTCAACCGTAAAAGAATACAATTTTACATCATAAGATTCAAAAACGTGTTACTTTCACAGTGATTTTAACAATACAAGATGCTTTAATTTGAAGATAATTATGAATCAGTGAGCAAAGTAATCTACCCATAACAGATATAAATAGTGAGTGGATAACCATCAATTCCCTGGGATAAAATAATGCCTTGTGTCACATGCATAGTTCATGTCCATAGTAACCTTCATAGTTCTTGTGACATGACACGTCTGAAAACTGATCAGATAACGTTCAATCAAAAGTTGCCATTTTAGAGCCTTACTCCCAGTCCCGGAAAAATTTCTGCGGACTCCCATGATTGCACTCTGTCATAGCTCTGTCGAAGATCACCACCTATCCTGCTTCACACAATGGGCAAAGCACTGATCCCCATGTTCAGTGATGAGGCGTGAGCATCGAACACCTTCTCACCTACTTGTGGTTTCATCGACCTTCAATAACTTTCCATAGACGCTCTTGATTGTAGCACACGGACAGGAGACCATTTACGCCGTTTCCGCGATGCTCGTGCCTAAGCGACGGGCTGTAACAATCCGCTCTTTGTCAAATTCCCATATGTAAATGGCTTTCTCCATTGTGGCCATATCGTCAATAGAATGATTTCTCATTCCCCTCTGCTCCACTAACATACTTTCTTACCGCATTACGTGCCGGCAACGCCATCACGCTGCACTTAGTTCCGCTATGGTCAGTGTTCATAATGCTTTGGCTTGTCAGTGCAAGCGTCTGTAACCGCACTAAATGAGGAGAGCAACTGTAACAACCAGAAACAATAGCGCAAATGATTACAACCAGGGTGGATGACTAGGACACTATAAAAACCGCATGCAATTACATTAGAGAGAGCTTATGTACACATAGGCCCAAGAATGTACTGTGTTACGTGACTGGGAAGGTCATTGTTGTCCAATTGAAGATCCAACTAGGGAGTAGGAAACGTGTGCTCAAATGGCGATCTGCCTCACCGACATCAAAGAGCCCAACATCAGCATGTGAGTGAATTCGATCCATTCAGAATGCTCGGTCTCCAGGAATTGGCTTTTTCATAATGTGATATTTCTGTTCTTAACAGCGACAGTAACGTGAATGTAAAACATCACATCACATGTCCAGCGGTCACAGGCCTTGTAGACCACGCTCTGCTTTCCCAAACTGTCTCCATTCCTTTCTGTTTTGTGCTCGGTTCCTCCAGGTGTCTTCAGTTTCCAGGTCTGCTAGGTCCTTCGGCACGTCGTCCATCGAGCGCTGCCTTACTCGTCCTATGGGGCGTCTGGTGTTTGGTTTCCCCTCAAATGCTTTCTTTGCCTGTCTTCTTTCTGGAAAACGAGCTACATGGCCTGCCCACTTGATTGTTTTGCTCTTCGGATTCTGTTGTATTGTTGGTTGTTGTACCAGGAGGTGGATTTCCTCATTCCTCCTCCTCCTCCTCCATTTCCTTTATCTGAGAGTGGTCCCCATATCTTCCACAATACTTTTCTTTCAAGTAGTAATAGTTTTTCGTTTTCCGCGTTTGGTCATGCTCCAGTTTTCAGAGCCGTATATGTCTTCTGTCCACATCACTGTGTCATAGATTCTCATCTTAGTATACGATGATACAGATTTTGAGCTGAGCGTCTCCTTGAAGGAATACATGTATTTCATTCCCATTGCTATTCTTTCCTTGAATTTCTATGTTGTTGTTGCTACTAAACCAAGATCTCAAGTATTTGAACTGGTGAACTCTCTTAAACCTCATGCCATCCTTAGGTTAGTTAGGTTTAAGTAGTTCTAAGTTCTAGGGAACTGGTGCCCTCAGAAGTTAAGTCCCATAGTGGGCAGATCCATTTGAAAAACGTTTGTGCCTCCTTATGGAAACATGATTGCAGCCAAGCGTCCACCTACTCATCCGAAGCAAATCGACAGCGACGAATGTCTTTCTTCAGAGCTCCAAAAACATGAAAACCACATAAGGATAGCTCGGTTCTGTATGGAGGACGTGTAATACGAAACTTCTGCAGCCTACTGCAAACAACCTTGGCAATATGTGGGCGACGTTTTAGTGTTTTCGGCTGCAAAGACAGTCATTACGCATATACAGAGTCTGGTCCAAATATGCGAAACACCATAAAACAATACATTATCAAGCCTAATATGGCGTAAGAAAACCTTTGGCATTGAAAACAATTTCCATTCGTCTCGTAACGGATAAATAGTGGTCCTGTATTTACACAACTTCTCCTGCATTACAGTGTTACATTCTGTTAACGATGAAGCATTGCTCAGACAATGATGTACCTGTTATCACGTGGCGTGTCCTATTAGATGGTACAAGTGTACATGCACTATGCAAGACTTACCCCTTCTATTCTATATAGTAATATCTTACTTTCATCGTCCAACATCCGTTATACATCAGACTAGCACTAACAGTAACCTGGAAATATTTTGCGAAGTGTTGTATCAGTGAAGTACAAAGCTTCATTTCATTTAAAAGATTAAAAGTTTGTCTGCCATTGGTATGAAATAATAAAAGAGGAAGGAACTTATGGTAACAGTAATAAATTAAAAACGTAACAGTTCATTCCTGGTTCACGGTAAAGGTAGAACGTAGCTGAATTGATGCCTGTGTCTACTTCATATGCATTTGTCTGCTTGTAGCCATTAAAAACTGACAAATTAACACGAAAAATAGAGTTCCGCAACATCAATTTTCACCATTTAGCAATGACTATTCCCAATGCTCAAACAGTGGTATGATCCCAGATTACGTCTCGAGGAGAGTTTCAAAAACTTAGAATCAGTAGGAAAATATTGGTGATCTTTTCAGGAAGAGCAGCGAACGATGGACGAAGTAACTTTTCTTTTATCTACGTACTTAATTTTTGCTTCTGTTGTAGTTCTGAATTTCAGTCCAGAGACTCTCCATGCTACTTTATCCTGTGCAAGCTTCTTCATCTCTAAGCATCTACTGCAACCTACATCTTTCTGAATCTGCTTAGTATATTCATCTCTTGGTCTCCCTCTACGATTTTTACCCTCCACGCTGCCCTCCAATACTAAATTGGTGATCACTTGAGGCCTCAGAACATGTCCTATCAACCGATCTCTTCTTCTAGGCAGGTTGTGCATCAAATTTCTCTTCACCCCATTTCTATTCAGTACCCCCTCATTAGTTACGTGATCTACCCATCTAATCTTCAGCACTATTCTGTAGCACCATATTTCGAAATCTACGCTCGACGTTAACACATTTCTCTTCTTCAGAAACACTTTCCTTTGCCATTACCAGTCTACATTTTATATCCTCTCTACTTTGACCATCATCAGTTATTTTGCTCCCCAAATAGCAAAACTTAAATACCACTTTAAGTATCTCATTTCCGAATATAATTCCCACAGCATCACCTGATTTAATTCGACTACATTCCATTATCCTTGTTTTGCTTTTGTTGATGTTCATCTTATACCCTCCTTTCAAGACACTGTCCATTCCGTTCAACTGTTCTTGCAGTTCCTGTGCTGTCTCTGACAGAATTTCAATGTCATCGGCGAACCTCAAAGTTTTTATTTCTTCTTCATGGATTTTAATTCCTACTCCTAAATTTTCTTTTGTTTCCTTTACTGCTTGCTCAATATACAGATTGAATAACATCGGGGATAGGCTACAACCCTGACTCACTTCCTTCTCAACCACTGCTTCTCTTTCATGCCCCTCGACTCGTATAACTGCCACCTGGTTTCTGTACAAATTGTAAATAACCTTTCGCTCCCTGTGTTTCACCCCTACCGCCTTCAGAATTTGAAAGAGAGTATTTCAGTCAACATTGACAAAATCTTTCTCTATGTCTACAAATGCTAGAAACTTAGGTTTGCCTTTCCTTAATCTCTCCTCTAAGATAAGTCGTAGGGTCAGTATTGCCTTACGTGTTCCAACATTTCTACGGAATCCAAACTGATCTTCCCCGAGGTTGGCTTCTACCAGTTTCTCCATTCGTCTGTAAAGAATTCGTGTTAGTATTTTGTCGCCGTGACTTATTAATCTGATAGTTCGGTAATTTTCACACCTGTCAACACCTGTTTCTTTGGGATTGGGATTATTGTATTCTTCTTGAAGTCATAAGGTATTTCGCCTGTCTCATACATCTTGCTCACCAGATGGAAGAGTTTTGTCATGGCTGGCTCTCCCAAGGCTATCAGTAGCTGTAACGGAAAGTTGTCTGCTCCCGGGGCCTTGTTTCGAGTTAGGTCTTTCAGTGCTCTGTCAAATTCTTCACGCAGTATCATATCTCCCATTTCATCTCCATCTACGTCCTCTTCCATTACCATAATATTCCCCTCAAGTGCATCGCCCTTGTATAGACCCTCTATATACTCCATCCACCTATCTGCTTTCCCTTCTTTGCTTAGAACTGGGTTTCCATCTGAGCTCCTGATATTTATACATGTGGTTCTCTTTTCCCCAACAGTATTTTTAATTTTTCGGTAGGCAGTATCTATCTTACCCCTAGTGATATATGCCTATACAACCTTACATTTGTCCTCTTTCAACCCTGGCTTAGTCTTTTTTTACTTCCTGTCGATCTCGTTTTTGAGACGTTTGTACTCCTTTTACCTGTTTCATTTACTGCATTTTTACATTTTCTCCTTTCATCAGTTAAAGTCAATATCTCTTCTGTTACCCAAGAATTTCTAGTAGCCCTCGTCTTTTTACCTATTTGATCCTCTGCTGCCTTCACTATTTCATCTCTAAAAGCTACCCATTCTTCTTCTACTGTATTTCTTTCCCTCGTATATGTCAATTGTTCCCTAATGCTCTCTCTGAAACTCTCTACGACCTCTGCTTCTTTCAGTTTATCCAGGTCCCACCTCCTTAAATTCCCACATTTTTGTTCAGTTTTAATCTACAGCTCATAACCAACAGATTGTGGTCACAGTCCACATTTGCCCCTGGAAATGTCTTACAATTTCTGGTTCAAAAAAATGGCTCTGAGCACTATGGGACTCAACTGCTGTGGTCATAAGTCCCCTAGAACTTAGAACTACTTAAACCTAACTAACCTAAGGACAGCACATAACACCCAGCCATCACGAGGCAGAGAAAATCCCTGACCCCGCCGGGAATCGAACCCGGGAACCCGGGCGTGTGAAGCGAGAACGCTACCGCACGACCACGAGATGCGGGCATTTCTGGTTCCTAAATCTCTGTATTACCACTATGTAATCTATCTGAAACCTTCCAGTGTCTCCAGGCCGCTCCCACGTATGCTTCTACGTATCTTGAAACTGAGGGAATAAAAAATTTTCAATGTTTGTTCAGTTTCTACATTTATTGCATGAAATAATAGGAATAAAAAATCTAAAATTTGTTTTTTCATAAACCGGATATTTTTAACGGTTTTAACAGTCAGGTTCAACTGGGTTAAAAAAACTATATAAAAGGAAATCGGTTGTTTCAACGATAACCACCATCCCTAATGGGTGGCAGGCTGAACACTAGTTTTACTAATTAAACTCTTGCTTGTCAGGGTAGCATTAGAACAATTATGTGGCAACACAGTAAGAAATAAACAATAACTTTTATTAAAAGTTATTATAAAACTTCAAATTTGGTAATAGTTTGAAGTTTGGCACTTGATGACCTATATCTAATGCAGTGATACACAAATAACTTCGTCTTCTCTTGACAGTCAGTGGACTAGTAGCTATGGCTGGAAGTAATTATGTAGACACTCGCATTAGACTATCTTGCTCCGTAAATACCATCTGCTAAGTCGGAAACTAGTCTTCAGAACGAAATTCGTGGATCTGTGTTCCGTAGCGTAATTGCAGGAACTGTACTGAGCTGGCTGCAGGCACTGAACTGTGTTGTCTGACTGCAGGATCTCAATTGAGCGAGTGTCTGCAGCACACCGTCTGTTCTGCCTGTCTGCGGAACGATTCCCATCTCCGCCAGCACCAGGCAGACACAAAGTAGTCCCTGGTTGACAGCGCTCTCTTTGAAGGCTGGCAACACTATCGGCGGACGAGTATGACACACTGATGGACGTGGCGCGGAAGCAGAAAAGGGTCCCTATTTGTGAGCGCCATCTGGAGACTGCTACTCGGGACTGAGAGGCGCCTGTGTGCTGGCTGCCTCTCATGCCATTTTTAGTGTACCTGGTTGACAGCAACTCAACAAATACTTTCGTCCGCGTTGGAACTTCGCGGATGATGTTTTTCTGCTTTACTTGTAAACAGTATAAATCTTCGATACGGTGCCTCTTGAAACGCCACTCACTCCAGCTACCTATTTTAAGGAATCACGCACCATACGACCATTAAAAACTTGTCCACATTGGAATTTACCTGGCTCCGATATAATGCACTCACAACTACACAGTACAGTGTTCTCCCTAAGGTTGATTCTATTGAGGGTATTGCACATCGCTTAAATACACCAGAGCAACCTGCAGGCTTGACTAGCATCTGTGTTTATGTTCACCTATGCATTTCTCCTAATGTTGCCATATTTTCGTCCAACCTTTGTACATAGCGAATGTCATAGAATTCTGTGACAGTATTACAGAACATGGCTACAAATGATTCAGTATTAGTTTCTACGGAAACGTTTCTGAGTTTCTTAACTGTTTACAGTGTTTTCATAAATAACTCGAAATAAGAAAAGAGAACATTTGAGGTTATCAAGGCTTTTTAACCCTTTCGGTCACGAATTATTTTTTTCCTGAATAAAGAAATCATGGCTTTGCCATCCAGTTCTTCGAATTAAATTATGATTTTTCAGATGTATAAAATATTCCGAGGTGCCCCCCTAGGGGGGTTACAACCCGTCCCCAAATGAGGACATTGTGTTCAAGTGGGTGCAGTATACATCGAAAACAAAGTATTTTATTTGATTTTATTTCGTCAAAATACATGAATTAAACAAAGCTTACCTAATGATTATATACATAAACTACGGTTTTACCCATGTGAAGAATTATAATGAAAGAAACAATTTTTTTCTATCCAGACATAAGTGAATGTTACATTTTACACAATAAAATTTGGTTTTGCATTTGCAAATTTTTTTCTTGCACCTGTCAATTGATTTTATGTCACTGACCACTGGAAGATGCCCAACGTTGTCCAAACGAACATCAGCTTCTGGACGAACTTCCACACTGACTCGTTTCGAAGTACTTGCAGATGACATTAGACTCTCACTGGTGGGACACCCCCTTTTCCTGGCAGCTGGCTTATCTATTTTTGTCAGTACTTTAACCACACTTGACCTAAAGTGAAGCAAATCAAGTGTCTTATTTTTAGGAACATCTAATTCTGATGCGTTTTTCTTGTACTCCGTCCATGCATTTACGCATGCAACATCAATTGCACGAGCAAACATGGCTGTCGAAAACCTTTTTTGGTTTCAAAAGTAGCTAACTGCATGTTGTCTACAGGTGCAAAGCTCGCCAAATGCCCTATAGGCGTGCAGTCGCCATACCATGTCCGGACACAAAGCACGTGAACAGACATCAGACTTACCAATCTAGACATTCAAAGCTACGTTTCAGTCTGTTACGATTAGAATGGGTATTTTTCTTATTTCGCTTTAGACTGGCTGCGCTGTAACAAATTCGTACGCAACAATACCATTCTCGCTGCCAATGCATTGTCGTTTGGATGGGAAGTGTGTTTCGTGATTATCTCAGTGGCACTTATCATGCAGTCAGCGAGCCTTGCGTCTAGGCTACTCAGCTTACAGTATACTGTATGGTATAAAACGTGTAAAAGTACTTCCACCATTGTCCTCTTGTCCAAAAGTATCGCCAGGATCATCGGATAGATTGTCAATTTCAGATGAATTAAGGAGCTCTATAACTTCTTCTTCTGTAAGTGGCCTTCGTCTATCTTAGATTCGGGGCATTGTGAAATCACCGTAAGACCACTAAAAAGACAGCGAAATAATGTGCTAACTATGCTATTACAACCTTTCAATCACAATGTCCTCATTTAGAGACATGTATAAAGTTACAAATATGTCACTTACCTTTCGTTCTGAAAGACACCTTTAGATGTCGCCTTCAGGAATGCACCTTTTTACGCACAAATAATTGTTTTTACCTAAACTCAGGAGATATTAACCGGCTGATGGAAGGTACAAAGTTTACTGGGAAGCGTCCATGTGACCGTGCGCATTCAGTTTTGTTTTGTGGTACCACAGATTGACAGGAGATGTCGACACTGTTCTCAAATAAACTTTCTGCTTGTGACAATATGAGGACAACAATCGCAAACGGTAAAATTTAACGAATTTTAATATACTAAGCATTTATTTAGTATGTCCTTATATGAGGACGCCATGACCGAAAGGGTTAAATGAATGACCAGTTAGAGACATTAATGTGTGCATAATATTTTCACAAAAATTAAGTAGCTATAGCAAAACATGATATAATCCGAAAATACACAGAAAGATATTTCCCGTTCCATGAGCCTCTAACTATTCACATTTTGTGCTGCATGCTGTAATTGGGAGGAAAATTATCCTTTTGCTAGTGGACTATACTGCAATATTCATTTCATCTACTAAAGAATCTACTGTAGTATTCACTCACTCAGGATCGTGATTACATCATAATGCGTAACGCCATTTTACAGAGAACTCCGTGGTAACGTTTACAAAAAAAAAAAAAAATGGCTCTGAGCACTATGGGTCTTAACTTCCGAGGTCATCAGACCCCTAGAACTTAGAACTACTTAAACCTAAATAACCTAAGGACATCACACACACCTATGCCCGAGGCAGGATTCGAACCTGCGACCGACGCGGTCGCGCGGTTCGAGACTGTAGCGCCTAGAACCGCTCGACCACCCCGGCCGGCGTAACGTTTACACCTCACAGATGTAAGTCCTGGGACTGACTGAGTGTGAACAATAATTTTTGGTATTGAAACAACTTCTTGAAGGTAATCAAGGGTAAATCCATCAATTAGTAGCCCAACTTCCAGCCGATAATCTTGATCAATCCGCTATATCAGCGTGTTACCCCCATGCTGTAGCATCCAACGATGCCTGAATCATTATTAACGTGACTTTGTTGTCCTAATCCGGATTGAAACTAATCATTACTGTTAGGGATCTATGGTGAACGGAGTTATTTATTTTAGAGAGGACTAATACACTCCTGGAAATGGAAAAAAGAGCACATTGACACCGGTGTGTCAGACCCACCATACTTGCTCCGGACACTGCGAGAGGGCTGTACAAGCAATGATCACACGCACGGCACAGCGGACACACCAGGAACCGCGGTGTTGGCCGTCGAATGGCGCTAGCTGCGCAGCATTTGTGCACCGCCGCCGTCAGTGTCACCCAGTTTGCCGTGGCATACGGAGCTCCATCGCAGTCTTTAACATTGGTAGCATGCCGCGACAGCGTGGACGTGAACCGTACGTGCAGTTGACGGACTTTGAGCGAGGGCGTATAGTGGGCATGCGGGAGGCCGGGTGGACGTACCGCCGAATTGCTCAACACGTGGGGCGTGAGGTCTCCACAGTACATCGATGTTGTCGCCAGTGGTCGGCGGAAGGTGCACGTGCCCGTCGACCTGGGACCGGACCGCAGCGATGCACGGATGCACGCCAAGACCGTAGGATCCTACGCAGTGCCGTAGGGGACCGCACCGCCACTTCCCAGCAAATTAGGGACACTGTTGCTCCTGGGGTATCGGCGAGGACCATTCGCAACCGTCTCCATGAAGCTGGGCTACGGTCCCGCACACCGTTAGGCCGTCTTCCGCTCACGCCCCAACATCGTGCAGCCCGCCTCCAGTGGTGTCGCGACAGGCATGAATGGAGGGACGAATGGAGACGTGTCGTCTTCAGCGATGAGAGTCGCTTCTGCCTTGGTGCCAATGATGGTCGTATGCGTGTTTGGCGCCATGCAGGTGAGTGCCACAATCAGGACTGCATACGACCGAGGCACACAGGGCCAACACCCGGCATCATGGTGTGGGGAGCGATCTCCTACACTGGCCGTACACCACTGGTGATCGTCGAGGGGACACTGAATAGTGCACGGTACATCCAAACCGTCATCGAACCCATCGTTCTACCATTCCTAGACCGGCAAGGGAACTTGCTGTTCCAACAGGACAATGCACGTCCGCATGTATCCCGTGCCACCCAACGTGCTCTAGAAGGTGTAAGTCAACTACCCTGGCCAGCAAGATCTCCGGATCTGTCCCCCATTGAGCATGTTTGGGACTGGATGAAGCGTCGTCTCACGCGCTCTGCACGTCCAGCACGAACGCTGGTCCAACTGAGGCGCCAGGTGGAAATGGCATGGCAAGCCGTTCCACAGGACTACATCCAGCATCTCTACGATCGTCTCCATGGGAGAATAGCAGCCTGCATTGCTGTGAAGGGTGGATATACACTGTACTAGTGCCGACATTGTGCATGCTCTGTTGCCTGTGTCTATGTGCCTGTGGTTCTGTCAGTGTGATCATGTGATGTATCTGACCCCAGGAATGTGTCAATAAAGTTTCCCCTTCCTGGGACAATGAATTCACGGTGTTCTTATTTCAATTTCCAGGAGTGTATTTACTTCGCAAGTCATTAGATACCTAACTGCAATATCCCCGTCTGTCCTTACTGAAAATCAGGAAAATTCTGCACAACTCCTTTAACAGCCTATGACCAAATCCATGCACCATAACTTCTGAGGCAACACTCTGTCTCTAACGACACCCATGTTATTGATTGGCGACTCCATGTTGTCTTGTGCACTACGACCAGGTAATCATAGTCTATGTGATTGCCGTAAGCTTAGTGACAACAGTGCATCCCAATTTGTTATACAATATAGCACTGAAGATGGTCACTCAGTGACAGAAAATCGATTTTGCAATAGAAAAATATACGACCAATGCTGTCTCTTTTTTCAAGGACACCCATGTTGTCCAAATTTTTAAATCTAACTTTCCTTTTTTCGTTAGTATAGGCATTTTCAAACTGAGTTCCGGTTCCTACAAGCGTCGCGAGTTTACTGTTGACACATCGCTGTGGTTTCATAAAAATAATAATTTCTGTGTAAACGAGCAACGTGTGCGGTAGTAGTGATATCTAACTGTCTGGTGTTGTTTGTATGGCATCTTTGTAGTTTGAAGTTTGGTTTTGTTGAACACGTATCGTAATGAACTGTCGTACTTCTTCTCTTACTGTGGTTTCTCTATCAACTTAGACAATTTTTTAAAAATATGTACGAAACGTGGTATTTCAAACATATCATACAGTCCTAAAGTTTTAGTTAGTTTTATAGACCTCAGAGCGAAATACGGGTCTGTCATCTACCGTTCGTTATGATAAAAACGATGGACCTTACCGTTAATTGTGAAAGGTACCTTCGCATGATGGCCTTTAAGAAATTTGGTGTGTCTGTAAGAGAGGTCTCCTAGGAAAGGTAAAGAGAAATAGATGGGCTCAAAAGTACTGGTCTGGGGTCCAGGGAGGTGCTATTGTCAGAGAATTTTGGTTGCCTATTCGGTCTAGCAGACTAGTGTGATGTCCGTTGATTCTAGCAATGTATCTCAAGTTTGTAAGCTCTTGTTCAACAGTTTCTGAATCGAAGGGGAGACGCACAAACCGTCGACCATAGAAGAAAAAAAATCTTTTGTTACAGAAAAGGTGGCAGGATGTTGAGTGGATGACGACGTCACTGGTTGTGGGCTTTCAATAATTCCCAAACTGATATAGTTATTGGATAAAGTGAATGTTAGGTCCAAATAGTTGATGGAGCACTCAGTTAACACGAGTTCGTAAGTGAAAACCATTTTTAGAAGAAGATGGCAAAATTCGTCTGCGAGGAGGTGCACGTCATCCATGGATGTATTCATTATAATAAGAATATCGTCCACGTAACTGCAATAAAGAAGGATTTTCTTGCAAAGGGCGTTAGCTTGCGTAAAAAAGCGGTTCTCAAGGGCGTCGGCAAAACATGTCTGCTAAAAATCCTGCGAGGCAGTTTCCCATTGCAAGGCCGTCTCTTTGTTTATTGGTGGCTGTTATTAACAGAAAAAAATATATTACGTAGTGAGGCGGAGGTGAGAGATAAGTTAGTCGACTTCATCTGGATTTAATTTGTCATTTCTTGACAATTTTGCACAAATTATATCTATACTTTCTTGAACGGGAACATTAGCGTATAGATTTTTTATGTCGAGAGAAGTCAAAAAATCTATATACTAATGTTCCCCTTCAAGAAACCATAGATACAGGCCAGACAACATAAGCTTGTGGATGTTATAAATTACCTGAGAAAATGTCTATTGTGATGGTAGTACTAATAGTCATATTACAAACACGTAAGTACGTAGGAAAGTGCATTGAGAGTAAAATTATGATCTTAACGGACTACCGAGCAGCAGTCATGAGCTTGGAAAACAATTGTACACAGCGACGTAACAGTCCACTCGCTTATAAAATTATACGGCAAGTCGACAAGCTAAAACAAATTACATAGATAATAATTGCAACTGAAAGCTGCTACTGGTGTGTTCAAACTATGGTTGGTTGTATGTTCACGAAACCAAAAGCCTGAATAAGTAAATAAATAAAATATAAACACAATAGATACGAGTTTTGACAACCTATCCATAAATGACAAATTAAATTCAGATGAATTCCTCCTCTTAGTACCTCATGTACTTTTTTCTACGTTTAATAACAGCCATTGAAAACAGCTGTTTTACATAAGCTTTCGCTCTTTGCAAGAAAATCCTTTTTCATTGCAGATACGAGGACGTCATTTTATTATAATGAATGCACCCAGTAATGACATACATTTCTCTGACGAATTTTGCGATCTTCATCCAAAAATGGTTTTCACTCACCAACTCATGTCAACTGAATGCTCCGTCAACTATCTGGACCTAATACTCACTTTATCCAATAATTATATCAAATTTGGGAATTACTGAAAGCCCACAAACAACCAGTGACGCTGTCATCCAATCGACATTCTGCCACGTTTACACTAACAAAAGAAGCTTTTTGCTTCTATGGTCGACCGTTTATGTGGCCTCCACTTAGATATAGACACCGTTGAGCAAAGAACTTGCAATCTTAGGACACATGCTCGAACCAAGGGATACTACACTAGTCTGTTAGACCGAATATACAACAAAAACTCTCTAAAAATAGCACCTCCCTGGATCCCAGGACCAGTGCTTCTGAGCTCATCTATTCCTCCTTTCTTTTTCTGGGAGACCTCTCGTACAGACTCGCCAACCTTCTTAAAGGGCATCACGTGTAATTGGCTTTCACAATCAACGATAAGGTCCAACATCTTTTTTATCATAATGAACGATCATTGAAAGACCCGTATTTCGCTTCGGGGTCTACAAAATCATTTGCTTACAGCGTCCCTCTTCATATATTGCTCAGACTGGTCGAACCCTCAAGACTAGATTTCAAGAACACCTTCTAAGAAGGGTGCCGTCAAAGACAACTCGACCTTTTCCAATCTCCTCAAGAGAAGCAAGCACAATTAACCTCTTCTGGACAAACTGCAAATCCTCCACTTTGTCCCCAAGCGAAAATAGTTTTGACTTTTGGAAAACATCGGTTTTCGACGCATGCGCAGAATAGTTACAGCGCGCTATATGTTGCGGAACGGAGGACGTTTTCGCCAGTCTGCGACGGCTCACCTAAAGATGACTGGCAGGTGCCCAGTTTAAATATCGTGTGAGGTATTGAACGACGACCGACTGCAAGCCCGAAATTTGCTTGAACAGTTTTTGTGTTATATTCCACAACGATGAGTAAACTATTCGTTCTACTGAAGACAAAGAATAGCTACGCCGTTTTTGATTTTTCGAAACAGTAATATGAACACAGTAAGAATAAAAGGTAACACACATAGCGTCGAGGAAAAGTAAAGCTTCGGTATGAAGCAGAGATGCGACGAAGCTCTAAAGTAAACTACAGAAGTCAGAACGATTTATCTGTTTTCAGAGAAAACAGATTTTTAACGCCAAAACTTCTAGCTCATAAGGTAGGGTATAAGAGACAGTCAAGTAAAAATCAGAAAGGAAATGTGACCTCACACTTGTATTAGGAACGAAATGTTTCATAAAAGCTAACATCTGATGCGAATACTTCTGGTGCTCTGTGAGAGCATTGCGAATGATGCTGACTGCACTTTTACTGTTGAAGGAGAAGATATTGATCGACTTTCTTAGAAGGTAGACTGGAGTTGAACTTGCTGTAAATATCGGGGTATTCAGACATAGAGCACTAGCTCAACTGGACAAGAATATTCCGTCGACTTGCTGAATCCCTTCATTCCCAGGAACTACACAACGGAGAAATCAATGTGGTCTCAGAGGAACGAGAACCCCGTTCCTCCCGAATATGACTACAGTGTCTCAGTCATTGCACCACTTCAATAGCTACATTCTTATGAGAATACGACATTATGTAGATGACATTTGGAGCATTATGGAGCCGTTACAGGTGTTTATACGACAGAGCAGAAACTTTTAAACCACCATACTGATATGATTTTGCGAGAAATGAAAGACTGATATTTGTGAATTCTGTACAAGAAGTTTGTGCCGTTAAACACGCAGTTCAGCGTTTACGTTCGGAAAGAATATTAGGAAATCTGAACTTTAATACAAACGGCAAATGCTCCATAATTTTGAGGTTGAGCGATAGGCATGAGTAGCAGAGTTATTAGCATTTCCTCCACCTGTTTCTTAAATTAAGCCGCAGCTTAGGCTGTTGTATGAACTATTGTCTTATAAGATGTCACGATTCTTAATAAACGTATTCTGTGGGGTAGAATACTATTACAATGCCCGGAAGCCAGTGTAAGAGTTATATCTTTTTATGTGTAGTCTACACATTTTTTTAGTAGTATCAATAGCAGTTCGTACTCTAATGCTCGACACACTGGGGAATATGTGTCGTAGAAATGCTGACATCACGACAAGAAACTGTCACCAAGATTTTAAGATAAACCTTCTACCATCTTTGCCTAGCCCAGAAAAATGAATGATACAAAAAGGCGGTCACCTACATAGCTACTGACTAATATTAAACCGGATTTGTCCTTCCATAACGTAATTACGTTAAAAAATTGAATCAATGGAATGCAACCATGTTTTTTACAACAATAGCGTTCTGTCAAACTCGAATGAAAAAGAGCTACTTTTGTTTTCTTTGTGAATGATAACCACCCTTTGGTAATATTTGGCGTAAACATCGTCGTTTATCGTAATTCTTTCCATCTTTTCTTGTCAGCCTACAATGTAATTAACCTCTTAATCCAGCGTACCGCGTAAAATTTGCTGTATCACAAAACAACTTCAGTTCGTTCTGATTAAAATATTAAAATGCTTTCGTCTGTCAAACAGAAATATTAAGAGCAGAAAATATAAGGCAGCTTCTTATTTAACTGCCAGTAGGTTAACACCTGTCTCTTGAAGAGGCGTTTTTCCGGCTATTCTTATTCCTGCATGGTTTCATCACTAAAGAAAGAAAGTTATAAATTTTATGCTTATCTCCAGCTGAAGCTATTTATGTGGTTTAATTAACTTGCTCATTACCTCATTATTTTGTAAACTTCTTTTATTTTCCTTGTTTGTCGAATGCACACAGGTGATGGGAATCTTTAAATACTCCGTGAACAATGTTCATAAAGTACACACGGAAATACAACTCAGAGTTCATAAATGGAGGCCATAGAAAAGTTTAGCACTTATTTCAGAAGAGATTAGGGGAAAAGACAAATACCTACAACAGCAAAACTTCCATTAAATAACATATAATAATAATTATATTTAAATATTTTGTGTAATTACTGCAGTTAAAGTATTTTTGTGTTGTCACTAAGTACTCACTGTGGATATAAAGCCTACATCGACTCGTAATAATGCTAGTAAGATTAATAATATGTGTGCTAGCAGCACCAGTAGCGGTAGTGTTAGACATAGTGGTAGAAATAGCCTTAGTTGATATAACGACATTACTCAAAGTTGTGTAAACAGTCGATTAAATATTAGCCATATTAAATGTAACAGTAATTTTCAGTGTCGCTGCTATAAACAGATACAAGACAGCACGCCAGTATTTAAGGCCATATAAATCTTGTTTTAAAATGTTTTTGTTGATATTAAACTTGTGAGTCTGTAAACAATACTAATTTATTCTAACATAATAACGGTACATGACGTAATTAAAGTTAATCAACTGTACCTGTCATTAAACTGGAAGCCTAAGAACGTAAACAACTTTTGACTTAACCTTGTATCAACAGTTGCTCTATACTTTAACGTTTCAGCAATCTACACAGGTTACTACGTCATTTTGGATAGCTTTTCGTATGTAATGGTGATCTATACATCAGCATAAATTGAAGCTGCTAATTACATCTTATAATACAATTAGAGTTTCACTTATATTCACCCTTTTTGGTTAACTACACCGAAGATTATGAAATAGAAGAGAGCTAACGTCTCATATTTTTGTAAATTTTTAATCATTTTCCATTCAATCGATGTGGCTCGTTTATCTTCCAGGAACTTTACTATCTTAAACACAAACAGGAGAAACAGAAATCAACATTTTTCGCAGGTGCATTGCAGTACTGATTTATTGACAAGAAGCTGTAGCCACATACTTGTTAATTTAGTGTTGTGACTTCCGTGTGGAACTCACCGCTTTATGCGTGGTTTTCACAGGTAAGGACATAGTTCTCAAGAAAATTTTCCATGCTGGATCGCTGCAAAATTCATGAACTTGGACATCACACTGCGGCCGTAGAGAAAATATATATCTGTTTATGACAGCCAAAATAATATAAGAAAAATAAACAATCTGGGTGGCTTACAAAATGGTATCCTAACATGTAAATTTCAGTTTTCATTAAATCATGTACTTCAAAGACTAATCTGGACTGATGCGGTATAGTGATCTGATATTTATAGCACGTGGACGAAAATTTTAGGCATTTATCGGATATACAGATTGAACACTAATAAAACCGACAAACTGCAGGGTCAGATTGCTGACTAGAAATGGAGCAAAGAAGGACCTACAAACGTGTGTCCGGAAAGGGGCGGTGTGCTTGCAAAGACAACAAATCGTCCCGCAACACAGTACAGAGCTTCATCACATCCACGTCACAACAGACATTCAAAGTGGCCCTCATGGGATTCCAGGTGACAGGGATAGTAGAGGTTGTCTTGCAGGATACACATAATCGTACTTTGGTTTACGCCATGTTGGCGGGCTACTTGTATCTCAACATCCTGCACAAACCGGTCCTCCAAATCTGCCGCCTCCCTGCACGTTCGTCTGTCTGAAAGGACCCATGATCACACCAACGCCCAAAAAAGGCTTGAAATGTAGCGTGAGGGTACTTGTTTTCGTACAGCCGTGCTGCCCCTCGACCGTTTCCATCTGTTTGGCCGTACACGAACACCATCTCGGCATATTCCCGGACCTATCTGTTGCTTGCAGTACGCTGCTTTAATCCCACAGCCTGCAACACACAAGGAATACACGGCGAGTGATCAGAGGAACTGTCATTCGTCAGCGCCATCTACCGTGGCAACGATGCATTTCCGGACACATTTTCGCAGAACATTTTTTTCTCCATTTGTAGTGAGGAATCCGTCCCTGCTGCTTGTTAGTTTTATTAATGTTCACACTTTATATTCCACTATTCATATATTGGGCGTATTAATCTTTAAAAATAAATTTTCCTTTCTCTGTCATAGCCTCCTAAACTGACGTCAAACTTAAATTTCAGATTATGTTAGAAATTCAATTGTAAGGAAAAAATTCTTCATACTCACAGTGTAACGGTTTTTTGGGCTAAAATGTATTTCATTTTCTACGATTAACTAAGGATTACTAAATAGTGGTGGTTATAGGATGCAAAATGTGTTCAGCTAGGGGATAAAGCAAAGCTGTCAACAAACGCGAAGATTGGTTTGAACTCCGTACTGGTTTATTATTCATAATTCCATTGGAGGTGTTATGCCATTGCCTTTCTGCGACATCTGAACTGACTTAACCAGCCAGTAATTGCAGTAATTGGGGGTACTTCAGCTTAACGTGGCATCACAACCACCGTGCAACTTGTCACTTTCTCATATACAAATCAATGTTAAAAATGAAAGAAGTGTTTAGTGTCAGCACAAACTTAGGAATCGACTGGAGTCTGAGTTCCAGATGTTTGGAGTTGTAGTCTGACACTCATCCACGTGCCCAGCGAGTCGCCTCAGACCACGGTATCTTCCGACAGCCACATTGCCGTTCTGGGTGGGTGCGTTGTCGACGAGCTACACAATTCATACGTCAGACCACTTCATATTTCAATTGCTTAAGTACCCTTGTGGGTAGGTACATTGTTCATTTTTATTTCGTTTGCAATCTGTTTATCAGCATCTCATTCAGCTAGGTTCAGATGGCTTCCGTATTATTCGGAAGTTACGTATTATTTACCCTTTGTGCTGTAATAAATAACAACAAACTATTTTACATCGGAGAAGATAAGGCGTTAGGTACTGCTCTTCTCGGAGATGAAACTGACTTCACATTTTCGGGAACAGGGCTCTCTACTTCCACCCAACGTTTTGATTACTGTTTCTGTCTGTAAGTACCGGCCGGTGTGGCCGAGCGGTTCTAGGCGCTTCAGTCTGGAACCGCGCTACCGCTACGGTCGCAGGTTCGAATCCTGCCTCGAGCATGGATGTGTGTGTTATCCTTAGGTTGGTTAGGTTTAAGTAGTTCTAAGTTCTAGGGGACGGATGACCTCAGATGTTAAGTCCCATAGTGCTCAGAGCCATTTGAACTTCTTTTTTTTTTTTTTTTTTTTTTTTTAAGTGGTAGTTCTACGTCACGTCCACGATATCAAACTGGTACAGAAAACTGGTTGGGTTAATTTTACAGTATTCCAAAATATTCTGTGAAATTTGTATCTCCATTTCCAGTTGGTCAGCATTCATGAAATAAGACGTCCAACTTGCACAATGCTTACTCATAGTTAATTCTTCATCCAAAATGTACTGGAGTCAGACCTATGATTTGTCTATGAAATCAGCTGTTTCATTCACAATCACCGATCGCCTAAAATGCTGTCGTGAACTTTCTTAATGGTTTCTTCTTACCCTTCGGGGACGTTCTTCAAGTTCAAATGTGTGTGAATTCCTAAGGGACCGAACTGTTGAGGTCATCGGTCCCTAGACTTACACGCTACTTAAACTAACTTATGCTAAGAACAACACACACACACACCCATGCCCGAAGGAGGACTCGAACCTCCGGTGGGAGGGGCGTCCTTAAGGGGATCTGCTTCAATAGTATAGTCATATTTGACATCTTAACTCTTCAGACTACACAAGCAAACTCACTACAAACTTTCAAGCAGTTTGGATGAATAATTTTCTGAGCCTATAAACCGAAGTTTCTTTTTCTTTTTTTTTTTTTTTTTTTTTTGGGGCATCTGATGTAGATTACCAATAACCTTTACGCTACTAACACGAACACATTCAAGATACGTAATCCGCTGTCAAACTGACAGGTTACTTCCGTTATTGCACGACATGCACCATTCATAGTTCATATCCAGCGGTCACCGGCCCTACAGACCACGTGCTAATTCTACAAACTGCCTCCATTCTAACATGCACCAACATAGTAAATATAAACCATCTGGATGCCAGACCGACAAAAATTTTTCTTCGTCCTCGGATATCAAAAATTCATTGATATTATGACTGTCGGATCATCCTTTACTAATTATAGGCCAATCATTTCAGTAAGTAATTCCTATTCTGTCCGTAGAATCGTATTACTCTACTGGTCTCTATCTGTGTTCCATGTAAATATGATGCTTCGATGTTAGATCTTTAAACGGTATTAACTTTTAATTTTTCCCTGGGGTAACCACAGGTAAAACTTCAATCGTCATATCAAAATAGAACTTTTTACAGTTTGTGAACACACAGTTGAGGGACAACGTTTCACAGAGACAGCACGTGGTACTCTCACTTTATGTCCTTCTCCTCGTCTCGATCTGAGACAGTCATTAAACGTAATTGCGTCCAGCAACATTTCAAAGAAGAATAGATACTAGACAATTTACCCATAATTAAAATAATTAAACTCTGGTTTTGTTGTACATAATTATACCTAGCAATAAAATGGTTTTTTCCGCTTCATATGACAATATCTCAGAAGAGTCCCCTCCATCTAAATTTTAATTAGCGGTAAGCACTCATCTGTGAGCTGTGTGAGGGTATACTTCACATTACGTTCTATAGTGGTAGAAATATCTCCGCTCGTTTATTTAGTATCTTACAATTTACAAAATTTTGCTAGTACTTTTAGCACAACCAAATTTTTGTCACTGGTTTCCGATTAAGTGCTAAGAAATTTCCAGGTATGGATTTATATTTACTACTTTTCACCTTTTGTATTGCCGACGGCATAAGTTGAACAACCATCGCTGTACTGGTGATACTCATTCCCAGATGATTATAATACGCTCTTCGGCAATGTGTTTCCCATGAGGAACATTTCTTAATTCTGTAGCAGTCGACAGAATGGGTTTTCCTGCATCGCTGACAGCTCATGTACATATTACATTTCGTACCGTGTCACAAGTCCTCCGGCTGACATATTAGTACTCATTCCTATGACGGAGCGTTAGTCATAATGTTCTGAATAATTATCCAACACAGAGCGAGGGCGTAAGCGGTTAGGAGATATTCGGAAGGAGAGGGACTCAAATTCCCGTCGCGCCATCCCAAATTTCTACAATAGTTTCTCTAACTCATTTGAGGGACATGGTGGCGTCATTCCTCAAATCAGGCCACGACACTCTTCTTCACTCTTCACTCTGGTCCAATCTGGATTCTACATTCGTCTCAAAAGTCCTCGACATCGGCAGACATTCAGATTGTGTTCTATTGATCAGCTTATTTTGTTTTGAAAAAAATATAACTTACCCATTTTCTCCGATGTTCTCGTACTCACTGTAGATAAGCTACCAATGAGAACCTGAGAATTAACGACGAAAACTATCAGCACAAAGAGGTCACTTTTGCTTGACGGCAAATGAAACAACACCGATGTCTATCGTGGAAGAATTCGGACAAAATGTTTATTTTATTGTAGTAGATCGTCAAGTATATCTTTGCCCTCTATAGTTAGTTTCACTTGAACGTACATCAGATCCATATAATTTCCTTGTCTTTAACGAGTGTGATCAGTTAGGCAAGTAAAATGCGCCCAGAATACGTAAATGTAATACATTTTAAGTAAAATTTTGCTTGCGAATATACAGGGTGTTACAAAATGATACCGACAGAATTAGAGTGGTTGTTAGAGGGCGTCGTGAAGAACAAACTGAGGATAGAAATCTGTGTCCAGGCACGTCATCCAACGACGCTACAGGCCGTCGAAGTTAACGTGCCGCTAGGCCATCCCTATGCCAGCAAACGTGACTTTGTACGCTGATGGACCATTGACGGAACGTGTCGCAGCCGGCCGTGGTGGCCAAGCGGTTAAAGGCGCTGCAGTCTGGAACCGCGCGACCGCTACGGTCGCAGGTTCGAATCCTGCCTCGGGCATGGATGTGTGTGATGTCCTTAGGTTAGTTAGGTTTAAGTAGTTCTAAGTTCTAGGGGACTAATGACCTTAGAAGTTGAGTCCCATAGTGCTCAGAGCCATTTGAACCATTTTTTTTTTTTTTTTGGAACGTGTCGCAGTGTTGTTTATTATTCAGTTATCGAGACTGGATGCCTCGATTGTCAGTGGAGAAGGTGGAGCTAGCTAATGCCAAGACAGGCCTTGTCTCCTATGAATGCGACACTCTGTTGCCTCGGTAGATGACCCCTGCTAAGCACAGTAAATTTTTGTCTTGTATAACGAAAAACACTGAGGATTTAGAGGGTTCCAGGAGAAAAATAAACTGTAGATGGAAACCTGTTTCCGAAACCGCCATCCACTAAGGCAACAGAGCATCGCATTCATGGAGGAGACAAGACGTGTCTACGCGGCAGCTACCTCCATCGTCACCAATGGCGATTCTGGCCACCAGTCACAAGAACTGAATAACAAATAACAATGCGAGGAGTTCGGCTTACAGTCCGTCAACGCACAAAGTCACGTTTGTTGCCGAAGGGTGGCCTAGCAGCAAGCGCTGTCGCTTATAACTTCGACGTTCTGCGGCGTCGTTGGATGACGTTTCCTTACACGGCTTGCTGTCCTCAATTTCTTCCTCACGACAAGCTCTGCAGTCCCTCGAAATATATCGACATCGTTGTGTAGTAGTCTGTAGATCGACTGATACAGACTGATGGCAGCTGTTTGTACAGCTCTTCCTGCCTAGCCCCGGAATCGGCGGAGACGCAGACGTAGCCGTGACAAGAGGGCGTAACGCCCCGTAACGCCAAGTCCAAACTGCACGCTCGTGAATTTTAAGCGCTTAAACCATACAAAAAAAGTCTCACTTAATAATTCTTTTGAATAACTTGCAGTTCATATCAACAACTAAACCGTTGCAGATGTAATTATTACATAAGTGTTTACCAGAGGAAATAAAATCAAGGTAGTGCATGATGTAACATACAATCGGAACCTTAATTTTTTGGCATTAAATATTTAATAACAATTCCTGTGGCCCAGTTCTTACGATACTTTTTGAATAACATATACTTTGAATAATATATACTGGCAGAAGTAAAGCTTTGAGGACGGCGCGTAAGTGGTGCTTCAGTAGCTCAGTTGGGTCGCCGGCACGGCGGTAGCTCAGCAGTGCCGGCACGGTAGCTCAGCGTGTTCGGTCAGAGGGTTAGCTGCCCTCTGTAATAAAAAAAAAAACTGAGTTAATAGATCTACAACTAACTCAAAAGGATGTCTAACGACGTCCGCCCCAATCAGATTCAACAAACAAAAACGAACAAAATGAGATTAAAAAAAAAAAAGCGTGCTCGGTCAGAGGGTTAGCAGCCCTCTGTAATAAAAATACTGAATTAATCGATCAACAACAAACTTAAATGGATGTCTTACGACGTCTGCCGCGAGCAGATGCAACGAACGAAAGCGAACAAAATGAAAAACAAAAAAAGTTGGTAGAGCACTTGCCCGCGAAAGGCAAAGGTCCCAAGTTCGAGTCTCGGTCCGGCACACAGTTTTAATCTGCCAGGAAGTTTCATATCAGCGCACACTCCGCTGCAGAGTGAAAATCTCAGTCTGGGAACGTATACTTTGCTAACAATGAAACAGTTCCTTTCTTATTCGCTGCAGTCGTCACAAAAATCCGAAGTGTCAATTGTATGATTAAAACGAACGTTATCCTTATACCAGGCACATCCGATAAAAGAAAAATTGTTGTGCATATCGTGTTGTGTACCAAGCATACCTGATCAAATTCGTAAAATGTGGTGTTGCAAACTGACGATGCAGAAACGACTTAAGTTTAACAATGCTGTTCCACTAATAAACCGAAAATAACAAAGAGATATCGGATAATAAGTTATCTGAAAAACGTTTCACACTGTAGAATTTTTTCTTTATTGAGAAGCTCAATCACACTATTAGTTTTGGGTGAAATTCTAATTATATTAAGTATTTTCGTCTTCCTCCTAAAGGTGTCGCTATGTCTAAGCCAACAAAAGAAATGAATTATTTTCTGTGGATGGTAAGAAGATGTTTCGACTGTAACACTGAAAATTATTCTCTCCAGTTTTTCCATATTTTGCTTTGTGGATTGCAAGATTTCTGCAAGTAAACAGTAGTTTTTTTAAAGACCTTTGTCCTAATTTGCCTTGGTATTTCTCAAGGCAGCTGCAGAAACGGTAATCCACTGATACTTAGCACTGGCACCGTTGTATACGAATGTGTCATAACATTCATCGGCTGCACAAGTGGCTCTCTCTTTTCTTCGCTCAGAATCATAAAGTGCTGTTTGCACGAAACCTGATTGGTTATACATGTAGCTTTTATGGGTTCATAAAAAGCTTCATCTTCACCTTATCTACGAATTTCTCTATAATACTACCTATTAATGACATCTCCTTTACGCGTTTACTCGAGGCAAACTTCGTTATTACGCTACTTCCTTATCTGTATAATTTCCTGGATCTGTTTAATCAGGTCAAAGAAGACTGGAAGTCAGTAAAGTTCATTTCACTTTCAGTTTAGAGCGCGCAGGTTCGTAGATCTCCCTCGATAATTGTACGTTGACTCTCATGAACAACCGAGCGGGGTGGCGCAGTGGTTAGCACACTGGACTCGCATTCGGGAGGACGACGGTTCAATCCCGTCTCCGGCCATCCTGATTTAGGTTTTCCGTGATTTCCCTAAATCCTTTCAGGCAAATGCCGGGATGGTTCCTTTGAAAGGGCACGGCCGATTTCCTTCCCCGTCCTTCCCTAACCAGAGCTTCCGCTCCGTCTCTAATGACCTCGTTGTCGACGGGACGTTAAACACTACGCTCCTCCTCCTCCTCCTCTCATGAACAGTTCTAGATCTTTTGAGTAGTTTTTCTTTCACACTTTTGAGATTTTTATATGACGCTTATTTCGTACTCTGTGTAAATCTTTCTTATATTTATGCAATTCATGTTCATATTTTACGAAACGAAACTGGCTTTGCACACTGCTTAAGTTCAAGCCATGTCTCCCTTCTTCGTTCAACCAAAATATTTACAGCCTTTTCTTTGTCACTGAGAACTATTTCTGTACAGGTATTATTTGGGCTAGGAAGATTATTTTTGCCCTGGACTTTCATTATTATAACAATCATCGTTCGAACGACAATCCACGGAACTGTCTGAGTCATTTCCTGTTTCTTCTAACGTTACCACAATTTCTAACACAATGTCGACCTAACTGGCTAGAATGTCTAAGAAATTAACTAATAAATAACACATATATAGAGTTTTGGGAGAAGATGATGCATACCACGTTCTTCAAAATTTATCTCTGCAAGGTTGAAAACATTGATTGGATTCCACATTACTGTGAAACTCTGGAACCTGTACAAAGACTGCTGGTATTAGCAAGCATATACGAAGAAGATGCCAGTAAGAAAATTCACTTTTATCTCTATTGTTAACACCTAGCTATACCGGAAAGGCAACTGCTGATTATCATAGATATAAAATGGGTTGCAGATTCAAGCGAATAGTAACTGTAAATTCACTGTACAAATTACGAAAGTGTTGTGCCGTGTTATCTGTTTATCGATGTGCCGTCAGTCAAGTATATGAGCCCACCATGTCGCACATTCGCTGTCTGGTACAGCTATGGCGCGAGTGTATATGTCTCCAGCTGTCTGATGAGCTAGAAATTTGGAAAATTTTAACATTTGTTTAAATACTTGCAGTGTGTCTTAGCAGCTAAAATTTCGACAGTGTGTTTCTTTCGGTGCATTCTTCCTGTACAAAAAAATTTAAGACACGTTTCGACATGTCGGATTGAACAGTTCCCTTGAAAGTTTACAGTTCTTCCTCTCCAATATTTCTATATCAGAAAGAAGACGTTCACATTTGGTGCTCCATAATACTTGGTTTCTCAAATTCAGGAACTGCATTTGACAGTGGCCAATGTCAGTATTAAAGGGAGAAAAATTTAATTCTCTCACAGAAACATTAAGAAGTATTCTAACAAAGGCTGGCGTCACTTTGCTGTTTCTGAATCCCTGAAACCTATAGAGGAAAGCTTCCCTCATATTTAAAAGTATTGTTTTCAGATAGCAAATGTTAGTATAAGAAATATTTTCTCTGACGATATTGCAACAGGTTTGGAAAGCAAATCAAATTTTCTCTTTCAAAATCTTGAACAAAAACAGATGGTTTGTTTTCTAATGAAACAATTTTTTCCAACATCTAGAAAATTATATTTCCTTTCCCCTGTACATTAAAATTAAGCCGCTTTGAAAAGTGAGACGCAACATCTACCGTGAAATAACACTGTTACATCCCGTTATCATTAGTTAGTTCTGGACAGTGAACACCCTTCTCATGGAGAAATGCTTTTATTTCCGTTAATAAGGAAGCGAAACGTTTAGAAACAGTTTCTATTGATAACCAACATACATCCTGATGCAGCACAATATCTACGTATTTACTCTCCATTTTAATTAAAAATTCTTCATACTGCCCATGATTACAGCTTTATCTGTAATGGAATTATAATCTTAATCACCAATTCCATAAATTTTCAAATTTGTTCTGGAAATGCCTGCACGCAAAGTGCTTCTTGATGAGTGACGCAACAATATTTAAGTATCTCGTGATTAATTTTTCTCTTCAGAATACCAACAAACCACGGTCTTACTTTTCGCCCTTTTATTTGAAACTGAGACAATTTTATTGAGTGAAATTTAATGTTCATCACAGCACTCAATTACAATATTTGCTCTATCTTCTTCATGTATTTGACCTTTGAGTTGCAATAATCCTGAAATTTCTTCTTTAGAATCAATGGGTGAAATAAATAGTACAAAAAATAATACTTGCGCTCTGTCACTTATTTGACAAGGCTCATCTTCGACCTTCTGGTTGTGTATATTCAAAGATACTTCGACTGTTCTATATTTGTCTGTTTTGGCAGACAACTGTATATTTTTAATCTTTTAGAATAGCTGCTTAGTTTTTTTAAATCCTGTGACAGTTCTTTGGATGGGTCTCTAAAACTTTTTATGACTTTGCCGTCTGTATATGGTTTTTCACTCTAAGCAGGCTCTTCATTAACTGCAAATCTCGGAAGATTAACAGTGTTGTAAGACTGCATGCAGTAATTAGAACTTGATTTTTCTTGGCTCTTATGAAGTTCCTCGACCGCTTTCTTCGTTGTGTATACGCAGGATGTTGAATACTAAATGAGACTTATTTAGTAGTAAAGCGTCTCTCCATATCTCATTTCTTAATGTGAGCCAATTTTTCCCGACAAAGTAAGACATGTCGGAAGGCCATTTAAATTCTACATAAATTCGAAAGTCTCTGTCGATTAACTTTAAATTCCTGGTATTCGACTGCCGCTTTGCTTTTCTTCTTCTGTGTAGAAAAACATTTCAGTATCTAATAATTAAGCCACCAAAAAAAATAATTACAATTCTTGCACTGGTGACAAAAATACCTGTAGCATTTGCAGCTGACTGGAAAAATACAGGTAACTTAATGCTTTAAATATGCAGAACTGCTGGAGAAGGGGAAACTGTCGCTGTTGGGGGAACTTTGAACAAAGGCAAGAGGAAATGCCTACCGCAGTGGTATGAATTTTAACAACTCTAGTCTATCGCACATGTGCCACGAAGTGTGAGCTGCACTGTACGTGCGCGTCCACACATGATATTTTGTGGAAGAGCCACACCCAAGGTGCCGCATGTGTAGACTACTGCTATGGATTTCCTGACCAGGTTTTCGACTGGATCGAAAGTCTCTGGGAGGCATGACTTGAGTAGCAAGCAGATTCACTGAGCTGATCATTTAGCTAGGTCGTCTCAAAAAGTATGATCTAAAGCTGTGATGGAGGAAAAAATAGAAATCTGAATCTATGACAGGCCAAGACTCGGGCCACGGCAAGCCAGAAAACAAGTCAGATAGGCGTGTCAGGAAGACGGACGAACAGCGCACGAGATCAACGGAGATGATCGCAGCTTACACTCTCCGCAATGCCTCGTGAAGTGTGAGAATGTTCATGGCGATCCGTCCTTAGGATGGGGACTTAGGGTTCGGCAGTTTCCTTGGTGCTGTTTGTGAGGAGTAGGCTACACCATCTCCCTTCACTCATCATCATCATACACCACAAACAGAAACAATAGTATACACGCATCCATTACATTCACCTACACTCTACAAATACACATACGACACGACTCTTAAACAACCGCAAGGTAAGTGACCAATCTGCGAGGAGGAAGAAGAACCTCTCCTGCAGACGGCTGAACCCACCCCATGGGATATTCCAGTCAACAGTGCCATACGACATTTACATTTAGATCGCAGCTTGTTAAGGCAACGCGAGTTCTTCACACCAATGATCGCCGGTGAGATGATAATTGGAGCGTATAACCATGGAGATTTCTGCTTCACGTTCAAGTTAGATGGAATAATGATAGTTACTCGTATGGAGTTTGGACTTCAAAAACATATAGACACAACAGAAAATTATTCATTGGTTAAAACACTAGACAGATTTTTCGACATGTATACGTTTCGTGTTACGGTCTGGAGAACTAATCTAAGTTGTACTTATTTTCCCTAAATCACTTTGGTTGAATTTTAAAAAGGTTTCTTTGTCAGCGGCAATCTCGCCATCGTTCAACTGAGCTATTATCAATAAATAATATTCATTATTATGTAAAATTATACCAGGGTGCTCTTCACTCCACAGTAAAATATAATAATGCCATTTTTTGCTACTCTACGTGACGGCATAAAAGCATTAAACATTTGGAAGAGGAAACACGACTGTCTCAAGAAAAACGTTGAGTACAGTGCTCGCTCATCGTGTAGAGAGTAATAAAAATTATATCAGAACTGAAGAACCTAAATCGTAATACTCCGCAGACGCTGCAATAGTGTACGAGATCATCTGGAAAACAACGACGACTATTTATTTTGCTCATTTCCTCGAATTGAATGCTTCTCTGGCTACTCTGCTTTCGACTGCGTGGGAAGTTATATGTAAACTGAAGATGAAAGGAGAACAATTTACTTTGATGTATGCTGTTCTGCAAGCTGCTGTCAAGTACGTACGGGGAGGCGCGTTCCGCGTGGGATGTGCACGCTGCGTTGTCAGCGAAACCACAGGCCGCGCGGCACGCAGCCCCAGCTGCTTTCTATCGATTTTAGCCGCGGACGTCCGCGGGAGCTTCGTCCGAGAGCCACCCTCGGAAACCGTACAAAAATTTATCGGATCCCACCAGGCGGAAAGGAAAATAAATCACATCTCACAGCAGAACGCGGGCCCCGCCGCCGACCGGAATCAGTTTCAGGAAATAGCTATATTCGCAGGAGATGTCTGCCAAACGCGTTTTCCTTTTCTTTCCCCGAGGAAACTATTTATACAGTTCTTTCATAGATAGCTGTATTTTTTTAGAGGATGTCTCTAAATTCTCCTTAAAGATTTCTTGGAGATGCAGACGACGTCGAGCGCGTGTTACAGACCTTTGCACACTGGACTCGCGTTCGGGAAGACGACGGCTCAAATCCCCATCCGGATTTTAGTTCTACGTGACTTCTCTAAATCGCAGCAGGCAAAAGATATCATGGTTCCTCTGACAAATATACGGCTGATTTCCTTTCCCATCGTTCCGTAATTCGAGATTGCGCTCCGTTCCTAATGACCGCGCTGTCAAAGGGACGCTTAACATTTAACCTTCCTTCATGCTACAAGAAGAGACGTAAAATAATTTGTTACCTTTCTCTGTGATTCCTAGTCACAAGGAACACACTAAACTTTGTGTATTCAGTTCCCCGTTTCACACTATCTTTCCTATTCCACTTATCGTTCAAATGGTTCAGATGGCTCCAAGCTCTACGGGACTATCTGAGGTCATCAGTCCCCTAGACTTAGAACTACTTAAACCTAAATACCGTAAGGACATCACACACATCCATGCCCGAGGCAGGATTAGAACCTGCGACCATATAGCATTAGCGCAGTTCCGGACTGAAGTGCCTAGAACCACTCAGCCACAGCGGCTGGCTACTGATCATTCCCAATCAATTTTATTACTACAACATGCGTTAGCATAGGCCTTCTTTTTCTTATACTTCCGCTCCACATCGGAGCTGGGTATGCATGGTTATAAATGGGCTTGTCATGGTCAGTTTAAGGGGTCATCGGATGCCTTCTCTATCTCCTCACCGTTACCCCACCGGACGGAATACGTGTACCCCTCTGTCTGTGTGTACACTATGTGATCAAAAGTATCCGGACACCTGGCTGAAAATGACTTACTGGCTGAAAATGACTTACTGGCTGAAAATGACTTACAAGTTCTTGGCACCTTCCATCGTTAATGCTGGAATTCAATATGGTGTTGGTCCACCCTTAGCCTTGCTGACAGCGAACACTCCCGCTCGCATACGTTCAATCAGATGCTGGAAGGTTTGTTGGGGAATGGCAGCCTATTCTTCACGGAATGCTGCACCGAGGAGAGGTAACGATGTCGGTCGGTGA